>NC_132785.1:47644275-47951685 GCF_048418805.1 Vulpes vulpes
GCTGGTGCTGAACCCTCGGCATGAGACTCTTTTGTGGTTAGTCAAGTGTACCCTGAGTGTCTACAAAGGCAGGAGACCAGGTTTTTCTGGAATATTCTAAAAATGAAGAGAGTCTCTACAAGAACTTACAAGAATTGTTTATAATAAACTTGTAAGCAACATATCTGATTTTTTTAAATCTTTAGAAGAATCTTTATAATTATCATTCTCATTTTACAGATTAGAAAACAGAAGCCCAGAGAAGAGAATTTAGTGATTTGTCCAATGCAGCAAAGATAGTGAAGAGCAATGAAATTCAAACTCCAGCCTTTATCCCACTCACTATTCTATTTGCTTATGGAGAAGCAAAGAGAGTGCATCTGGGGTTCCTTTTAGTTGTTAAACTTGTAAATTTTGTTCTTCTCATAGGGTTAAAAGTTAACTAATCCTTATCAGACATGATGGTTTGAATTTTAGGAATTCTTGGATTCTGGTCTGAATGTGCCACGAGATTGATGCTTCTGGGTGTAAACTCCCCAGTAACCGTATATGTACTTTGGATATAGTGACCTGAGATCACTAGGTCTCTACAGGCATTGTACTGAGCTACAACAATTAAGAGGTCCCTCACTACATATGGCATCAAAACAGTCTTTGAAGATTTTCTGGAAAGATTGGAAAAGAGTGAAAATGTAGATGAAAGCAATGGCTTTGCACTGTCTGGGTAAGAGGGGGCTTGGAAGGGAGTGAACAGATATCTCTGAGACTTTTTCAGCAGGTTCTGCAGCCACAACAATCCCAGGGGCTGCTCTTGAAGCCTAGAGACTGAGTTGCCTTGACCTTGATGTCAGCTCCAACCCAGCCCCTCCTCCATGAAATCTGGCACCTTCAAGACCAAGCAGACTTTTCTTAGGGCTTTTTTTTCTTTTTTCCTGCAACTGTTAGTGTTTCTAGGCTGCTGATTTCTATAGAAGAAAGTCTGGGGCATAGAAGGCAGAAAGAAAACCTAAGGAACTCACAGCCAGGTCATTTCTTGGGTCTCAAGGACCCTGGCAGGTTTGCCTTCTCTCCACCTTTCAGATGCTTCTTGAGTTTGATATGTCACATCCAGAGTTTTTGCTGTGCTTGGTGGGAAAGATAGAAGTACTCCACCCCCTTTCTCCTTAACTTCTGTGTGTGTGGTAAAATATATATAGTCTGACATTTGCCAAGTTAATCACTTCTACATGAAAATTCAGGGGCACTAATGATATTCACAATGTCATACAACCATTGCTACTATCCATCTCCAAAATATTTGCATACCCCAAACAGAATCTCTGTACCAATTAAACAATGACTCCAAACCCCTCCTGCCCCCAGTCCCTGGTAACCTCTGGTCTACTTTCTATAGGTATGAGTTTGCCAATTCTAGATTGATTTTTCACATAAGTAGAATCACAACGTTTCTGTCTATTTGTGTCTGGCTTATTTCACGGAGTATAATGTTTTCAAGGTTCATGCACGTTGTAGCACGTGTCAGAATTCCATTCCTTTTCATGACTAATATTCCATCATACGGCTAAACCACATCTGTTATCTGTTGAAGGACACTTGGGTTGTCTCCTCACTTGCCTTTTTTCACAAGGGAGTGCTGAGGGTGGAGGGAAAAGAGGGCAGTGGAAGTATGTGAAAATCTCACTTTGGTTTAAGTACCTTACTCCCTTCTCTCATTTCTGTTAGAGGCAGCAGAACACAGGGAGGCTCAACTCTTGGGACACAGGTCCCGGCATCCAGAAACAAACCTCAGCCAGCTTTTCCTCTGGGAAGGCTGTAAATGTACGTGGTTGGCAAAGCAGTGCTCACTCACTTTAATAACCTTCCAATATGGATTTATTCACAATGTAATCTGACACTTTTTAAACGCCAGGAAGGAGAAAAGAAAAAGGAAGAGAATTATTGTGAGTCTGTACACATCCCTGCTGCCCTGGGTCTCATCAGTCCCCGTCAGAGCTCAGGACTGCTCAGGCTGCCCAGGGCTGTCACTAAGCCCTGGAGAGCCAGCCAACTAAACCTGTAGGGGGAACAGAAACAGGAAAACCCTGTGTGAATATGAATGTTAGTGTTCAAGGAAACAAGATGCTTCTCCAAAAATTCACATTTTGTCAGAAGACAGTTAAGGTAGAATGAAGGGTACCAAATGAAAAATGTTTAAAGACTGCAGAATTTGGGGAGCCTGGGTGGCTCAGTTGGTTAAGCATCTGCCTTTGGCTCAAGTTGTGATCACAGGGTCCTGGAATTGAGCCCCATATCAGGTCCCTGCTCAGTGGGGAGCCTGCCTCCTTCTTCCTGTCTGCTGCTCCCCCTGCTGTGCTTTTTTTTCTCTGACAAATAAATAAAATATTTAAAAATAAATATAGACTGTAGAACTTGAGAGACACCTGGGTGGCTCAGTTGGCGAAGCATTGGACTCTTGGTTTCATATCAGGTCATGATCTCATGGGTTGTGAGATCAAGCCCTGCATCAGGCTCCACATTCAGCAGGGAGTCTGCTTGAAGATTCTCTCCTTCTGCCCCTCCCCCTACTCATACAGACTCTTGTGCTCTCTCACTCTCTCAAATAAATAAAATAAATATTTAAAAAGAAAATTTTAAAAAGACTGTAGAACTTGAAAAATGGAGAACAGTGTGACATACTGATAGGAATCCTGACACTACAAGGGTAGGGTGAATATACATCTCTGTCCTAATTACACTCCATGTTCCAAGAGGAGCATGTTGATTTTGGCATACCTTCCCTGGGGACCACCATATTCCTATTCAAAAGTGAATATTCCACAAATACTACCTGACCTTTTGCATATATCCCTAGTAAAGTAAATGATCTCAGTTACTCCCTAAAGTTTAAAATTTGCAGTCTTACTGCCATAAAAGGTTAAAGTTTATGGCTTTTACTCCAGATATTAAATATTTCAGGGTAGAAAGAAGACTTTTGTTTTCTTTTGTTTTTCCAAACAACCTATCATATTGTGATGGCCTCTATGATTTTAGATATTGGCTCTGGTTTCTTCATGCCAATTCTGTTCATGGAAAACATTGAACACAGCATTCTGGGAGATCTGAAGATCAGGAGAAGTCAAATCCTCATTTATACTGACATCTGAAGACTGACTGATAGGCCTTTGGTCCCATTCCAAACCATATAGTTGGAAGATGGAATAGGAAATCATTAGATATAGAAACAGAGAAGAAATTCAAGCCCAGAATAGAAAGTAGGAATAGAGATGTAGGCTGTCCATTAGGCAGCCTGATACAAGTTCAGGTCCTGGGGAATGGAGGCAGGTTGGGGTTTTAGCATCCATATGGTTCCCATAGTTTTCACCTTAGCCAGGGACCTAAAGGAAGTGCTGAATTCATGAAGTAGGGACCAGAAGTTAACCAAAAATATACTAAATCTAGATCCTTCCCCTTAAAAAGAATTGGACAGTAAACTTAACTCTCAGTTGAAAAGGCCTGGGAAAAAAGAAAATTCAGAATCTTTACTAAACAATGATACATTTGACCATTGTCTAAGTCATTTTTTAAAATTAGTATTAATTGAGACAGCACAGAAAAAGTCAGGTTGCTAATTCTGTTTCTTATGCACGTTGAATGAATCATTATTGTCCACATTGCCTGTCCTAATTAATATCCCAGTACAATTCTCTAAATGTAATCAAAACTGCACACAGATTTCTTCACAAACTGTAGAAGTGAATTGCCCCAAAAGAACATTTAGAAGAGAAGCAAGTAGGACTCAAGAAAAATTGGTTTATTGTTAATCAAATGTTTTGCTTCATCAATAAAATGAGTAAGAGCAACTTAGCACTGTTTACAGAATTCATTGATCAAAGCCTTTTATTTCATTGTCAGGTTCCTGTGTGGGGAAACATAACTGCAATCCTACTGTAAATCTAAAGCTGTTGGGATTCTTTGGAGTCACAGCATCATGGCCCATCCATGACAGATGGTTCAACAATGATCATGAATGAGATTCTGCTCAGTGGGAACACCACAGTGTTAATGAAGTGCTCATGGATTTATCCTCTCGACTGCCATTATTCACTTACAGACACTTTTCTAGTGTACATGTACCATATAAAACTCTTCTAATGGAAACATCTCTCTCTGTTCCCCACTTTAAATGGACATCTTGACTTCTATTCTCTAATCTCAATTATAGTAGTAGTAATCATGTATATTATTGACTGTAAACTAGGACTTGGGCCATGTGATTTATATACATTACTCATTCATTGTTTGCAAATGAGGAAACAGAGACTAACCTTCCCAAGGTCATTTGGGGAAGGCGAGAGAAGCATTTGGGTGCAGGTATGTTGACTCTGATAATGTATACTATCAGGGATGTGCTTTTATCTAGTGTAACTACTGCCTCTAATAGTAAAAGTCAATATTGGGAATAGAGAACTCCATTGGCAATATTTAGTTTAATTATAAGAAGATGTAGCACACATTTGTGATATAAATATTCAGTAATGATGCTATCATTCTGGAAATGATAGGAAAAAGGACTATTTCTTGATTGTATACATTTTTAAATCTGGCATACAGTGGATACTTCACATACTATAAAACACTTAATCCTCATACTATCACTGAAAAGTAACTATTCTTTTTTTTTTTTTTAAGATTTATTTATTCATGATAGACACAGAGAGAGAGGCAGAGGCACAGGCAGAGGGAGAAGCAGGCTCCATGCAGGGAGCCAGACGTGGGACTCGATCCCGGGACTCCAGGATCACGCCCTGGGCCGAAGGCAGGCGCTAAACCGCTGAGCCACCCAGGGATCCCCGAAAAGTAACTATTCTTATTCTCATTTTATAGTTGAAGGCATTCAGGCTTAGGATGGCTAAGTAACTTTTGCAAATTCACAGAGAAAGTAAGTAGCTGAATTCTAGTCCAGGTGCTGGATGCTACACCATGCTGCCAGTGTGACTTTATAAATCCATCATTAAGATTGCTTTTCACACTAAGTATTTGTGTACAAAACATCTTCATAATATATTCTTTAGGGGGATCCCTGGGTGGCGCAGCGGATCGGCGCCTGCCTTTGGCCCAGGGCGCGATCCTGGAGACCCGGGATCGAGTCCCACGTCAGGCTCCCGGTGCATGGAGCCTGCTTCTCCCTCTGCCTGTGTCTCTGCCTCTCTCTCTCTCTCTCTGTGACTATCATAAATAAATAATAAAAAAAAATTATATTCTTTAACACGCATATTCTCTATCTTGTATTAAGGACCAGAATCAAAATAATCAAAACTTCTCCAAAGAAGTAAAATCTTCAGAGGATCTATCACTGATTATAGACTTTTTTAAAAAAGATTTCTTTGGCGGGGGGCACAAGCTGAGGGGAGAAGCAGAGTGAGAGAGAGAAGCAGACTCCCCACTGAACAGGGAGCCTGATGCAGGGCTGGATCCCAGGGACCCTGAGATCATGACCTGTGCCAAAGGCAGAGGCTTAACCAACTGAGCCACCCATGTGCCCCAATTATAGACTGTTAATAGCTGAAAAGGATATTAGGGTTTATAGAGTGCAACCCACTTAATCTTAATGATGAGGAAACTGAGAAGTCCAGGTTTACACAACCTCTGACTAGTGGTGAGACTGAACAATTTTCCAAAATGGCAGCTAAAATTTAATTTGTCCAAAAACCATGCCAATTGTGAAGATAAAATAAATAAAACAAATAGCACTATGTGTAGCATAATATTAGCTAGATTATTATTATCATTGTTACCAACATGACTAGATTAACATTGGGGGATTGAGTCAATGGCCCACTAACTTGGCCCATTTTATACCCATACCCATGTGGTCTCTGTGTTCATTGTGCAACAATGACATTCTCCACTTGCTGAATGATTTCTCTGGTCA
Source organism: Vulpes vulpes (assembly GCF_048418805.1). Taxonomy (NCBI): domain Eukaryota; kingdom Metazoa; phylum Chordata; class Mammalia; order Carnivora; family Canidae; genus Vulpes; species Vulpes vulpes. The sequence continues at coordinate 47,650,166 of NC_132785.1, forward strand.
CAATCACCATTTATTCACTTATTGTAGAAGTTCTTGTCTGATTTAGAATGAACACATAATTAAAATGTTTCATAAATTTTAAAAAAATTTTGCCAAGAAACTTTGGACTTGGCAATACATAAGTTACTCAGAAAGTGAATAGAGGGGCACCGGGGTGGCTCAGTGGTTGAGTGTCTGCCTTTGGCTCAGGGCATGATCCCAGGGTCCTGAGATTGAGTACCACATCAGGCTTCCTATGGGGAGCCTGCTTCTCCCTCTGCCTGTGTCTCTGCTTCTCTCTCAGTCTGTCTCATGAATAAATAAATAAAATCTTTTTTTTTAAGTGAATATAAAGCCTAGAGTATGGTGACAATAGTATCCAGTTTGCCTGCAGAGGCCCCAATGTATGCTTGGCAACTTAGCTTTATTATCAATAGCATCCCATTTTACCCTCAAAAGTGGCCAAACTTGGATGATGAATTGTATGGTCTAAGCACTTCATTTCCAAAGTGTTTAAAAATTTAAATATAAAGCTATTTTAGACATGATAGCAAATATTTACAAATGTGATATATATATGTGATATATATAGCTATAATCCACAAGCCCTACCTGCCCTTCACTGCAGATAGGACAATAAGGAATTCCCTGTGTTCACAGGAGAAAATCCAACTGTTTTCCAGAGAAGCAAGGTGCTGTCTTCCAGAGGAACTAGATAATTTCATGTTAATTTTTAGTTTCTCCAGAAGATAAGAACATTACCCACGTAACAACAAAAATGGTAAGTTGAAGCAAAACACCTCCTTCTGTATGCCTAGCTGCAGTAAACACTCAAACCCTCCTGGACTATTCATCCTTGGAGGTCCATATACCTGGGTCTGTGCGATAAGCTAGGCCTTCCACTTCATGACTCGGCTATTGCCTGGAGCTCCAACATTGCACGTTGTTGTTAATGCAAATAATAACATACACAAGAGACAATATTTCCATCATTACAGAAAGGACATGTTATGTCCTCCAGTGAATATTGCAGGACCCTCTAACCAACCATGAGGCAGCAACTCCAAAGTCATTGTCATAAACATAGTTAGGTTCTGAATAATGCTTGGGCTATATAACATATAATTAATGTGACCAACTGGCAGCAGAATGCTATTCATTTCCAACCTAACAGAGGCTTAAAGGGACATTTCCTAATGGAATAATCCTGTCTTTGTCAAGAATATTCTGGTTGTGAGTAATAGAAATCCACTGGTGTTGAAAAATTTAGTGTAAGGTTGACATGAGGTAAGCATCATACACATCAGAAGGCACAAATGGGATTGGATCTCTTCATAAGGTGGAACAGCTCTCAGGCACTAAGTGAGCTACCATCTCTGGAATAAAGTGGGCCATCACTGCTTTTTTCTCTATTTCTCTACATAAATCTGCTTCATTCTCTTTCTTCTGTATATTAGCATTCTCTGCTGATTTATTTGTATACAGAGCTCCCCAAAAGGCATCCCCATTGTAGCTTTCTATCACCTCCTAGCTCAAGTACCCAGCCCTCTGGATTCCAATTCTAAATTCCCAGGAGGAAGCAATCTGACTGGCCCATGAGGGAGGCATCATGTATCAGTGAGCTATGGCCAAAGAGAACTTAAACAAATAAATATAAACATGGATCTTAAGGAGCCTGACTTGAGCAAACATTCCCAAAGAAATCTACATATAGGTATAAAATGGTTTGTTTGCATTTTTACTCTATTTCTCTAATACCAAGGAAGTCTATTTTCTGTTTTTCCCAAATACATTTGGAAACAAATTGGTCATGCATGGGCACAGGGATGCATCATGTTTTAGTAAAAAGTAATGCAATTTCAGCACACTCAACTGCTTCTGAAACTTCTGTACAGAAGATCAGATCATGTATTTCATGAGAGTCATGCCAAGGAGTGCCAATCAAGGCACCCACTGTGGACTCAGAGCCAGGAGGCTGGTGTTCATTACTCTTTACCCTGTCTGCTGTCATCTGGCTATTCTTGCCTAAGCCTTGTGCCTCCTATCATCTCTATGTTTTAACATCCTGTCTACATCAGACCTTAGGTTGGAAAATAAAGAGGGTCTTTTTGATAAAGTGATTAAAACATAATAAATATATCCTTAGGCAGCTTGTCCAATCTTGTCATTCAGACAACCTTGACTTCTAAGCAACATGAAAAGCTCCTGAAATTTTAGGGGGACACAGACAACACTATACCAAAGGCTTAAGTTTTTATAAATTATCCAAATTTTTTAAAACTTGATGGCTCATTTCATTTAAAACTTGTCTTTGTGATTTGTTTTATAATTGTTTGTGTTTGAGACATCTGGGTGGCTCAGTCATTTGAGCATCTGACTCTTGCTATCAGCTCAGGTCATGATTTCAGGGTCTTTGGATCAACTCCTGCATCAGGCTCCCTGCCCCTCCCCCTCACTTGCACACACATTCCCTATCTCTCTCTAAAACAAATAAGTCTTTAAAAAACAGTAATTATTATTTGTGTTTTTACCTAATTTTGATTATCTTATTGGTTATTATTTATTGAAACACAGCTTAATGTGATTCCTTTTAAGAATGAATTTACACACAGTGAGATAGCAAAATGGGAACTTTTCTGTATTTTCCATTAGATTGTCAAATTCAAAGTTTGTGTTTTAATATAAGATTTAGCTAGAAAATTAACAAAAAATTACTTAAAGGAGGTAACCCAGTTATGGTTCTTGTGAATTAAACCTATGTTACTGTTTTTTGAGGAATTACATTGTTACAATTTTAGTTGGATTCACTCAGTTTTAAAACACCATTGATTTTAAGTACAATGAAGGTAGAAATGACACCTTTTAATAAAGACGATGATACAAAAATTCAATAATTTGGAAATTGATTATAATTTTAATACCATTTCAAAAAAATTTTAATACCATTTCATATTTAATTTAATTCCATCAACATGTATTGGGTACATACTATTGATTATCCAAAGCACTACAGGGATTAGAAAGATGGGAAGAAAATACACCTTCTCTATCCTTCTCTCCCACTGCCCAAACATCCACGAGTCCACATGATAGATAGAGATAAAATAAACATTACAGAAAACAAACTGTGATAAGTATGAAAAGCAGGGAGTGTCCAAAAAAAAACAAAAAACAAAAACAAAAAACAAGAAAAGTATGGAGTGTTTGGGGAATACGGAAAGAGAGAGAGATTAATTCTAGTTTCAGGGATACATGAGGAAATGGAATTTAAATTAGATTCCGGATTTGAGGTAAGGAATCTGGTTATTTACTATCCTCAGTAGTGATTTTCAGGATCATCACTTTAAGTATGATTTTTTTTTTTACTTCAGAAAATACAGAATTAATACATCACATTGATATTCAACACAGGGACATGTCAGAATCATCTAGAAGATTCTGCTAAATATATACATTCTCAATATACAGAAGCCCCAACCCTGAGTCTAACTGGAGAGACTTGGGTGGGGTTTGGGCACACCTCTCCCCTCACACATACACATATACAGAAAGTAAGACAAAGGGTAAAGAAAGAAAGGCCATGGTGAAAGCTTTAACATGTACTTCAGTGTGAAATACAATTTCTATAAATACTTTTTTTGGACAGATAATGCTCAAGTTCCTTGGGAAGATCTCATTTTACTCTTAAAATTAGAAAATTTATCATTACATTTAATTTTTATTTAAGGTTATCCTATATATACTTATGAAATGCACTTCATTCCTTTCTGGAACCCTATAGAGTAAACACACACACACAAAATAGGTTGTTGATAGATATCTGGATGGATAGCTAGTGACCTGAATGACTTAGTAGTCTTTATTTCTGCTTTTGGAGAGCCAGTGTTTGAGGAGTACTATATACAGACCCAATCCCACACAAAGGTAATTCACCGAGCCAGGGTTAAATGTCTTCCTAAGCCTCAGCCCTACCCCCACTCCATTAGTCATAGGTCCAGACAGAAATACCCTAGGTATCAGACAATCTACAGGCCTAACAGACAGCATTGAGCCCCTGGAACTCTGCATTTTCAGTATAAAAACCTTAGCAACATATGCTATTTATTGGTCTTTCTCAATAATTTTACTTGGATTGCTTTCTTCTGAGCACCATAATCATAACCCTAGAACACTATAAGCTGCCCATTTTAGTTCCTTTCACGTTGTCAGTATATAGTGCAGAACTGACATATTCAACTTTACTCTTGGAGCTCATTTTTGTTCATATAACCTAATTATGTTGTCAGATTAATATTTTTAGACAATTTACATAGCATCTTTTCCTTGGAAAGTCTGCATGGGAAATAGCCAAAAACCTTCATCAAACAAACAAACTAATAAATACCAGAGACCAGTCCCCAACAGAATGAAGTCAAGTCAACTTACATTATGGAATAGTTTAACTCTGTTCCACTACCTGGCATTCCAAGGAAAACAAAAAGGCTAAGTTATCCCTGAAATGTCTCCCTCAGCTTCTCTCATTCAGATGTAGACTGGAATCAATTTTGCTATCAGGCCATTTGCTCGGAGGTAGTACTTTGATTAAATAAACAAGATTTCTCTTTCCCAAGTAGTGTAGCCATTTCAATGTGGTTAATTACTCACTAAGTGCTAATATTTTGTGAAGCTGTGTGAGAAGCATTAACTAGGACAATAATAAAAGAGGAAGTACTGTTCTGTCAGAGCAAGAAGCTGAGTTTTAAGGAGACAACTGTGAAGGGTGAGATGGATAACTCTCCTTGACAAAATAACTGGCTGGCCGCTGAGAACAATTGGATGAGCCTTTCGCTGTGACTGCTCTGTCTTCCCCAGCGGGCCCCAAACCACTGTTGAACGTAATAGTGTGAGAAGCAGAAGAAACTGATAGAAACAGATGAGGCAGTACCACACTGTCTTGATGATCACAGCTTTGTAGTACAATTTGAAATCCGGCATTGTGATACCACCGGCATTGGTTTTCTTTTTCAATATTCCCCTGGCTATTCGGGGTCTTTTCTGATTCCACACAAATCTTAAGATGACTTGTTCCAACTCTGTGAAGAAAGTCCATGGTATTTTGATAGGGATTGCACTGAATGTGTAAATTGCCCTGGGTAGCATTGACATTTTCACAATATTAATTCTTCCAATCCATGAGCATGGAGTCTTTTTCCATCTCTTTGTGTCCTCCTCAATTTCTTTCAGAAGTGTTCTGTAGTTTTTAGGGTATAGATTCTTCTCCTCTTTGGTTAGGTTTATTCCTAGGTATCTTATGCTTTTGGGTGCAAATGTAAATGGGATTGACTCCTTAATTTCTCTTTCTTCAGCCTCATTGTTAGTGCATAGAAATGCCACTGATTTCTGGGCATTGATTTTGTATCCTGCCACATTGCTGAATTGCTGTATGAGTTCTAGCGACCTTGGGGAGGAGTTTTTGGGTCTTCTATATATGGTATCATGTCATCTGCAAGAAGGGAGAGTTTGACTTCTTTGCCAATTTGAATGCCTTTTATTTCTTTTTGTTGTCTGATTGCTAAGGCTAGGACTTCTAGTACTATGTTGAATAGCAGTAGTTTATACGGGGAATATAAAAAATAGTGAAAGGGATTAAAGGGGAAAGGAGAGAAAATGAGTGGGAAATATCAGAAAAGGTGACAGAACATGAGAGACTCTTAACTCTGGGAAATGAACAAGGGGTAATGGAAGAGGAGGTGGGTGGGGAATGGGGTGACTGGGTGATGGGCACTGAGGGGGGCACTTGATGGAATGAGCACTGGGTGTTATACTATACACTGACAAGTCGAACTCCAATAAAAAAAATATACAAAAAAAAAAAAAACAACCAAATAGATGAGGGATACAGCTCTAAAGTCTGGAAAATTCTTATAATCACTTGAAAATAAGATGCTATTTCAATCTAATTTAAGAATTTAGTAACTGTGAAGGTTGTTATTAGTTGTCTTATACCATGTGAAGAAATTAATCTTAGCATTAAAAAAAAATTATTGTATAATGCAAAATACAATGGATCCCCACAGCCTGCTCATTCTCACTCTAGGGATATACTCAGGCCATTTAACTTCTTTTCTTCTATTTTATTTTCCTCATTTTCTTTTCCCACCAGGTGAGTTTAGCTGAATGCCCCAACGTTTATAGAAAGATAGTACAATTTAACTGCCTTTCTCCCACTTGTATTTTAATTGGAAAAAACAAAACAAAAAAAGCTTTCACATCAAAAGACTAAAGCTCCAGGTGTAGAATTTCAGGCAATCGCCAGTTGATAGAAAAGTTGATTTTCCAGATCATTTCTGGCACTTCTAAAGTCCAAGCCCTTAGACTGCTCCCTACCTTGCCGATTACAGACTAGGAGAGTTTTTAGAGTTTTAGAGCTGGGAGGGGATAAAGCCAGTTTTAGAGAAATATTTATATCTCCTCCTTGATGTTGAGAAACTCCCCATTCTTTTCCCTTGCCTTCATCTTCTCTGTGTAACAGGATTTTTAGAAGCCAAGTTACAGTCCATTCAATCATTCATTTATTTGCGAATGTCTTAGGAGTTCCCACAATGTTTTATACAACGTGCCAAGTGCTGCTAAAACCCAAATGAACCAAACACTGTTCTTATCTTTAGTAGAGAAGGCAGCGCAACAATGTGCTATTGGTGTTAAGACCGAACTCGGCTCAGGGTTACACCAGGGGTCACAAGAAGTAAGTAGTAAATTCTATCTCCAGTACACGCTACTATATGAACTGGAAAAAAAAAAAGGACACTTCTCCCATTGTATAAAAAGGACATTCTCCCTCTTGTCAATCCAGCAAGAAACTAGCACTTGCCCTAACTTCAAATGGGAAAAGTTATTTTGGAAAATTATGTTCTCATTCAAAATCATTAGGTTATCCACCCAAGTATGATAAGAATTGTGAAATTTACAACCTGCACATAAATCGGGAAAAAAATTTTTAGAGAACAGACCATACGTGGAGATGTATCCTAAATAATGCTGCCCCTACACTTCTGCAAGTCACTTTTTCAAAGCAAAACCTAGTCTTTAACATTACACTTGGTTATATGTTTATTTATCTATCTCCCTATCTGATGAGCAGAAAGCCACCTTTTATTCTTGGCATAGTACCTTGAACATAGTCAGTGGTTTAGAATTATTCTTCGAATGCTGTTAGAAACTAAACAGCATGCTGTGAATTGCATAAGAGTTTGTTTTCCCTAACACAGGTGTCTTCTTAATTCTCTTTTGACTTTTGAAATACTTGATATTCAACCATTTGATATTTGATCTTTTAAGTTTTGGGTAAGAATCATAATTTTTTTATCTAAATTCCTTTCAGTCACTCAAGAGATATGTATTAAGCATTTGTTTTGTACTAGGCATAGATCCAGATACTGAGGAATGCAAAGAGCAAAACAGATCAAGATCTTACGTTGTAGTAGGGTATACAGACAATAAGCAAATAAGCAAAATGATTATTTCAGGCAGTGAGGATGAGTATATAAACAAATAAAACAGTAACATAACCTAGTGTTCTAGAAGTAGGCATTAGATTGTGTTTAGGGAAGGTCTTTCTAAAGAGATGACATTTGAAGAGAAACGTGGGATACGACCAGTGAAGTAAAAGTCTGGAGAATCCAAGGCATAGCCACTCTGAAAATCTGACCCAACCATCCAGATGACACACAGGCTAGTACATTCAAGCCAAAAATCTGAAAGTTATCCTTGATTCCTCTTCTTTCTCATCACCCCTTCAACCAAACCATCATCTAATCTTACCAACATTACCTATAAAACGGCATCTCAAATCTAGTCTCCATGCTTCCCTGAACAATCTATCACCAATTTGGTAGCAACTAGCCACACTGGGCTATTGTTCATTTGAAATGTGTCCAGTCTGGATGCTGTAAGTGTAAAATAGACACCAGATTTCAAAGGCTTTGTATAAAAAAGGTAAAAAATCTTAATAATTTTTGTCTTGATTATACATTGAAATGATAGCATTTTAATATATTGGATTAAGTAAAATATATTTTAAATGTTAATTTTACCTGTTTCTTTTGACTTTTTCTGCTATATATTATATTTTAGTTTGGCATTTGATTTTTAAAAATCCAAGGCTTTTCTTTTTCATTATATGTAGTTTTTAGCTAAAGTCCATAGTTTATTTAGATTACCTTAGTTTTTACCTAGTGTCCTTATTTCATTCCAGAATCCCACTCAGGTTATTACATTATATTTAGTTTTCATGTCTGTTTAGGTTCATCTTGGCTGTGAGAGTTTTTCAGGCTTTTCTTATTTTTGAGAAGCACTGATCAAGTAAATTGTAGGATGCTTCTCTTTAAAAATTTTTTAATTTATTTAGACTAAAAACTAGTTCATTCATATTTCCTACCTCCCAACTCCCCACCTTTGTCACCCATCAATCTGATCTTCACATCTGTGAGCTTGTTTTTAAAAAAGTTTTAATTCCACAAATACAAGGGATCATACAGTATTTTTCTTTCTCTGACTTATTTCACTGAATATAATACCCTCAAAGTCAATCCATGTCATCACAAATGGCAAGATTTAATTTTTAATGGCTAATATTCCAATGTATATACATTACGATTTTTTAAATCCATTCGTCCACTGATGGACATTTAAAGTTGTTTCCATATGTTGACTATTGGCTATTGTAAATAATGCTGCAATGACCATAAGGGTGCACAGATCTTTTCAAGTTAGTGTTCTCATTTTTGATGTGAGGTTTAAACCTTTTACTACTCAGAAAGAAGCTCTGGATTTTGGATTCCCTCCTCATGATACAGGGACACTGCTACAGGTATGGGGCTTACAGAACAATTACATTGCAGCCTCTCCTACTCCTTTCAGTGTGGTTTTCTTCTTATTTGCCCAATGTGTATTGATCACTCAGTCAGCCTTGAGATTTTTTTTAAAAAGAGAATTGTCCCATAAGTAGCTACAGACTCAGTATGTCAGGGGAGTAGGTGAGATCAGGATTTTCCTTTAATTTCTTTTCTAGTATACACATTAAAGTTATAAATTTCCATCAAAGAAGCACTTTGCTGTATCTCACAGTTTTGATAGATAGTATTTTCATTATCACTAGCTTCCAAGCATTTTAAAGCTTCTTCTTAACCCACAAATTATTTAGCATTATAAGTTTTCAAATATCCATATATATGGTTCTTTATCTTTTTGTTGTTTTTATAGTTCTAATGTAATTATGAATTCAAAGTCTGAATGTCTATTCTTTGAACTGTATTGAGATTTTCTTTATGATCCGGCATATGATCAATTTTTGCAAATGTTATGTACTTAGAAAAAAATATGTATGCTCTCATCGTAGGTTATGGAATTCTCTATATGTCTGCTAGTCCAATTTTGTTAATGGGCTATTCAAATCTTCAGTCTCCCTATAGTTTTCATCTGCTTGAGTTATCAGTAATTGAGAGAAAAAGATACACTATGAGAGTGGATTTATCCATACTTGTCACTTCTGGAAATCTGAGGCTTTCTATGTCTATGAATATTTGTATCTCATTCTCATACCTGAATGTCACACTGGCTGAATATTAAACTTCTGTTTCTAGTTCTTCTCCCTTCAATACTTAAAAAATCTTATTCCTTTGTTCTCCTGGCTTCTACTGCTGCTATGCAGAAATCTGATGTTTAATCTGATGTTAATCTTTCATACTATAAACTTTTAAAACTTTTGGTCTTGGATATCTCAAATTTCATGATGATATGTCTGTAGGTATAGGTTTTCCAGATTGCTTCCTTTGAAGTTCCATGGGCCCTCCATCCTAAAGGAGGATTTTTTTTTTTTTTTTTTTTTTTTTTTTTTTACTGATCTATCCATTCATTCAAGGGAAATTTCACATTATCATTTCTCTAAGAACTTAGTCATTTTCTTTGGGGAATTCCTATTATCTGTATGTTGCCACTTCTTCTCTTCTCTGTATCTCTAGATTTTTCCTCTTTCTATTTCTTTGAACTTCTCTTCCTCCTGTGAGATGACCTCAATCAAGTCCTCCAATTATCTCGTGTGTCCCTTAATTGTGTCCCTTCTGCCATCTTATTTTCTCTCTCTTGTTCCTTGTGTCAACTACTAGACATTCCCATTGGCAGGATGTCCATCTGGTTCCTTTTGTGTTTCTTTGTTTTCAGATGTCTAACATTATCCCTTATCTTTTTTAGCGTGTGTACTGAGCTAAATTTAAATGCTTCGTCCATTCTAATGTTTATGCTTTTTTAAAATTTCATCTATTTATTCATGAGAGACACACAGAGAGAGGCAGAGACATAGGCAGAAGGAAAAGCAGGGTCCCTGTAGGGAACCTGCTGTGGGATTCGATCCCAGGACCCCGGGATCATGCCCTGAGCCAAAGGGAGATGCTCAACTACTGAGCCACCCAGGTGCCCCAATGTTTATGCTTCTGTTGGCATCCAAAATCTTTCTTTTCTTCTGAAATAGCTGTACTTCTCAAAATATATTATCATGTGCATTCATTTTTTTCTCTGGAAATGCCTATGAGGATGGACATAGGGTGACCCACTAGAGCTGAGGGGGTTTCAGGGGATATTAAACTAAAACCATGATAGTCCCAGGTAAACCAAATGGTTGATCACCCTTCTAGACCCTATTTTGAGTCACACCAGGTTGCTCAGGGCGACAGTAAATGAGCTCTAGAGCAGAGAACCCAAGTCCAGGAAAATCACTGCCAATACTCTTTAGGTCTAAAGTTCATCTTCTGCTTTCCCCAAGAGGACGGAGGAACATCATTTCCTTAGGTTGAAATTCACGAGCCCAGGGAAGTAAGAGCAGGAGGTATGGGTGGCCAAATGCCCTAAGTTGGTTAGGACCTAAAGAGTTTCTTGGCTCCTTATAAGCAGAGGACTTCTGTGTGGCCCTGATTTTCCTCTTGAGTCCATTTGGACTAGACCTCTGAGTCACCACACATGTGGGGGCAGGTACTGACTTTCTCAAGGCAATAGTGAGTGAGAAGCATGAGTGAGCACATGTATAATAGTTATTTTCCTATTTTATTATTCTCCTGCAAGGTGGCTGGCTGCTTACAGTCCTTGGGCTACACCGCCACCACCCTCTCCTCCCAGCCCCTTTACCAAACAGTTCCTTTAAATTCTCTCATTACCATGGTTTTCTTATAGCTTTCTTTATTTGATGGTGTTGTACCCTCTACATTGCTTCCATGAACTGTGAGGAAGGGGCAGTAATAATGCTAGTTCAGCATCTTCATAGCACGTATTTGTATGGTGGCTCCTAATAATTTGCGTATTTTTTGTTATTAAAAAACTACAAATTTCTTGGACATGTAGAAAAGGGCTCTGGAAATGGCAAAGCACAATAAATATTAATTACATTATTGTAAACAATATCAAAATATGTTCATATGTTTACTGTAGCCTAATTTTTAAGAAATATTCTTATATTTGTACAGAAAATAGCATTGAAAAACACTACAACCATATTTGAGCATAAACCATATAAAATCTGACAAACTTCTGATTTTTGTTAAAAGTATTATTGTTGCTATATGATTACATTTGGCACATCTACAGTTTTGTTTTGTTTTTTTTTATTTCCAAAATACATCACTAATCTGTAACATATTATTCCTTACAGCTTCCTTACTGAAAAGACTTTTCTATGGCAAGGTACAAAAAGGCATTCTAGGAAAAACATTCTAAATTACATTATTTACCTAAAAGACTATCTTTATATATTACTGGTCTACTGAAAATTTTCTTTTCAATCAAATTCCATTCATTTTTACATAATGCATGTCAGTAACAGCTACCACAGAAAAAAAACCATAAGCAAAAACTGTTTTGCTGCCTGTCTTCATTTTTTGCTACCCCCTCATTTTTCTTTCTAGTTCTGCTTGTGGAAGTTTGAGTTCCACCTTCTTGATGCCCTCAAGTCCATAATTACTCCTTATGGCAATTCTTTCATGATGCCCACATTATAAATTATTCATCATTTCAAATAATACCCTAACTTCTTCAAATGTACCCTTGTTACTCTTTCTACTTTTTTTCTGTATTATTTTCTTCTGTACTATTTCTATATCTTTTGTAATCTTGCATTAGGACTTCTAGCCTCTGATTTTTTTTCGCCTGATAGATGTCCCTAGAATGGCATTGCTGTAGAGAATTAAAGAATCGAGTGATTCTGTATTTTCCATATTTCACTCGTACTTCGTTCCTGCTTCCTTCCTTTGCTCTCAGTTCCTTTCACATAGAGTGTTCCATCCTGCCCCATGTAATCTATTCTTTGGCTACTTCTGTCAAAACCTGGTTCCATATTAATTTCTTTCAGACAGCTTTCCTTTATTAAACCCACTTCAGGGGTACCTTGGTGGCTCAGTGGTTGAGCATCTGCCTTTGGCTCAGTTCATGATCCTGGGGTCCTGCGATGGAGTCCCACATCAGGCTTCCTGCAGGGAACCTGCTTCTCCCCTCTGCCTGTGTCTCTGCCTCTCTCTGAGTGTCTCTCATGAATAAATAAATAAAATCTTAAAAGTAAAAATAAACCTACTTGTTTGTTTCTCTTAACCTCTAAGAATTCATGATAAACTATATACAAAATTATCATGTCCTTGAAAATATTTGTTTTTATAATTTTATTCTGTTATGTGGTTATATATTTTATAATATTTTATTACTTATATTATTATTTCATCCTTGGAATCTCTCATTTTTTCTTGTTAGCTTGAATAAGTGATTATTATAAAATGTAAATGAGCAATCAGTTGTTTAATGTTGGTCTCTTCTATTTATGATGTCTATAACTACAAGCTCTTTTGGCGAACTATTTATGTATCCCCAGAGCTTAGAATAATACACATAGAAAGCGCTCAATTAATACCATAATGTCTTTGAAATGCCACTCGGGTTATTCAGTAGGATACCCATCAGAATATCACAAATGCTCGCCAACTTTGTATCAAATACTTCACACTTTCTATCACAATTGGGATGTGTTTGACTCCAAGACACAGAAAACCTAACAGACTTAAACTAACAGACTTAAACCAAAGGCTAGCTGTTTGCTTAGTAGTCCAAAGGTAGGCATTTCCAGTATTGGCATGACAGTTCCACGTTGTTTTCCAGGACCTGGGTTCTTCCCATCCTTCTTGGCCATCTGAAACTCACTGGTTTGCAACCTCAGCCATACGACATCACAGCCCAAAGACATTCTCTTATGTCAATTTGCAGAGCAGGAGGGAGTGACACCGAAACAATGAGATCTACTCATTGTCAGAATCCCAGGAATCCCCAGTCCCAATGGCTTCTTCTTCCCATTCCAGTGATGAGAACTGAGTCATGTGCCTCCTGCTGGACTTACAGGGCAGAGAGGAAAAGGACTGCCATTAGTGATCAATATTGATCTATCACATAGTTTTCAGCCAAAAGAAAAGGAAACTGCTGGTGATGCAACAGTGTTTACTCTTCGGCCATGTGGAATGAACCACACTGGAGCTCTATTTATCTCTGAACATTCAAGCTTTTAAGATTCTTCGGGCTTTTTTCTTTCTTGTTCCTGTATCTTAATCATTAAGCCTTTTCCCTCAGTAACACTTGCTTTCTCAACCAAAAAGGTTTCTTTCATTGACTTATTTATATACTCACTTAATTTCTGCATTCTGTTTCTTTTCAAAAGTGCTGAGACCTACCACATTTTCAAAAAAGAAACAAGTTTATTTTGTTCCTTCCTTTCCATTGTTTATATATACTTCCATTTCTCAATGGTATCAGGAGCCTCAGAGGTCAAGAAAATGTCTTCTGCTCTTTTTATAATTGCCAGCAGCATTTCATAGGTACTAAATATACTTGACTTGCCCTTCCCCTTTATCACTTAATCACACATACATAGGCTGTAACAGGAAGCAATAGGAATCAGGGTTTTATGGACAAGAAGCACTGCTAATGTTACAAACATCCTCTTCTAACTTGTTTATATTAAATTCTTTGCATACTTGCTTCCTGCTGTAGTCAGAAAGTCCCCTAACACAGTGCATTTCCCACTTCATCCCACCTTTTCCAACATCTTTCACAGAGGCAAAGAAGGAGCTGGGTTTCCATGGTAACACAAGTGTGACAGTTGAGGGTATCTGGGCATAGGTGAGATACCTCTCAGATATAGTGTGGAGAAGAGAAATGAAGTTTTTCTTTTCTTTTCTTTTCTTTTTTCTTCCAGCAATGCCCTTCTGAAGGTAATGAGACCCTAAAGTGTCAGCGTGCGGCATTAACTTTTCACCATGATACAGATTTACAGCTCTTGGTGAAAATTCAATTTCATTTTATCTCGCTTTTATTTTGTCTTTTCCACAAACAAATGAATGGAGACATAAGTTTGTATTTCTAAAATCACTCTCAGGATAGATAGTTCATGCTGGCACAAAAATGAACATGATTAAGGAATCAGGAGACAGACACCCATCTCCCAACCAAATCTTCAAAATTCTCTATACGTTCTGACATCCTTTCTTATGGCAGCTACTCCTTCAACCAGCATTTCATATATAGCCTCAAATTAGGTAAGTGCCATCATATAAGACAGAATAGGAAAGAAGATATGCCCTACTTACCATGTTTCTTTTGCTTATTAGTGGCTAAGAGTTTACCCTTATGGCTACATTGAGAATGAACATCAAATGAATATGAATTTATCAAGAATGAATATCGAATATCAAGATGAGGAAATATATAGAGGTGCACCTACCCTAAGGGCTGCAGTCTGTGCACTTCTCCTTATCAAGAAAAGCCAGCAGTAATGAAAGGTCAGGGAAAACAGCCTGATAAATGTCATAAGGCTCTCCTACTCTTTATTATGCTAAGTGGAGTGACCAGAGAGCCTACTCACTAATTTTTTTGTGACAACTTCTATCAGATGCGCGGCAATCCAGAGCTTCTCAACTTCTGAGGACCTAGGAAATGAAAAGTTGCTTAAGGTTACATCCTGGACTCACAATCCCAAAGCAAATTTCAAAAACAAAAGCCACCAGACCTTTATTTGCTTGCAAAATAAAGGGTTTTTCAGCTCCACTGTAATGCAAGGTACTACACAGGTCTTAATGACCTATACAAAGAGAGAAGGCTTGATGCTTCTCAAAAAGCCTAGGAATTTACCACCATTATGCACAATTTGGATTTTAAAGAGAAAGTTTTTCTTTTCTTCTGAAAAGAAGTGTGACTCTTAAAAACTAAAGTAACCTCAAATTAGCATGCAAGTTTCACACAAAATATGAGACTTGAAAAAGGCTAGGTGAACACTGCACTCATCTACATCTTCTTGAAATATCCCTGTGAAAAAAGCTCAGATACAATGAATCCATGTGAGCTCCTTTAATTTTAATTCACTTTTTCACATTACTAATTTAGAATCAGAGATGAGACCTTCTACGGTTTCCATGATCTTAAAACATTCCTCTGATTCATATATATATCTATATATAGATATATCTATAGATATATATATGAAGGGAATATATATATAATATATATTCCCTATCTATATATATAGATATAGATATATCTATATATAGATATATCGATATCTATATATATATAGATATATATATAGATATATACATATAGATATATAGATAGATATATATAGATATATATAGATAGATATATAGATATATATATATAGATATATATATGAAGGGAATATATATATAATATATATTCCCTATCTATATATATAGATATATATATATATAGATATATATATGAAGGGAATATATATATATATATATTTTGCAATCTTCCTTCACTGCTGATTCCAGAGGCTCAGTTATTAAACACTCATACTTGAACGACTTAAGAAACAAAGACTGAGTTATATTTATTACACATTTTGACATGACACTTGCCCTCAATCATTTTAAGCAAAAACTTGGTATGTGCTACACTATAGCAAGATAATGCAAATAAAAGTTCTCCATTCTAATATAATGGACTAATAGAGCAACAGAACACTGCTGAATCTAAGCACACCTTTGTAGTAGTCTGATAATTGACAGGAAAGATGGTAAAGAAACACCTGGTTTTTCGAGGAACTCAGACCAAAATCCTCTCTACAAGATGTCCTTGCGGGGAAGAGAAAGGGCGAAGAGGTATGATCAAACGCTGGAACTGCAGAAACTTATTATTCCCAAGAAATGTGCTTTAGTAACAGCTGGGTGTAGACTAGTCTGCGAAGGACACAGTTTAAGTGAATCCAATAACCATTTATTACAAAAGACAATCCAGGAGTACTTGGAAATCTAACTTCTCCTAAATTTAACGTTGTGGCTATGAGACTGTGTAACACACAATACTAGAGACCGAACGGTAAGTTTAAAAACTAGTTAAAAAAAAAAAAAAGAAGTGTCTCAGGAAGGAGGCACGCCGGGAAGACCCGTGCCAACTGCTGCAGTATGTCTCCTTAAGTACCGGAAAATTTCTCACCCTAAAGACAAAAGTCCCTGCTTTCTCGATTCATCCCACGATTCAGCCCACATCTCTCAGCACCATTTCCATGCCCATCGTTTAGGTAGCATGCCAAGGAGACGTCGTTAAACGCAGAATTCATCACTCTCGCCTGCAAAACACCTTGCTCCTTGCCAGCACAGGGCGCCGCGACCGGCCCCTCCAGCTCCGGCCCCTCCCGGACCCCACTAGCAGCCCTGTCTCCATACCACCGAGCCCGAGGTGGCCAGGAAATCGCGAGTCCTGATTGGCTCGCATCGAAACCTCGTCATTCGTCAGCTCACCTGCGATTGGTTGGCAGAGCGTGCGCAGGGGCAAACGCCCAGCCTGGCCACGCAAGGGGAGGCGAGTCGGTGGATCCTGCGACTAGAGCTTTCCCCATTGGCTGATGGGCGGGCATCACGTGGTATGAAGCGGCCCCCTATTGGCCGAGAATGGTACCATGGGTTACAGGAGCGTGATCCGGTTGGCTGGAAGGCGTCCCGGCTTCCGACTAGGAGCCCCAGCTAGCTGTTGCTAGGAGGTGGCCCTGGGCGTTCTGTCGCGGCCTCGAGCTCCGCTCTCCCGGTTTTCCAGGCGCCCGCAGCTGAGAGGGCGTGGGAAGAGCTCGACACCAGGCTGGCGCCGGAGCGGGGCGGGGCGGTGGGCGGGACCCCCGGCGCCGTCACCGGGCGTGGGCCTGGCGTCCGCGGACTCGCCTGCGCCGCCCTGGGCAGTGGGCCGGGGGAGGGGCCCTGCCGCCACTGTGCGTCCCTCGGGGTCCTGACGCTTGAGACCGAGCTTCACTTCGTTGTGTTTGTGCTCGTCCCCTTAGGAAAAGCTGCTCGTTTCGTTTATGCAAAATAAAGCCAAAGCTCTGAGGAGAACCGGGAGAGACCGGGTGCTGTCAGGACCTCCTTTGGGACCGTGCCCGTTTCTTCTCCTTACTCTCCGCCTCACGCTACCGCCTGCAGGCTTAGCTCTGGCCCCGCTAACATCTCGTCTCCCCTCAAAAGCCGAGCGTGGGAGTCTCGAGCAGAGCAGGCTCCCGGCTCAGGCCGACGGCCCGCGCATGCTCAGCGCGCAGGCCCCGGGGTTGGACGGGGCGCGCGGGCAGGGCGGAGCGGGGTGGCGGAGGAGGTTGTTTACCTAAGCGCGAGCCGGCGCTTCCGCACGGCGCAGGCTCCCGGGGGCGCGCGCGGCCGGTCGCCTAGGCGACGGGGGGCGGGGGCGGAGCTGCGCGGCGAGGCCCCGCCCCGTGCGGCCGGGCCCCGCCCCCGGCAGCGCTGCGGCTCCCGCTCGGGCGCGCGCTCCGGCCGCCGAGGAAGCGGCGGCGGCGGCGGCGGCGGCGGCGGCGGGCGGGGAGCTGGGCGTGGAGGCGCGAGGGGCGGGGCGGGCGGGTGGCACTGCGGGCCCGCGGCTCGGGCGGTCGGGCGGCTCCGGCTCCGGCTCCTCCCGCTCCTCCCGCTCCTGCCGCTCCTCCCGCTCGCTGCTCGTGCTCAGAGCCTGCCGGAGCCCGCGGGCCGCGTTGCCGCCCGGCTCGGCCCATGCCCAGGGCTGCTGCTCGCTCCGCCGGCGCCCGGGGGGCCGCGGCGGCCGTGGGGTGGGGGCGGCCGCGGGAGGCGGCGGGGCCGGCCGCCGGCGCAGGGTCCGGGGGCGCAGCGCGGCGGGCGTAGGTCTATGTCGCGGGCGGCGGCGGCGGCGGCGGCCGCGGAGGGACGATGCGCGAGTACAAAGTGGTGGTGCTGGGCTCGGGCGGGGTCGGCAAATCCGCCCTGACCGTGCAGTTCGTGACCGGCACCTTCATCGAGAAATACGACCCCACCATCGAGGACTTCTACCGCAAGGAGATCGAGGTGGACTCGTCGCCGTCGGTGCTGGAGATCCTGGACACGGCGGGCACCGAGCAGTTCGCGTCCATGCGGGACCTGTACATCAAGAACGGCCAGGGCTTCATCCTCGTCTACAGCCTGGTCAACCAGCAGAGCTTCCAGGACATCAAGCCCATGCGGGACCAGATCATCCGAGTGAAGCGGTGAGAGGGCCGGGGCCGGGCGGGGGCCGGGCGGGGGCCGGGCGGGGGGAGCTGGCAGGCGGGGACCCGGCCTCGGGGCTCCGGCGCCGCAGTCGGCGTGTCTTCCTTTGGCAGCATCACCGCCACCACCATCATCTTGAGTCTCAAATTTGAGTGCTTTGTTTCACAACTCAAATTGGGCATCCCGGGAGCCCACGGCGCTCACGCAGCTCTTTGTCTCGTGGATATTGTTCGTGGCGCTTGTGCAGAGCCCCGAGGAAACAAAGTTGAGAACTTGAAGTGGGGGACAGGGCTGGGTAGGCTTGTGTTGGGAAGGGGGGAGCTGTGCACAGTGGAGACGTTTTCGGATTGAACCACGACGACACGAAACCCACCTAGGCGATGTTTGACAGCAAAAATCGCTCACACGTATATGGCAAAAATGTCAAGTCCAGAGGAGAGAGACCTTTCTGCTCTCTTAAAAGATTGAGTGGCGCCGAGGCGTTTTACAGAAATGAACTGTGCAGTTAAGACGAAACTTTAAAAGACTTTAATTAGATTATTCGAGGACGTCCTAACAGTTCAGGGAGATGGAGAGTTATGCACATAGGAGTACAAACATGCCCTTCCCGTGAAGAATGCGGCTTAACTTTTTTTTTTTTTTTTTTTGATCCAACTGCCTTAACCCCCTCAAAAACAGAAAGAAAAGGAAGGGGGGGAAAAAAGCATTCCTGGAAGCAAAACAAGTATCTTCAAAGGTGTAACTCGTGTATTAGCTAATTTAAAGTTAATGCAAATAAGTTCTTTCCTGATAAGAACTCTTTTTTTTTTTTTTTTTTACAGTGTGCATTTTGAAAGTAGTGCTGGTAGCTTAAATGGTTTAAAATCATTGTTTTTATATTCACTGAGCATATATTTTCCTATAATTTCAAACATCAGAAGTGTAATAATATCTTAGTTCAAAGTTTTAGCAAATCTTTCTGATTATTAGTTACACATTATTGTTCTGCGTGATTCTTATTATTAGCTGATCATTAATAATTTTGATCTAGTGTGATTTTTTTTCCTACCGAATTCTAGCTTTAGCCCTAAATGAAGACATTTCCTGAAAGATAGTTGTAAATGTACTGTAGACACAATTCCGTTGTAAGTCAATTAGAAATTTTGAAAGAGCAAAGACCAACTCACATGTACTCAGTGGGTACTCAAAAATCCACCACAAGAGGTGGATTTTTTTTTTTTTTTTAAGATTTTATTTATTCAGGAGAGAGAGAGAGATGCAGAGACACAGGCAGAGGGAGAAGCAGGCTCCCTGCAGGGAGCCAGAGGTGGGACTCAATCGCGGCTCTCCAGGATCAGGCCCTGGGCTGAAGGCAGCACTGCTGAGCCACCTGGGCTGCCCAAGAGGTGGATTTTTAATGCAATGTGTGAGATCAAGGGAGAGGCCCTGTCCCCATCCCCCTTTAACTTATTGCACATGCGCTTTAATAGCTAAACTAAAATTTTGTGTATTATTTCTTCTGTTAAATTTCAGACTAGAATAAAGTGAATATTTTCATGATCTCCATTGCTGTTCTAAGATCTCTAAATCTGATAGCTTTTTACATCTCCAGCCTCATTTTCGTAAAGTTAATTGCTGTAGATAACAAATGAACAGTTTTGATGCTAAATTTAATAAATGTGTACTTAAGGGTCACTTGAAGTGACTGAAATCCTTAATTAACATGGGCCACCTCATACTACTGAAACAACAATAACAAAACAAACCAGTACAGAATAAGGCAGACTAATACATTGTCACATGTCAATCTTAAGCCATATACATACATCAGATAATAAAGTAAGTGCCCCAACTGCTCCATACTTTACATTTAAATGTATACATGTAATTCAAACATTCATAAAGTCACATACAAAGGGCAAACGTCCTGACAAAAGCAAAAGCCTAGGGGACAGAATATGGCAAAATATCCTCAGATAGTTTAGTCCACATGATTTTGTAGTTTCTTATGATTCAGCAGAGATTACTGATAGTGGGCTAGTCTAAACTTGATAGGTTAGAACGATTTATTTGTTTGCACTACGACCCAGAGAGAAAAAAAAAAGTAAAATTCTACTTGCCCAGATGTCATTTTACTAACTAGTCTTCAGTTCTTGATGTAAAAAGACCATGGATCCACTCAGGCAGAGTTCATAAACTCTTTTCACTGGAATTTATCTGTTGTACCCATAAGGACCCCTTGGGCCCTTCTGTGTCTGACATTTTATACCTCACTCTAACTTATCGTCTGGCCTCCCAACCTTTAACATATCTTAAATAACTTTAGCATAGAAAGGATCTGTGTATATTACGTGTATTACACTACAATATATAATGCATATATCGCATGTATTGTGCTAAAGCAGGTATTCAATGTGCTAGTTATTTAATTCCTCCCACTTAGAATAAAACATGTCTTTCAAATAAGTGAATTTTCTACTCTTTTTGGGAATCAACTTTTAAATTAACCAGTTGCTGTTGGAAGTATTCACTAATTGTTCCCTCCCTCTGCCCACTAGCTGCTTTACCTGTTAGAACAGTTGTTTGGGGATATTAATAATGCTATAATGCTAACAACAAAAGTGAAGTGCAGGGAGATTTGGTATTTTATCCAAGACTTGTCACCGATGGAAGGATTTAAACCAAGATCTGTAACAATCCATGGACTCTTCTTCTGTACCAGGCTTTGAACTTACTAACTGGCAAATTCAAAATCCAGCTTTTGGTCTAGGGTGGCATTGTTCAATACAAGTGTAATGTGAGCCACACATTTAATTAAAAAATTTCTAGTAGCTTATTTTTTTAAGTTATAGCAGATAAAGTTAATGCATTTTATTTAATGCACTGTATAAAATATTGTCATTTTAACAAGTAACCAATATTCAAAAATTGAGATATCTTACTACTTTCTAATTAAATTTTCAAAATCTGAAGCGTAATTTACACTCATAGCACAGCACAATTCAGACTAGCCATATTTCAAGTGCTCAGAAGGCATATGTGGCTGCAGTCTACCATATTGGATAGTTTGGGTCTAAGGTGTATATATCGTAGGGAAATAATATGCCTCAGTTTTCTTGTCTATGAAACAGATGTGCCTTTCAAAGTCTTTATTAGGATTGAGATAATTTATTGCAAGGTGTCCAACGCAATACCTTGAACACAGAAATTCCTCTAAAATTCCAGCTGTTTTATTAATAACCTTGTCACCCTACCTTCTTTAAATTTTATCCTTGATATAAACATAATTTTAAAGGTAATAAACTCATGATTGCTTTTTGAAATTCATTACTTGATGTACCCAAGATAAGAATAAAAAGCAGCAGGGGTTAAAACCACCCTTGGAAAAATTTTGCTGGTATATTCTCAAAATATTTTCCCTTATTAAGAGTCTTATGGGAAAGGAGAGGAAACTGAAGATTTAATTCAAGTATAGCACCAATGCATGGCCTGACAGTGAAATGGAACTTTTTATTGGACTGTTCTTATGTGGAATGTTGTGCTTTTAGAAAATGTAGAACAAGCCCATAGTGCCTTAAGTATTTACAGGTGCAGGGGCATTCATATACATACGCTACCTCCTGTCTAAGCCAAGTGGGCCAACTAAAACTGGCTATACTTATAAATTCATATGCTTTCATTTTTCAACTGACTTCAGATGAGAACACACTCAGGAAAGTGTGATAGGGATACAGAATGTGTTTCGACTAAAATAAAACTAGATTTTTTTTTTCTGATTTCATAATTGTTTCTCCCATTCCTCCCAGGGTAAGCTATGGTTCTGACTTAAAGTATCTTGGAACATGTCATCCAAGGCCTGTTGTTCTTAGAATAAAGCCCAGAAATCTTCCATATGACCTTCCGAGGCACACATGCTCCTGCCCATCTCTGCTTTTCCTGCCTCACCTTTTGCAATCTTCTTCATCCCTTAGATTCCAGCACCCCCTCACTTTTTGTTCCTTGCAAGTACCTGTTTGGGCTTTCCTTTTACACGTAGCAATCATTTACCTGTTGCACTTAATTACTACTCACTTTCACCCCTACTTAAAAGATTTCCTCCTCATGTAAACCTTCTTCCTCTCCCAAGCTGAGCTAACTCCTTCCTGTCTTCCCACACTAGATTAATGTCACGCCTCACCCCTTCCCTGAACCATGCATACTTCAGACATTAGTGGCACCCTGTACTTCACTCTTGAGGTACTCACCTATGTTTAACTATCTGTGGGACAATAGACATGTCATTGGTCTTTTTCATTAAACTGTAGTCCTGTGTGGCTAGCACAGCAACTAGCACAGAGGAAACACTCATGAAAAATGTGTTGAAAGAAGACTAGTGTTTGAAAAGAACACTAGTTGCCCCTGGCCTCAGTTTCCCCAAACATTTGAATTTTATAGATGGGGGAGATAATTCTTCAAAATCCATTTTGTACATGGAGTAGATGACCTCTGTTCAGCTCTCACATTCTGCCACAGTACTTGTATTTAGTTGGGGTGATAAGGAAATGGGTGGAGTTTCATAAGAATCTTGAAGCATCAGGAGCGTAAAGTCTTCAGATGAGGGAAGTGGCATGGGAAACTCATAAAGTATGTTTGTTGGCCATTCAATAGACCAGATTGGCTAAACAAGGAAATCATAGAGAAGTGTGAAAGGAGGGAGGTAAGGCTCAGAAATGTAAAGCTAAGTTCCAGAAGGTTAAAAGACTTTGGACTTGGTTTTGTAGTGAAGGACCATGAGCAAAACTGGTATAGAAGTCGTAACATGGAGGTGATCTGATAGAAGGTTTAGTGGCAATAGACCAGAGTTAGGGGGAATAATCACGTGATATTGTGATAATCTAGTTTCTAGATTATCAGAATTAGCATGGTGTTTGTAGAAACAAAAAGGAAAAAATGGATGTGAATAATATTGTAAAGAATGAATTAAACTTAGTTGGAGAGGGCGGGGGAAGGGTCCAAGATAATCTGGACACTTTCAACATGAGTGAGCGGGATTATGGAGGAATAGCTGGGGAACAAAAGTTGGGGATGGTGATCATCCAGTAGATGTAATTAGAATATTTGAATAAAGCCTGAAAGGTGACTTCACGAGTGAATATAGAGACTCAGGATCATCCCTGTGGTTCAGATGTGGAGAGTAGATGAGACCTCCTGGGTAGAATATGTAGAGAGAGAATTGAAAAATAGAAATTGTAAAGGAATATGGCCAAGGATAGAACTTGGGAGTTGTAAGAAATACAGAGGAGGCTTCACATGTTACTATAGCCTAGAAGGTTTGGAGCATTTTAAGATTGGAAAAAGAGAACAAGAAGAGGTGGTTGATTTGCACTCCCCAAAGCAAATTAGTAACTTTTTTTTTTTTACTTTTATTACCATTATTTCCATATTATTTAAATGATCACTTTTAAGTGACCCAACTGATCATTTGTACTTTTTCTCCTCACAATAAGTAGCCATAAAAACCTCTAAAATAGAGGCAGGTGGCCAATTGCCACTCATAGATCTTGACCCACGACAGATTGGTGCTGTGGAGCCGAAACCAGGGAATACATCAAATATTTGTCCCAAGTAAGTGAAATTTCTAGAGTCTTCCACACTTCCTTCCTCCACAAATATCTCCTTCCTCAGTTTGATACTTCCAGTAACCAAAATTGTAATTGAAAGCTGGACCTCCAAGGTGCAGAGCATAGAAGCCATGAGTCACTTCTTATAGCCCCCAAGTGTTGTCTTCCTGAGGGGGAAACTTGTTTTTGCTGCGTTATAAAATCAGAACATTACAATATTGTAGTTCTCTCTTGGCCATCTCGGGATCAGAAGGTTGAAGTTCACTTTGCAGAGGGAGCAGATGATCTCCCTTTGACCCCAATATTCTGTTGCTACTTGTCTCTAGTTGGCTCCATGATGGAAGAGGAGGTAGGTTTTAATATGAGCCTTAGAGAATGAGCAACCTGTGACTTGCAAATCTTGTCCAGTGAAGATTTGGTTATAATTTTGTCAATGAAATCAATAATCCAAGGGATCATGATTACAACTTTTTTTTTTTTAAGGGATAGGGGGCCAAAGTAATTTAAATAGCCAACCAACCCTAGTGCGCACAGACAAAGCACCTCTCCCTGCATATGGGTAGAAGTTCTCCCACAGGAACAAATGGGTGATTTGAAGGTGACCCACTAACCATCAAATGAGAAATACTCCGGTCACCAGGCAAGTGGATGATGTCGACTTTCCTTTAGGAAAAAGTAGGGTCAGTTCCTGACTAGATAAACACTAAGGAGGAGGGGGAGGGAACTGATAAAATGTCTCTAGATGACTCAACCAACAGGAAGACCCAACAAAGTTGGAATCCTTTTATTTGCTAAGGTTTTCCAGTTAGTGATACATTTGAGTGTTTTCTGTGTCCTCTACCAGGAAATTATATGTGCCACACTATAATGCATAATTACACATTTATATGTATTTCTAAGTAATGAACTTTACATAAAAGCATGTACACCATACTTAATTCATGAGGTTTTGTTTTGTTTTTTTTTTTAAATCAAGGATAATTTTTAACACAGTTTCTTTCTTAGCCATTGCCTTCAAACCTAAGCCCCTGGGGAAGGAGGTGTGATTCCACTCTAGGGGTTTTTTTTTGTTTTGTTTTGTTTTTGCTTCTGTTTTCACTTTTTCCTTGTTATCTGTTTCTCTCTATTCTTACTTACTATTTTCTTATATACTTATATTTTTCTGGCCTATAGTAGTAAAAAGAATTGTAAGTACTATACATTTTTTGGAAAAATATTTGAGTTTGGCTGGGAGTAGACTCTAACATGAGATAAAACTGTTGGAGACAGAATAGTTACAAAAGTATAAATGTAGAGATATTATTTCTGTAGGAAATGCATTGTGAAATTTTAACAGTATGCAAAAATACATCCTATATTTGTTACTTTCACAGTTGTGGTTCATTATATTAAAAATTATTCTCAGCCTGACAGAGAAAAGTTAAGTTTCTTAAGCATACCTTTATGCTTTACCATATCAAACTGTGCCCTTTGGTAGAATAATACCAATAATGGTAATGCTATGATTTTAGACATCTGCATTTCAAAAAGTATATAAGTAAAATGTAAATATGTTTGTAAAGTTAAAGGTTATCAAAATATCTAAAAATAGAATAGCTCTTAAAGGTTATCAAAATATCTAAAAATAGAATAGCTCTAGTTGCGAAGATTTTAACATGGTATATACTAAATACTATTTCACTAGATTTAACTCTATACTTCTAAAAGATTGAAACCCCTTTGGAACCATTGGACCCAATATGCCAACTATTTCACCTTTCATTCTGATAGGAAAACTGTAATAGAACAACTACATTAGCCTGATTTTTAATACATCTCAGTTTAAATTAAAGGTCACAACTGAAAAAAAAATTTTTTTTCAGCCTGTGAGTCAAAATAAAATTATTGGGTATCTGAATCAAGCATCATCAACACATTGTATTGAAGTCATGGTTTGGTAAGTCCAGTAACAAAGCAGCATGGGACGTCTTTAAGATCTGATGCATTTTGTTACTTAATGTGGAAAATATTGCACATTGCTGAAAACTCTATCTGAATAAGCTATTTAAATAGATTACGGTGTGTAAATTAAGTACACTTGTAAAGTATACACTCTTTTTACTCAAAATGCTCAAATGTATTCACTGTCAGAATTGGATAAATTGTTTCCACTTTGTTACATTTTTATTTTCTTTATCTTTATATGTTTAAGTTTTGAAAATATCAAAATTGGTATTTTAAGGGGAAATATATTTTTGTGTTTTTTTAAAATTCTGTTTGGGATATAATTGACATATAATTTGTATTATTTTTAAGTTTTTTCACTTAGTAAAATTATGCAAGAGAAACATTATAAACCTTTACTTAAAACATTTAGAAGTGTTACTCCTCATAAAATACAATGATTGATGTGTGTATATATTGCAAAATGATCACTATAATTAGTTAACATCCATGACCATACATAGTTGCAATTGTGTGTGTGTGTGTGTGTGTGTGTGTGTGTGTGTGTGATGACAATTTTTACAATTTTCTCTTACCAAGTTTCAGATATACACTACAGTATTGTAACTATAGACACCATGCTATACATTAAACCTCCCGGACTTATTTATGTTATAGCTGGAAATCTGTACTTATTGTCTACCTTCATCCATTTCTCTCTCTCTCACATACACATGCACACATCCTGTCAACCACTAATCTGTTCTCTGTATCTGTGAGTTCAGCTTTTTAAGATCTCACATGTAAGTGAGATCATATAGTACTTGTCTTTCTCTGACTTTTTTCACTTGGCATAATGTCTGTCTTCAGGACCCATCCATGTTGTCTCAAATGGCAGAATTTCCTTCTTTTTTATGGCTGAAAAATACTCTGTGCGTCTGTGATGATATGTGTGTATACAGACATACTACGCTTTCTTTATCCATTCATCCATCAGTGGACACTTAGGTTGTTTCCATGTCTTGGCTACTGTAAATAATGCTTCAGTGAACATAGGGGTACAGATATCTCTTCAAGATAATGCTTTTGTTTTCTTTGGTTAAATACCCAGAAGTAGAATTACCAGCTCATATGTAGTTCTACTTTTAACTTTTTGAGGAACCTCCATACTGTTTTGCGTGGTGGCTACACCAGTTTACATTAGCACCAGCAGTGCACAAGGATTCCTTTTCTCCACATCCTTGCCAATACTTATTGTTTCTTGCCATTTTGATAATTACCATTCTAATAGGTGTGAGGTGATATCTCATTTTGGTTTTGATATGCATTTCCTTGATGATTTAAAGCACCATTTCATGTATTTGTTGGCCATCTGTATGTTCTCTTGGGGAAAAGGTCTTTTCAGAACCTCTGCCCATTTTTTTAATTGGGTTGTTTGTTTTATTTCTGTTGAGTTGTAGGAGTTCTTTTTATACTTTGGATATTAATCAGATCTGTATTTGAAAAGATTTTCTCCCATTTCATAGGTTGCTTTTTCATTTTGTTGATGTTTTCCTTTGCTGTGTAGCTGCTTTTTAGTTTTATGTAGCCCACTTGTTTATTTTTGCTTTTGTTACCTTTGCTTTGGTGTCACATTCAGTAAATCATTGCAAGGTCAGTGTCAGGGAGTTTGCCTGTTATATTTTCTGCAGAGAGTTTTATGGCTTTTAGTCTTACGTTTAAGCCTTTAATCCATTTGACTTGATTTTTGTGTATGGTGGAGATACTGACCCAGTGTCATTCTTTTGCATGTGGCTGTCCAATTTTTCCAGCACTATTTACTGAAGACACTGTCCTTTCCACATTTTATAGTCTTAGTGGCTTTTTTGTTGTGAATTAGTTGATCATGTATGCATAAGTTAATTTCTGGGTTTTTTAGCCTGTTCCACTGATGTGTGTTTTTTTTGTCATTGCCATACTGTTTTGGTTATTGTAGCTTTGTAGTATATTTAAAATCAGGAAATGTGATGCCTCCAGCTTGGTTTTTCTTTCTCACAGTTGCTTTGGCTATTCAGGATTTTTTGTGGTTCCACACAAATTTTAGATTTGTTCTATTTCTGTGAAAAATGCCATTGGAATTGTGATCGGATCTCATTGAATCTGTAGATTGCTTTGAGTAGTATGGATACTTTAACAGTATATTTCAATTCATGAGCACAGAATATCTTTTTATTTGTCTTCAATTTCTTTTATCAATATCTTAAAATTTTTGTTTTTTAATTGTTATCACCTGTCAAAAAACAAAATATTGAAAAAATAACACATCTCTCTGTCTGCTTCCTTGTATTTACTTAGTCGTTAGTGTCTTTCACATTTTCTTAATCATGGCCCTCAGTAAGAAATACATTTTACATTGTGACACACATATACACAGCATGAATATATACAACTAAAACCAAAATTTCATGAAATAATAGTTAAATTTGCGATGTTGCTTGTATTATATTTTCTATTTTATTCTTTTTATTTCATTGTTTTTAAATATTCCTCTTGATCCACTAAATTTATCTTGTTACACACAATTTGAAAACTGCTATCCTAGAATATTTGTCCTCTTAAGAAAAATAAATAGAACTATCTCTGTAATAGTTTGAAACATTTATCTTTTCTTCCTGCTTTTCCAGTTTCCAACAACCATATATAAATTCTACAAAAGTGAAATGCTTCCTAAGATGAGTTAGTAATGTTACCTCTGTTACAGAGAAAGAGAACATTGAGTCACTAAACAAAACGATAACATGAAGTCTATCTTTTGAAGAAGCGTTTATTTCTCTTGGTTGTACATATTAGAAATATGTGGATCTATTTCTCATTTCTTGTGTAATTTTATTCATTCTGATAAGGCAGGGGAGCTCATGCCTTGTAAAGACTTAAAACAGAAGGATGTAGTAGCATTCAAACCGGGATGTCCGATTACAAGTATTATCCATCATGACAACAGGTTGCTTAGGAGGTTTGGGAAAGTGATCTTTTTATGAGGTTTGTTGCATCTGTCCGGGACGATATTGATTCAGTTCTCCCTTTGACAGTAAAAATAGATGAAGATGGTCATAAGTATATATATATCTTAATATCACCTAATAGAATTACCCAAGAGAAAGATCATAAACCTTTACTTAAGACATGTAGGAGTGTTATTTCTCATTCCTTTCTAGGAGCAACCCTTAAAAATTAATAATTCAAATGTGGAAATACTATATCATATTATTAATTCAGCACATATTAGTATTTCTTCTTTATCAGGTATTTTCACAGCTTTCTGTCAATGAAATTTGAGAGTGTTTTTCTCTGTTCTGGGATAGAGAACTTTGTTGTTTTGTTCTAAATTCTAAATACATCCACGTTTAGGTTTCCAGTGAGTATAACAAATACTGCATATATGATAATTGCTCTAATTCAGCATTTTATTTTATTGTGCACACTGATCTTATTTATGAAGATAGTAAGTGTTAATCTGGTTAAAGCTGAGTCACAGTACTTAGTAGTCATGTAATTAGGGAGAAGTTAACATCTGCACCTCAACTTCCTCATCTGTAGTATGGGTATAATACTAATTATTAGTACTAAATGTAGTGTTTCTTTACATAGTAACCCTAAAATATCAGTAGTAAAGTTTCCCCAAAAATCACACACATAGGAATTCATTCATTTATCTGACTTTGTAAAACAGTATACTGCCACATGATTTCTTAAGAATTAGATTCAATCGCCTCCCCATATCTAGTTAAACTAGCTAAGCTAGTAGTGTTTTTCCATTTTTTCCAATTGCTTTCTCATCTGTGTCTGAAGTGCTAGTACAGTATGTTATTTTGTCTTTGCCTTCCACTAGACACTATGTTGGCTATAAATGGTGACAAGATGTTTTGGTGACTCACAAAGAATTATAATGTTTTTTAGTACATATATTTTAAATATAAAGAATACTTTATAAAAAGTGATGACACATATAATAAGTATTTCTTAAATAACATCTTTAAGTTGATAATGATAATAGACCTTTTATGAATACCAAAAACTACATGAGAAAGATAATTTTAATTATTTAAATAAAATTAAAATAATAAATAATTTTAATTATTTAATTTTGAAGATTATTTTAACACTCTTGATGGCTAGATTAGGTAGGTAGGTAGATAGATATGGCCAGTATAGATAGATGGATAGACAGATAGATAGCTGGCTACTTTAGAGAGAGAAATATGTTGACAGAACTTTTTAATAAACTGATTCCAAAAGTTTTATCTGTCTTTATATTAAAGTCATCACTGTCAACATTAAATACTGGTGGGTTTAACCCACTTCATTTGCATACATTGCTCTGGTTGTTAGGCAAAATCAGTACAAGATAGGACCTGTTCTTCTGGTATGCCAAAATGTACTGTAAATGTATATGTGACAGTATTGAGTTAATTGTATATATAGAGAGGGACAAAATGCATTTTCTAAAACAATTTGATTTCTAAGTTTTCAAAATATTTTTCCACCGAAAACCATTGCTTTTACTAGGCCATGTTTCTGAGGACTTTTTCATCCATTATAACTCATTGTAGAAATGAAAAATCTGTCTATAAGAGTAATGCCGATGACTATATATTCACTTTTTTACATTTAGTGTATTTTGATCCTCCCTGGAAATGAAATCTTATTTCCCTGGAAATAAGATTTTCCCTGGAAATGAAATCTTATTTTCTGTTTGTATTTAGTTATAGAATGGTTTGGGCAGAATTGTTATTTTAGAAAGCAATAGAAAAGTAAACTGATTTGTGGAAAATTGAGAAAAAGAAAAACAGTAGAATAGTCAGTCCTCAGAGAACATAGCTGGGCTCCTGGCTAAAGATAAAAGTTAATTATCAAGGATAGTCTAATATAGATTAAAAAATAAAAAAGAAGCTTTATCTTTATAGAATTTTTTTATTTTTGCGTTTAGCAAAATATCCAAATACAGAGTATATAAAACCACAGAATCCAAAATATCATGCCCTCCTCCATCAAATGACCCACACCTATGCTCAAGACTGTTCTTTATCTGCTTTTGAATCAACACTCCAAACAAACTGTGGCCGTCAGTAATGTTGGTACAGTGAAGGGCTGGATGCCCACAGTAAGACCAATAGTTAAATACATGTATGCACACATACATGGAAGCTAACTGGAAATTAAGACAACTTTTTTTAGTTTATTCTGAAGAGCAAGAAATGAGAAAGTAATTTCTCAGTGGTTAATTCAGTTCGTGCATACTGACTAATCCTAATGGCACAAAACATATTTTCAGTGGACTTGCATTGAGGAGCAGTAATGTTTGCATAAACTATCTGTTCTTGCTCTGAAATGGCCATTACTCAGGTTCAGCTTCCAGGTGCCTTAGTTGAGGAAGGACAAGAACAGAGTGTCTCAGTAGATGGAGCTGGTGCATGGAGTGCTGGGCAGGAAGGACCCTCCCGCAGCGTGCATGTGGGTGCAGCAGCGAGAATGCTGTGGTCACCAGCAGCAGTTACCTTGAGAGAAGCCGCCAATGTGGCATGATTACATCTGTGCCTAACAAGTCAGCACCTGGATTATGGTAGGATACCTCCCAGAGGTACATATGTTTGAAAGGCTGCCCTTGATGATAGAAAATATTTATTCCTAAGACCATCCTGAGCACATCAACTGGTTTGATTGAAAGAAACACTTGGACATTTAGGAAGGAAGGGACTGTTTGGGGGAAGGAGATTTGGTCCATGGCTCTCATCAACACATCCTATTAACATAATGAGTCTAGAAGCTTTTCTTTGCAGGCCATACTGATTGGCTCCTAACATTCCTTTGATTTCGTATCAGTGCTTTGATCTGGTCTCTTTTCTCTAAAAGTGACATGTCTCTGTTTACCTGGGACAGTTCATGTGTCTGCCTGTTGGCAAGGCACATTTATTTACAGTGCCCATTTCCATCTCAGAACTCTCAGGATTAAATTACATGGTCATTTTCAACTCTAACCTCAAATTCCCTGTTTTTAGAATCATCACAATTCACATCCCATTTTTACCTATATTTTTGTGATAATCTAGTCTATATAAAGAGTCTGTCTCTTTAACCAACATTCTTTGGTATTGCATTTGTTAATGTGGATCAGCAAATCCTGATGAACTGGAACTTGTATGCAGTTTTTAAAAATGACATTTTTGTTAAGCATGCTGGCTTAAAGATGGCTGCAGATCCTTGACACAGCTCCCATTGAGAGGAGGATCTGTTTCCCCTCCCCTACGGTCTGTGCTGGCCTGGGACTACTGTGACCAGCAGAGTGTGGCTGAAGTGATGCTAAGCAGGTTTTGGGCCTAGTCACTAAGAGGAGTAAGCACCTTCCACCACCATGAGAGAAGTCCAGCTACCCTGCTGGAGAACGCACAAAGAGGGCTGAGGCTACAATGGAGAGTAGCCATGCCTCCCAGCATGCCAGGCCTGCAGTGAAGCCATCTCTGACCCTCCGCTCAGCCCAGCCCTAACCGACACCCAGTCAATGCTACACGGAGCAAAATTGCCCATCTGAGCTCTGCCTGAATTCCTGACCCATCTCATCATGAAATACAGTAAAATGATTATGTTAAGCCATTAGGTTTTGGGGGTGGTTTTTTATGCAGCAGTAGTTATCTGAAACAGCAAAACATTTTTAGGTACCTGTTATAGAAATTATTTTGACAAAAGTACTGTTGATCCTTTGGATTTCTCTGTGAAAATCTTAAAAAAATACTTCCTGGAGATAGATGATAAGTAAATGAGTTAATTTATCTTAAATCGTAAAAGGTGGCAACTTAATGTAAGCACCTACCATTTGCCCTTACGATTTATCTGCCCAGTGTCTTTTTACTGTTCCTACCCACACTTTGGAGACCACATTTGATTTTGTTAAGAATATAACATATTAGGGCGTCCTGGGTGGCTCAGTCAGTTAAGCGTCTGACTCTTGATTTCAGCTCAAGTCATGATCTCAGGGTCTTGGATCGAGCCCTGGATCAGGGCTCTGCTCCCTCTCTGTCTGTACCTCCCTGTATGCTTCTCTATCCCTCTCTTAAAAAAAATGAAGAATATAACATATTAAAGTTTAGTTTCAGCATAAAATTAAGTATATGTATGCCTTTTGACATATACTACCATTTAATTTAACAAAAAAAAGTTTCTTCCATGTATTTGTTTGGTGGTCAACTGCTTCAATTTTGATATCCAGCACCTGGCACGTAGAAAGTTTGTTGAATTCATGAGTATAGGTCCCTTCAGGTCATTACATTCTGGATTTTGGCCATTTCCTCCCAAATATCTGGAGATCCCAACCCTCCCCCCTCTGCCACCACCACAAATCAGATTAAGTATTTCAGTATCTGGCGCAAGATATAAAAAGAATAAAATATTCTGAATAGGGTTCATCCAAAAATGCTTTTCTCAGACTGGCAGCCATTGGTATGTTTGCATTGTTTCTGTGATATTTCCACTACAGTCTACATTGCAAAAACTGTCATATTTGAAGATCTTCATTTCATTAACCCATTCTGTTTTGAATGTCTATAAAATAATTGATTCCAGTGTTGGCAATAGAGCGACATTAAAAACAAACCTAGCCCTTGTTTTCCTGAGGGCCCAGATGTAACTTCAAACATAGCACAGCTGGTGTAAAGCAGAAACAAGACTTTATCTCAGAACTCCTAACTCTCTTCACAGTTTTGTTTTTGTTTTCTCCTTTCTTTCATTATCTCACTAGGGCTTCAGAGCCATGGTTCATATCTAATGACTTAGCAGTGTTTGGAGTGGGAAGATGACTGAAATAAGAAAAGATACTTCTGTTTGGAGAAAATGGGAAATTGTCAGCCTTTGATATTAGAAGGAATAGTATTCTGTTTTGTTTTGTTTTTTTCTAAAATCAAATGATCTTCAGTAGATGGTTAGATTTGGTCATCCTTGCCAGGCAAATGGGAGCCAGAGATAGAGGAGATAAGATGCTATATAACATTTTTTGTACATTTTTACAAATCTATCATCACAATTAAGATTCTAGAACTAACTTACTAACAGATGGTTTGAGAGAACTTAGAAAAGAATAATTAGCATTTCTGTAGTATTTTACAGTATCCATAATACTTTAATGGCTAATTCATGTAAACTGTTTAGTGCAGTGTCTGGCACCTCCTAAGCCATCTACAGATGCTAGCTATTATTAGTAAAGTCATCGCCATCATTCTCCTCAGCATAGTAATAAGATTCATTAATATTTCCAAGTCACAAATAAGGAACCTATGGCTCAGAAAGATCACCTGACATCCAAGGGAGCAGAGCCAGGCTTTTTCTAGGTTCCCTAAATCCAAATCCAGTTCTCTCTCCCTTATGATACACTCCATCAAGATTTTAGCCAGTGGGCAAATTGTGGTTGACCTTGACTCTTAACCTAAGGATAAGTTTTATCTAGTCATTGCAGAGCCACTGCATATTTTTCTGAGGCAGCAGTTTGGGGGAATGGGGAGAAAACTGTGTGTAGTATTTTAATATAATTACTGTGGAAGTGGCATAAAGAGTAAAATACAGAGGTGAGAAATTGAAGGTGGGATCAGTTAGGAGACTTGCATAGCTCAGGCATGAGTTATTTTGGAAATGGAAAGGTTTCTGTAGCAGGAATGCAAACAAAGGGACAGATTTTCTCATGTCCAATAATCCTTGCTCTTCCCATCCTCTGTAATCTATACTAGATCTGTGACAGCCCCTCATCCCAACCCCATCCCCAACTATTAAAGACTGTTGAAGACTTCTGCTCACTAGCCATTCTCCCTTGCTGGCTCCCAGAGACTTCTTTATAACTGTTTCTAATTTCTTTTAACTTCAATGTGGGTTTGAATCCTGACACTGTCTGTAACCTATTCTTCTCCATTGGCTACTCAACCTCTGCCAAAGGTGATAGTTTCCAGCTCTTTCATTGTGCATTTGTTTGGTTTTGTATTTTCCATCTGTCACCTGTTACTTCTCCTGGTTCAAATGAGAAAACCTTTTTAATAGACATCACCAACCCATCTTCTGCCACTTGAACCAACCAGTTACAACATGTCATGTGTAACTGATGTATTCTTCCCCTGAGCTCTTTATTGCTGGGGAGAAGAAATCCTAATTCTCTGTTGGTCTGGTAACCCAAGCTTTCTAGAAGTCTAGTGTGTTGGGTTTTGGGGTTTGTTTTTCCTTTCAGTTTTATTTGGTGCTATTTGTATTGTAATTTGAAAAGTAAGAAATACTTTGATATCCTACAGCAATAGTAGAACAACCTCCCAGGACAAATACCTCTCTAATCATAATTTAAAAGTTCTTAAAAATTTTTAGCTCTTCCTAGCTTTGCTTGCATCTTTAAGTCATCTTCAATCAAAGGTAGCTTTTAAGAAATATTTGTAATTGAACTTTAACTGTGTACCATATACATACAAGTTTTCATTCATAAACATTTTTGCCCCAAATTCTGAAATGAAGAGGTGCCAAGAAGATGTATTCTGTAACTTAATCTGATCTGATACAAATGTAGGTAACAGTTCAGATAATTTGCATATCCCTGAGCAGTTGACTCAGTGTGGTCTCTTCAAGGACAATTAGTTGGACCAGTCTTTAAAAACACAGGTTTCAGATTAGAACTCTCACTAAAGGTAAAATGCATGTTTTATGTCTGAACACATTTGTTCCTTTGATAGAGGAAAGCTGAGTGTTCTTCTTATATGTATCCAACTTGAATTTTGCCCAATATTTAAATTATGTAGGAAGACCCATACCTTGTTGACAGATTTTAAAATTATCTATTTTGATTTGGTGACCAAATATATATTAAAATACAGATTGAGATTTAGCTACACATTAAAGTATCAAATGTAGACCAGTAACTGCTTTCTTCTGCCTTATTTTGAGTATCTTGAATATGGTACTTAAAAAAAAATAAGATAATCAACTTAAGGTTTATTCAGATAATTTTTTGCATTTGGTTCTTAAGTGACAAGATTTTAGGCTTCTAGTTATAAACACTTCCTTACAAAGAACACATTACTGGGATAGAAAAATCTCCATTTCTAATAAATAAAAAGTCAAACTAAATGTGTAGTCATCACTTTATTTCTTTCTTTTTAATATAGACATTTGAAGTGCTGTGATATCCTAATAAGCCTAAAAAGAACTGTGGTCAGGTGGATCCAATTTACAGATCTGAGAGTGAAGAAAATGTTCAAAATTATTACCATTTTTATTTCCAGCAACATGCACTTTAGTATTAGTATTCCTTACACTTTCAATCTTTAGCCAATTATGAATGTAAATTAAACAGCATAGAACTTGGACAGAAATTTAAAATTGATTAGCTGTGTTCAGCTGAGTAATAAATGATCAACTGAGTCATGCACTTGATGTGCCTTAAACCCCATAGCCATCATGCATGCTCACTCAGGTTGTCTTGAAGGTTATTCTCTGTTCCTATTTTAATGAGGAAATCATTTTTTTAAGTTGTTTTTATGATTTTTTTTTTTGAGAGAGAGCATGAGCAGGGGAGAGGGGGAAGTAGACTCCCCTCTGAGCTGTGAGCCCAATGTGGGGCTCAATCCCATAATCTCAGGATCATGACCTGAGTCGGAGGCAGGCACTTAACTGAGCCACCCAGGTACCCCAGTGAGGAAACCATTTAGATAATTATCTTATTTATTGATTGGTTTGGGGTTTGTTTAGGTTTTGTTTTTTGTTTCTTTTTGTGCAGTTTCAATTAATTTTTTTTTTATTGAGGTATCACTTCTATGCAATTAAGTGCATACATCTTAGATGTGCAGCTGGATACATCCTAAATGAAGGTGCAGGATGGACATTTCATGCAACAGAGCAGTTTCGCTCCTGGTCTGTCCCTGTCACTTCCATACTCAAAGACTGACACACAGTAGCCATATCTACTCCTGAGCTGCTGGCTCTGTCCCTCGGCATCCTCTTTGTGAGATTCATCCATATTGCTTATAGCCATAGTTAACTCCCTCCTGAGCTGCAGTAGTCCCCTCCTATGTATACACTATGGTTTTATTCTCTCTCCTGGGCTTGGGCATTTGGCTTCTAGATAGGGGCTATGATGATAAGGCTGCTGGGAACATTTCAATACATAGCTTTGGCTGCATTTGTATATGCTTTCTTTCGGTGTGTATATGTAGGAATGGAATGATTGGGTCATAAATGCATACGTTCAGCAGTTGTAAGGACTGCCAAATGATTTTCCCAAGTAGCTCTCCCAGTTTCCTCTTCCACTGATCTTGGCAGTCTTTTGAATTTTAGCTAATCTGGTAAGGTTCTAGTGGTACTTCGTTGTGGTTTTAGTTTTTGTTTCCCTGGTGTATAATGATGTTGAGCACCTTTTCACATTTTTATTGATAACTTGGGTGTCTTCTTATAAGAAACACCTACAAGTGTTTGTCCATTTAAAAACTATATCGTTTTCTTATGTAGAAATTCTTTATACATTCTGGTTAGAAATCCTTTGTTAGATACATGTATTGCAAATTCCTTTGCCCAATTTTTGGCTTACCTTTTCACTTGCTTAAGAGTTTGTTTTAATGACATAAATTCTTTTTTTAAAAGATTTTATTTATTTATTCATGAGAGATACACACACAGAGAGAGAGAGAGAGAGAGAGGCAGAGACACAAGCAGAGGGAGAAGCAGGCTCCATGCAGGGAGCCCAACATGGGGCTCAATCCCGGGTCTCCAGGAGCATGCCCTAGGCTGAAGGCAGGTGCTAAACTGCTAAGCCACCCAGGGATTCCCCAATGACATAAATTCTTAATTTTAATGAGTTTATTCCAGTTCATTAATCTTTCCTTTTATGGTTATTTTGTGTGTGTGTGTCCTAATATATTTTTCTAAGATTCTTAAAGAATATTAAAGTAATAATTTAGAAAGAGCTAAAAAATGTACATTTACAGTGTTGCATAATTACCATCCACAAACTTTCAGAAATAAAATGTCCAAGTGGTAAGAGTTGAAGGCTAAAATATCATTCTCTGTTTATTAGTAATAATTTGAGAATATATAGGAAGACCTTTGATAAGGTAAAATTTGAATGGCAAATGATTTTTATCTTGCATAGTAAAAGAAACATTTGTGTCTGGAGACAACATACATCTTTAAAGAGACTCACAGGTATTGTCAATAAAGGATAAGTGAAAATCCAGAATAATATTAAGGTAAACATGAAGTAAATAACCTACTGAGTAGGATATTTTAAAAATAAAACTTTTATAGGAAAAAAAAGTAGCCAGTTCCACATGAAAATCATCATTTTGTAAGCTCAAAGCTAAGAGGAAATGGTCTTTAATGTCTATTAAGAATTCCATGATAAACCAAAATCTTCTTAGTAAGAAGTAGTGATTTGATAATCAGGATCATTTTAAACATGGTCCAGGAAAAGTGTATTAAAAACAGGGTAATACGGGCACCTACATGGCTCAGTGGTTGAGCGTCTGGCCTTCAGCTCAAGTTGTGATCCTGAATCCTGGGATCAAGTTCCACATTGGGCTCCCCACAGGGAGCCTGCTTCTCCCTCTTCCTGTGTCTCTGCCTCTCTCTCTGTGTCTCTCATGAATAAATAAATTAAATCTTAAAAGAGAAACAGGGTAATAGAAGACATACAGTTGTTCCTTTTGGGGTTCTTAGGTTCTTAGCCATGAGATAAAACTATACTTGTAAAAACAATAGTTTACCTATGAATCATTTCCAATTTCCTTTTTTTTTTTTTTTTTTTTGGTCAAAACCACTGCCTGCTCTGTGTCTTTGAACCAGTCCATTAGTATGCCTCGTTGGTGTAAACTACAAATATACTTTATATTTCATTTCTTTCCACTGTCATTGCCATCAACTCAATTCAAGTCCTTGTTGTCTCATGCCTAGAACACTGCAGGTGTCTCCTATCTTCCTGCTACTGTCGTGCCCCCTAAAATCCATTCTCTGCGTGTTAGCCACACTGATCTCTTAACACATACGCCTTGTAACTTGCCTGCTGAAAGGCCTTCAGTGGTATTCTCTTGTTCTTAGAATACTGGCCATTGGTCCTTTTTATCCCTCACACTCTTTTTTCTTGCTCTTTTTTTTAAAAAACTATTTATTTGGCAGAGAGAGGGTGTGCGTGCACAAGCAGGGGGAGCGGCAGGCAGAGGGAGAGGGAGAAGCAGACATGCCTGCTGAGCTGAACTCTGGTCGGGGCTCCATCCCATGACCCTGAGCTCATGACTGGAGCCAAAGTCAGATGCTTAACCATCTGAGCCACCCAGGTGCCCCCCTCTTGCTCTTTATGATATAACCATGGTGGTCTCCTTTTTGTTGGTGAATAAGCCTGCCACTTCCTCACTGCCTATCTTTTACATTTTCTTCTAAAATGTTTAATTCTGGGTTTTTCCCTTGCTTCAACTCTGAATCTTCAAGCTTGTGCTTTGATTTCTTCTTCCTGGAAATGCCTTCTTTGATTACCCCTTGTAATTAATATTGGCCTGCCCAAGTTACTACATAATGATCAGGATCCATCTTCTTCATAACAGCCATCACAATCTTTAGTTATATCATCTATTTGTTGATAGTGTTTCATCCAACTTGTATATAAACTTCAAGGACCAATCATTTGTCATATATCCCCAGTCCCTCAACAACGCCTAGTAGATACTCAAGAGCTATATATATATTTTAAGATTTTATTTATTTATTGATGAGAGACACAGAGAGAGAGGCAGAAACACAGGCAGAGGGAGAAGCAGGCTTCCTGCAGGGAGCCCGATGTGAGACTCAATCCCAGGACCCTGGGATCACTCCCTGAGCCGAAGGCAGATGTTCAACCACTGAGCCACCCAGGCGTTCCCCACTCAAGAGCTATATTAATAAAAATCTATGCACCCCAAATTCTTAATGGTATAAAATGTAAACAAGAGTTCAGACAAATGAACTAATTAGTTACAAAAGTAAGGGAAGATTTTTATTAAAAAAAAAAAAAAAAGATGAAATTCGACCTGAGCTTGGAATGATATTTAGAATTCGATTGATGGAAAGTGATGAATCACTAAACTCTACATCTGAGACTAGTATTACACTATATGTTAGCTAACTGGAATTTAAGTTAAAACTTGAAAAAAAATTAAAAGTAATAAAAATAATAACAGTTTCATTGGTGGGGATCACTACAGTTAAATGACCACCCTGAACAAAGAAACAATTTAGAGCAGAAGATCCTCTTTGGAAAGTTGTAGGAGATAAGGTTGAATTAGATATGAAGGGCAAGAGTTTGGATATAGCTGAAGAACTAAATAGAAGGGTTTGGGGTATGACACGGTTCCCAATGGAAAGCTAATGTCAGCCCTGGCAGAGGGGCTATGATTTTTCTCTGTGACCTGCTTTAACTGTAGTTCACAAATTTTGGTGTGTTATATTTTCATTTTCTTTCTATTAAATCTCTTCTGGCTTTCCTTGCGATGTCTTCTTTGACCCATGGATTATTTAAAAGTGGATGGTTCAGTTTCCAAATATTTGTAGATTTTCTATCTTTCTGTTACTGATTAATTCCATTGTGGTCTGAGAACATACTTTGTATCATTTCAGTTCTTTGATATTTGTTACAGTTTTTATAGCCCAAATATGGTCTATCTTAGTGAATGCTCCCCACACTTTGGCAAGAATGTATTCTGCTTTTGTTGAGTGGAGTGTTCTATAAATGTTAATTAGATAAAACTGGTTAATAGCCTTTTGCCCTGCTTCTCACAACTATGGTCATTTTCCTGGCAAAGTGAGCAGAGAGAAAAGAGAAGGAAAAAGAGGAAGATATAGAGATTTCTCGTATGACCCCTGA
This sequence comes from Vulpes vulpes, assembly GCF_048418805.1. Lineage (NCBI taxonomy): Eukaryota > Metazoa > Chordata > Mammalia > Carnivora > Canidae > Vulpes > Vulpes vulpes. The sequence goes on from NC_132785.1 coordinate 47,691,067, forward strand.
CCCCATACATCCATAGCCTCCCACATTATCAACATCTCCCACCAAAGTGATACATTTGTTACAGTTGCTGAGCCTACATTGACACATTATAATCTTTCAAAGTCCATGGAGTTCACTCTTACCTTAGAGTTTACTCTTGGTGTTGTACATTGTGTGGATTTAAACAGATGTTTAATAACTTGTATCTGTCATTATGGTATCCTACAGAGTATTTTCACTGCTCTAAAGATACTCTGTGTTCCACCTATTTATCCTTTCCTTCTACCCATCCCAGTTCCTGGCAACCACTGATCTTTTAACTGCCTCCATAGTTTTGCATTTTCCAGAATGCCATGCAGCAGAAATCATACAGTGTATAGCCTTTTCACATTGGTTTCTTTCACTTAATAATCTGCATTTAGGGTTCCTCCTGTCTTTTCATTACTTGATAGCTCATTTCTTTCTTTTTAATGCTGAATAAAATCCCATTTTCTGGATAGACTACAGTTTACTTATCCATTCACCTACTGAAGGATATCTTGGTTGCTTCCAAGTTTTGGCAATTTTGGATAAAGTTGCTATAAACATCCATGTGCAGGTGTTTGTGTGGACATAAGTTTTCAGCTCCTATGGTTAGTAAATACCAAGGATTGCTGAATCGAGTATGTGTAGTTTTGTAGGAAACCACCAAAATGGCTTTAACAGCTTACATTCCCACAGAATGGGAACAGAACAGGAACAGAAATGAGTGAGAGTTCCTGTTGTTTCTCATCCTCACCAGCATATGTGGTGGTGTCAGTGTTCGGACTTTGGCCACTCTAGTAGGTGTGTGGTGGTATTTCACTGTTGTTTTAGTTTGCATTTCCCTGATGACATAGGATGTTGGAACATCTTTTCATATGTTAATTTTCCATCTGTATATCTTCTTTGATGAGGTGTCTTTTAAGGTCTTGGGCTAGTTTTTTATTGGGTTATTTTCTTATTGTTGAGTTTCAAGACTTCTTTGTATATTTTGAATTATAATCATTTATCAGATGTGTCTTTATCAGATGTAAAAATATTTTCTCCCTCAATGGCTTTTTAATACATTTAAAATGCCTGAGTTGCATTGTCATGATCCATTGGTTCCTCACAAACTATTAGGAATCCATTCTTCTGATACAGTGTCAGCTCTTAATTTCTTGGAAAGCAGATTATCTTTATTAACATTGGAATGGAGTGTCTCTGATAGCTTTGAATATCTTTTTAGTGTCCTTACTCTCCTTGCTTAACTTTTATATTACATTTATAAGTTTCCCTCTGTCTTCTTCAGTATGCATTCTGGAACCAAGAGAAAGTCAGAGTGGAGGAGTGTGGTTTCCTTTCATTATTCAAGCTAAATTACCAGAAATGCCCTTTTAAGATGAAATGTTTAGTCACTTCAAAACAAGTCAGTCTAGAGGAAGAGAGCGGCCTTACTTAGCTCATGTTTTCCATCCTTGGAAGTATTGATGTTTCATGCTAGCAAACTGTGGTAGGAACTGTCACCTCCTCGCCAAAAACAATCCTTTTTCTTCAGGACTGCTGTAATACTTTACAGAAAGATTAAAAATATCAATCCCAAGGGTGGGGAAACAGACACTCTAATTTAAGCACTATTGGTTGAAGTATCAATTTTGGGATGTCAGTTAACACTGTGTGTGTGTGTGTACGTGTGCTAATTTAGAAATGTGATTTTTCTGGTTCAAAAGTCATGCCACACTCACGCATATATACCTTTGAGATGGAAATCACACTTCTAGGTGTAGTTCATTAGATTGCTGTTTGTTAGTAAAAAAAAAAAAAAAAAAGGGTGGGGAATGGGAACCATTTCTATGTACCAGTAGGGAAGGAATAATTAAATTATAGTACAGCTACAATATAGAACCTATAATATGTAATACTCTTTAGCCATTAATAGAATGTATATCATTTATTGAAATAGAAATTTCCATGATATCAAGTGAAAATATCAAGCCACTGAATATAATTAGTATAATCCCCTTTTACAAGAATTTATGTCTATGTTTATATAGATTCATACAGGAAAAGAGTCTGGAAGGATAGATACCAAAATATATTATTCTCGTGGAGATGGGATTAAAAACGTTTTTCATTTCCCTCTTTACCTATTTAAATATTGGTAGAGATTTTTATCATTATGTATTATGGTTGACCCTTGACCAGCACAGATTTGAACTGTGCGGGTCCAATTATATGCAGTTATTTTTCAATAAATACAGTATAGTAAATGTAAATGTATTTTCTTTTTCATGAGTTTCATAACATTTTCTTTTTCTAGTTTACTATAAGAATTCAGTATATAATGTATATAACATACAATGTATGTGTTAAGCAACTGCTTATGTTATTGGTAAGGCTTCCAGTCAACAGTAAGGCTACTAGCAGTTGTTTTTGAGGAGTCAAAAGTTATATGCAGTCATTTGCCGTCTTCCCACATTGTTCAGGGTCAGCTGACCTTATTTAATCTGACCAAGGAGAGGGAAAGAAAACCTACTTTCATTTTGGAGAAAAGAAAAGATTTCTATATTCAAAACAGTAAAAGAAATAGAACCTATAAGAAGGGCCGAGATGTTACAAATGACAGCTCATGAGTTGGGGATAAAGTTTTTAACATTGACTTTTTAATGCTAATGTTTAACAGAACTGACAGAAAGGACAGAACGGGTTGTTTGAAATATGAGTTCTGCATCACTAATAATGTTCAGATAGAACCATTTGGTAAGGTTGTCATGGAAGTGATTGGAGCATCGAATGGTTTGACATTTTGCCTTGAGACTCTCTTGGTAGATGAGATTTTTAACACGGGTAGAAGGTTGAATAAGGGCACCTATAAAAATCTTTCTGATGTTCATTCCTAAACTCAGAATTGTATTTCAACCTGCTTGTGAAAAAGTGGCTAGGAAGAGAGCAGCATGATGAAATTCACATGAGGCATGACCTTCTTTTAATATGCTACCATACAACATCCTCGAAAGGGAGTTAAAGGAGCTGACAGGAATGGTTTCTGTCTACAACTTATCACTGGTAAAGAAATGAAGGGAAGAAGGAACTGATTCTGAACTTGCCACAATAGAAAACCATGAACTATATAAATACAGTATTATTTGGGATCATGAAACCAATTAGGCCTTTGATTTCTAAACCCTGCTGAACCTCACAATTAGTCTTCAGAGCTTACACATACAGTACATATTTTTCCATAGGCTCTTTGGGGGTCCTGATCCCACAGATTCAGATTCAGTAGCTCTGGAGTAGGGCCTGGGGATCAGTATTTTTTAATTCTTAAGTTATATTGGTGATTGGCCAAGTTTAGACACAACCATAAATAAAATACACATATACACATATCAGGGCAGTAACCAAAAAAAAGGGAGAAAACAAAGACCATTGGAAATATCAAATGTGTTGAACTGTTCACAAAGCTGCCTCACTGAGAAGCCTGTCAACAATCTACAGCAAAGTGATACTCCAGTCTATATTTTTGATGTTCCATTCAGTGCATTGAACAGAGCTGCTTAAAAGAACTAACTTACCAATATGTTATATAATCATGCTCGTGGATGCAATAAACAACGTGAAAATGCATGTTGATAAAACGTGTGTGTCTGCAGACTCTAAACAAAAAGTTGTTTGATCTGCATCACCATAACCCTGGTCATGCTCTTAAAGGAAATGTCAAGGAAGATACGCTAAAGTCGAGAAGAAACCAGCTGACTGATGTTTAAGACGTAGACAGGGTGGTATCCTGCTCGTGATCAGGTTCACAGTAATACATACACTGAACGGCTTTGGAATTCATCTTCAATTTCACTCCCAAATTATGTTAGTTAGACAAGGGGGAGTAGGAGGCAACTTGTAACACTATTAACGAATCTAGAACATGAAATGAGAGGAATTGCCATCCGCTGCTCTGCAAGTGCCTGGTCTTCCTAGATAGTGTAACTGACCCTGTTATAAGTGGCACATTTGTCTTCCAAGGCCACTCTGCCACCCAGACTTGCAAGTTCTGTTTAGCTGCCAGTGAGCTAGTTCCCTGCACTACGAGGCTTCAGGCCACAGGAGCTGTGGGAGGTTCTACAGACAGAACCCGCAGGCCATGTGCAGGCCCTGAACCACCCCAGATGCTCCCCTGGTTTTCACATTGTCTCCTGCATGTCCTTCTGGAATGCTCTTTCCCAGGCACTCACCCAGCAAACTCCCCTTACTCTCCTTCTTGCTCACATGCCACCTTCCCAATGAGGCCCACCCTCATCATCTAACTTAAAATTGCACCTTGTGCCCCCAGTCCCTGCCCGGATCCACATTTTCCTTTCTGCAGGACACTTAACACCTTTCAGTAATTATTTGCTTTGTGTCAGATGTCTGTCTCTGCTAGATTGTCATCACTTTGAGAGCAAAGATCTTTGTTTTGTCCGTTGATGTGTCTTAAGTGCCTAGAATAGCATCTGGCACATAGTAGGCTCTTACTCAAAGAGTTATATGTTAAGTGCATGTATAAATGTATATATGATGCATTGATCATTTATCGTTAGTTATTTATGCTGTGCAGGCAGCTTTCATCAGAGCCTTCCATGTTCCCTTGGCTAAAACCATCCCGCAGCCCAGGTCCTGAGCCCCCACACACTGGCAGGGACCGCTCCCCTGGTAGAGTTGGAAGTCTCTACTGCTTGGTGTCTTGTCCCCACGACATCTGAGGCAACTTCCCCTACATTTTGGCTTTTGTTCTCCTGTATACTTTCACACCCCTTGTAAAGATCAGCCTGTTGGGGTTGTGCTTAGAACAGTACTAAAGCTCTCAGCAATCACTCGGTAAATGATTATGTATTGATTATCAGTGGTGGCCCACTGCGTTCTGATTTTTAGTTTAAGAGCACCTTAGGAATTCTCTAGTCCAGCTCCTCTTATAGTTCAAGAACCTGGAGAACCAAGAGATTAAGTTTATTTTCCAAATTCACCAAACGAGCTGGAAGCAGTTCTGGAACTGGAGTCCGGGTCTGGGGTCATGTGTCTGTTTTTTAGTACACTGTTTTGCTACAGCAAGGGAGGAAGGTTTCCCCATGCCCTCCTCTCCTCTGTCAACACAAGGCACCTCTTCTTTCCTTTTGCTTTCTCACCCACCTTTTTCCTTAAAGAGGATTTGGTTTCTCCAAATCTTACCCCTACATCTGGGACCCATTTTGTCATCCCAACCCAAAGCCTGGAGCTTGCTTCCCCACAGATACCCATATTTGGAGAAGGCTTTCCTGCTTTGCTTGTTGCCTGCTAACCTCATGCTCATGCTTGGCAGGGGGGAGGAGAAAGGGGGAAACCTGGTTGGTGGCAGGTGGCTGCGCATTCCTTAACTTAGGGTCAGTCTATTCTGCCTGCCTGTCCAGGAGCTCCTCACCTCCATCAGCTTCTCTTGTGTCTGGCACTTGGAGATGCAGCAGTCTCCCAGCAGTGGGCAGGAGGGGAAAGAAGTACTGCCCTGCATTTATGTAGTATTTGGATGCTTCTAGGTGATCTCTTCAGCTTTACAGCAACCCATGTGTTAAGTGGGAACAGATACTCTTACTCCTTTTTTACTGACAAGGAAGTGAAATACAGGTGAATAGAGTAAATGCTTTGCTCGCAGCCTCAGTGGCAGGGCTGGAAGCTGAGCCTCCGAATCCTGGTTCAGAATCTTTTCCACTGTGTCATATTTTAATGTTAACAGAAAGAGCCAGAATTTCTCTCTGTCTGCTCTTCTGAAACGTACCTAATACCTTTTTTCCTGAAGACCTTACTCAGTCTTTGAAAGTCTTCTGAGGATATCAGTCAATTTCTCTACGAATTTTAGCATGTTGATCTTAGCAAAGATCACTGACCATTCAAACAATGATGTAATGGGCAGGTTCTCTGATACTAACTAAATTGTCATCTTCATTTGACAATTCTTAAATGCTATCACATAAGGACCTATGTTTGCAGGGTTGTGGTTGCCCTTTTGAGAATCTGTTGGTAACATTTATTCGGATTCTTGATTCAAACAGTGTATCGTACAGAATATAATGATTTAATATTTTTACAAGTTTTGAAAATCCACATATTTGTAGTTTTTAATTAGAAGTGTAAGAAATCTTTCTTTACATAGGAAGCATACTGTATTTAAACTAAAAATATTCTCTAAAATGTTTATTTCTTAGCTAATAATAGAAAATGATGTCTAATCACTTTCCTTTTTGTTAAGTCTTGTAAACAGAGATTGAAATTAATTTTAACCTAATTAAATCTAACCAATACATTTACTCAATTATATTAATGTTTATGTTACCTCAGGCCAAACCAAGTGTTCTAAAACACACTGTGGCATATATACTCTCATAAGAAAAATGAAATGCAGTTATATCTTTGCAAGTAAAATAAGGTAGTGACATTGTCCTGATATGACTGGCAGTGTTAGCTCCTGCCAAGCTTCTCTGCACAGCAGGTCAAAAGAGCTTGTATGCAAAGCAGCTGATACACTGTGGCTGTAATGCAGCTTCATCTTGCTGCCATTTGTCCTTTGAGAGGCCACGGGGCACATGTAATTGTTGGTAGGTAAGAATCCTAGAAGATGGGGAAAACTCTTGTGTCATATGTCCAGAGCTCTCAGTATGGTGAGGCCAGAAAGCAGAAGGCACGAGTGGTATACCATAAGTTCATAAAAGTCATTGATAGAAATCAGAGTTGTCCAAGTCCGTTTCCTGCAGAGTAACAGTTCTAGATTTACCTTTGATACTGCTATCTCCCCCACATTTTTAAATTTTTATGTTTCAGATTGCTAAGTGGCACACCACCTGGAGCATGCCCTCTTGTTGAAACCATTCTCAGTTTGATCTAGTGCCAGTGAAAAAAGTGAGACTCTGTTGGAAATATAATTTAATCTACAAATTAGAATGAGAGGAAAGACCCGTTTTAACAGAATGATAAAATTGTGGAAGTATTCTCATGAATGTTAACCACCCACCCTTAGTTTCCTGAATGATAAAAACTCTATCTCGCCCCAGTGAAGTCTTGACCCACATGACTGTTTTCTCTTAAGAGATTAGCTGTGTCCAGTCACATTTGTTGTTGCTGTGTGCAACTTTGCGGTTTACTTCTTTGATAAATTAAAGATGCATTTTGCTTAGGGGACAGCACACACACGCGCGCGCGCGCGCGTGTTGATTTATACTATAAAATCATGAGAAGCTTTTAAAATGATGTTTAAAGTAAACCTAATAGCCTTATGAAAATATATTAGCAACATTTCATTGAACAAACATAAATGAAAATAGTAAATAAACATGCAGAGTAGCACCATGTATTTTTACAAGGTAAGAAAGCATTGTAAAGAGAATCATCTGTAGGTACCAAAATGATGTAGGGCCTTTTTTCTTTCTTCCTTTCATACCTTTTGTTATCCTTATTGGTTGAGGCTTTTCCAAATGCCATAACTCACAGACACCTTATGTTAGTCTATCTGGCTGTATAACAGAAATACCATAGACCGTGTGGCTTAAATAACTGGAGTTCATTTCTCTCAGTTCTGGAGGCTGGAAGTCCCAGATGAAGCCTCAGGCAGATTCCATGTCTGGTGAGGGCCTGCTTCCTTAGTTCATAGACTCATCTTTATGCTGTGTCTTCACACAGTGGTAGAGGAAAGGGAGTATTCACCTATCTCTCTTATATATCAAGGGGCACCAGTCCCCTTCATAACCTAGTCACCTCCCAAAGTCCCAACCTCTTAAAATCCCAGTGGGGCTTAGGTTTCAACATATAGCATAGAGGACAGGGGCACAAACCTTCATTCTATGACATCCTATTCTGATTAGGAAGGAAAAGAAGAGACAACATCAATAAAGCTAATGATTGAAATGTTTAATCCTTGTCAGGCTGAAAAGAACCATGATCATCTTTCAACTGGCTAATCTAGACAGTTTTATAAAGGGATAGAATGTAATTGTTTTATTTGATAGTTTCCATCCTATTGATTTCTCCTATCTTTTTTCTTGGGAACTATTTGAACATGACCAGTGTGTGTATTTGTGGAACAGAGTAAAATGCTGACAATTATAAACTATTTACTCAGTAGAGCTATTACCTCATCAACTGAAATTTGAGTAAGCATCTCCTAGAATGAAAAAAAGTTTAAATTAATCCACCTCACAGGATTTATTCTGAGATTCTGAGAATAATTTTCCAAATATATCTGGAAAGGTAAATTGATTTTAAAAGATGTATAATTGATGAATTAACCTCATTTCAGAAAAACCATTTATGATTCACTGTAGGAGCAGCTCCTAAATGCCCTCAGGTAGATGTCAAGGCAAGTGGAGCAAATAATTTTTCATGCAACTAAGGAGAATATTTTTAGCAGAAAAGAAGGAAAGAAAGGAAATACGTTTTAGCCGTCGAACTTTCCACTCACTTCTACAATTCACATGTTGCGTTTACTCCCTTGTAGGTATGAGAAAGTGCCAGTCATCTTGGTTGGGAACAAAGTGGACCTGGAAAGTGAGAGAGAAGTGTCATCCAATGAAGGCAGAGCCCTTGCGGAAGAGTGGGGCTGCCCCTTTATGGAGACTTCTGCTAAGAGCAAAACGATGGTGGATGAACTCTTTGCAGAAATCGTGAGGCAGATGAACTATGCTGCACAGCCTGATAAGGATGACCCGTGCTGTTCTGCATGTAACATACAATAGCATTCACACATGGCTGTCCTGGACGGGACTTGCCCAGTACCATAGGCGACACACACCTCGTCCGCCCGACCACAGAGCTTGCAGGACGTGTGCTGTGAATCTACAGTGAGATAGCAGCCCTCATTCAGCATTGAGCAGTGATTGTCAGTCGATATCTCTGAGTAACGTTTGGGTTCAGCAACCACAGTCTTCACTATGGTCCTCAGCCTCCTGTATGCACCTGCAACTTTAAGGCATAGCCAATCGATCTACAGGGTGATCTCCTTTTGAAAGCTTATGATGGCATTGTCACAGAGTTGACAGAAGCAACTATTGTATAAATTAAAATAATCACGAGAAAACAGAAGAATCCCTATGACCACTTGCAGTTAAAATATTTTGTCTTCTTTAAAAAAAAAAAATAAGTAAAGGAGAAATATTTTCCTATGAGAGTACTGAATTTCAGGACTTGAGATAGTGCTTCTAACCAATGTATTCCATCAAGTAGGATAATAACAGCTGACCTGCCAACAGCATTACAGGGAGAGAATCTTTCCTGAGCTGACGTATCCCTGTTTCTCGAAATTGATGCCTAATTGTAGATGTTATCCTAATTTGTGACGCAGAACTAACTCGTGCATCAATCCTTGATAGAGCAGAAGTCAGAACAGGTTGTATAAGAATACAATCTGGCTTTAGAATGTGTGAAATCACCTGCTTTGCCATAGAAGATGGAAGCTCTCACAAGGGTTTGATCCGCATTAAAACCCCAAACCCACCCTCTGTTAACAAACCAGGGATGGTCTTAATTACTTTACTGAACAAGAAGGAAGCAACTGTAATGGGAAGATTGCCTAGCCTTACTCACAAGAAGCGTTCTGATAGATTAGTTAACTATAGTACCATCGTGTAAGGAAAATGAAGCCATGTTGCATCCACATGTTCCCATTTGCAGAAACCTCACAGGACAGTACAAGTATCTTGCATTTTTACGTTTGTTAAAGCAGCAAATTCCTTCTTGCCTTTAAGGGCTATGGTTGTGGTGTGATTCTTGGCTAACCTGCTTTCAAAATCCAGTTTGCTATAGCAGAGCTTTATTGCAGGCATCTAAAAATTGAATAACCATGTGAAATAATTTGGGCTTAAAAGTAGAACATAAATTATAGAGTGGAAGGCAAGGGACAAAAAAACCCTTTTATCTTTAATTTTCCTGGGGAATTATATAAAGATTTTCTTACAACAATTTTGCCCTGATTACTGAAGTGGCAAATAAAGCTAGAGCGAATATTTTGTTTTGGAAAGGTGCTCAAGCTCTGACGTTTTTGGTTTCCATAGCCGTGAAGTATTTATTATTTGCATGACTAATGGCACAGGAAAAACCTATTCATAAGTTTTACAATCAAGTGTAGAAGGGTTTTCAGCAAACTTCAGAGTTATAAGTGCTGAAGAGAGTATCTTGAGCTAATCCTCTGAAGATAAATTTGGCCTTCAGAACTCAGTATCACTAAGCCTGCGATCTGCGTATTTGCCCCACACTTTGTTGGTTTCACACACTTGTGCAAGTAACCTCTGGTCTTATGTGTGTACCTGAGAGAAGAGTGTGTGTGTTTGTGTGTGCATGTGTGTTTATTGTTCCTAAGAATTTGGCACAAGTCAGAGATAATTGCCTATACTGAGAATCCGTACTGCGGAATATAGTGTATCAAAAGCCTTTTTTTTCTTTTAAATTATTTGCGTGGTTTTTTTGCACATTATTTGAAATCATCGCTAGCCCCCAAGTGTTTAGTGAACTGGCATTGAGCTGAGAGGATAGCAAAAAAGATGGACAGTACCCTTCACAAGATGAGAAAACAGGTATGTGGGTACCACCAGCCCGGGATTATCAAAAATCTTTGAATTGTGAGTATTTGCATCCTTCAATATAGTTTTTTGTTTGTTTTTTATAACCCCCAATTGTGAAGCACCTTGTTTACAGGACAGAAAGTTCTAACCAATTTCCTTGAAACCAGTTCCTGTCTGTAACAGTTGATTTGACTCAAAACATTTAGAGAAATCAGAGATTCAAGAAGTATGATTTTATCTACAGAAATAGAAATCTGTCAGTGAAGCGGTTGAGATTTGAAGCCTCTAACTTCTCAGAATGAGTTTTTTTTTAGATTTCCGTATTTAACAGCAATTTATGACAACTAAGATGACATATTAAAAACATCTGTAAAGACTACAGTTTTACATTATGGATCGCTATGCAGACAAGAAAAAGAAGTTAAATAATACGAAAGGTATGGCGAAAACGTAAGGCGGAAAAAGATTATCTACAAATTCAGATTTTCGTTTGAAGTGTTTGTGTCAGACAAGTAGGTGGGCTTTTACTGTACAGATGTTAATAAGAACCAATTTGGCTGCTTGATCAGTGTTTCCACACAGCCCTTCATGTTTAGGTGACAAAGCATCAAAGATACCCAGAAACATGGGAACCCTCTCGTGCTTTTACTGTTGGTGTTTCATCGGTATGAATATAACTCAGTTTGAATGAATGTGTTTGTTGAGATGTTAATAACAAGCTGAAGAACAGGAGGATTAAATGTGTTGGCACACGAAGTCACAGTGGCTACAGAGAAAAGTCGGTGACCTTGCGTCGCGATGGATTTTATGCCCTGATCAGACTAGCAACTAGATAAGTGAAAGTTTTCTAACATGCCTTAAAAAATGTTATGGTTTGATCCAAAGACCCACTTTTTCTTTAGCTGTTTGTTTTCATTTTGTCTTGTTTAACTTTAAGCAAAGGCAGTGTTTTTTAAAAATTATTTTTCTCTTCTGTTGCAGCAGCTTTGGGGTGGGGGGGTGGGCGGGGTGGTTCTTTTTTAAGCTGTGATAGTGATGGTAACTGACGCCTTTCATTCTGTTCGATTTACACCAAACAAGCCAGCATCTGATCAAAAGCATTACCTAAAATCTTCCTTAAACTATTGAAAGGTGCTTTGATGATTTTCTCCTTTGGTTTGTAGAATTAGAACTGAGCTTTTGACAAAGCGCTTAGAGTTGCCATCACTTTTCTGTGGTCAAACTACTGATACTTGCTTTTCTTTATAAGGAAATATTGCCTAAGGATGTCTGCTGTTTGTTTTCAGAAGTTTTCCAGTGGGAATGCTGTCTGCGTTATGTCTGAATGTGCAAGTGCGTATTTTGTTTGTTGCTGTTGGTTTTTGTTGTTTTGTTTTGTTAGATGTTCCTCTCACTAGCCTTGTGTTCGCACTGGTAAGCTTTACTTGTCTCCTTTGCCAATCAAATGTTAAAGACTATGGGGGTCTTTTTTTTTTTTAATTAACGTGTCATTGTGCATCTATTAAATCTTGATCAGGGTTTCAAGAATGACTGCAGTGGGTTTTGGAAACAGACTTATCATTATTGATTTGGGGTTTCCCAGAGATATAGTTCACAGTTAATTGTTGAGCTCTAATACAACTGACCATTTAAAATTGAACAACAGTTTATTGTTTTGTAACAATGTCAGTTGTTAAACCTTGACATTTCGATTAAAACATGAATTGTAGTTATAACTCAATGCAAATTCAACAGTTGTATTTGGAGTTAAATTATTTTAACAAATAAATTTATTTAATGAAACTTCCTGTGGATTTGTTTGGTTCGGTTTGGTTTTGTACATGTTTGTGAGGGAAATGTGTTCAATATGTAGGAAAACAACTAAAACTTGCCGTGGAATGAATTTAATACTCATGATAGAAAAATATTCAAGCTGAATTAAATTGAGAATGCATCGTATAAAAAGGGAGGTTATTAGATCATGTTCATACCCCTTAAAAATAACACAAGAAAGACTTTAAAATCAGTAATTATAAATATAAACTTATCTCCATAAATAGTATTTTATGTTTTTTAATTTGAAGTCTCAGTGCCAATGTGAACAGAATTGTTCTAGATAATTAACATTAATTAGCAGTTGCTCTGTGGTCCTGCTAGTATCACTAAAAATGTATCCGTGTCCTTCTGTTGATGGGTCAGGGCTGTCTTTTTGTTTAGGTCTTGTGGATTTTAAGGTACCAGAAGCTGGAGGTTGCTGCTCTGGAGGGCTGGAGGGCCTGCCTGTTCTATATGGGGCCCTGTGAATGTTGACAGATGCTGTTAATTATGTACAGCCTTCAGCTGCTCCGATAAGGAGCCCATTCATTCCCTAAGCCAATTTAAACTATGCCTTTTGGTTATGTTGCCTTCAAACTCTGTTGAAATCCTCTGGCAACATTCCATCAGTTTAGAGGCTTCATTGTTATAGAATATAAGAATAATTTGAATGAATATAACAGAGGCACTGTAGATAGAATCTCAAATATTTAAAGGAAAATGTGCCTATACTTTAGCATAATAAATAAATATCTGCTGGTTAGTTTCATCATCTCATTTGAAGCATTTGTTGAAGTATTTAAACCTATTGAATTCTGATTTTTTTTTAAGATTTTATTTATTTATTCATGAGAGACACAGAGAGGCAGAGACACAGGCAGAGGGAGAAGCAGGCTCCATGCAGGAAACATGATGTGGGACTCGATCCCAGGACTCCAGGATCATGCCCTGGGCCGAAGGCAGGCGCCAAACCGCTGAGCCACCCAAGGATACCCTGGATTCTCATTTCAGTTGGGAGAATATCTTTATGGCAGAAAAGCAGTATTTTGAGCAAGTACTTTGAAGCAGGTTGCACTGTTTGATTGTTAGAAGTCCATGAATGGAAATATGCGTAGCTGGAGGAATAAAGGGCCACCCAGTTTGGAACCCATCTGCCCCCCAGGACCTGTGAAGCACAGAAAATGGTCACAAACTCCCTAAAAAAGCTAACAACGTGTTTGTTAATTTTCAAAATATATGTTAACATAGAAATACTAATAGAACAGGGGTGCCTGGGTAGATCAGTTGACTAAGTATTCAACTCTTACTTTCAGCTCAGCCATGATCTGAAGGTTGTGAGACTGAGCCCCAAGTCAGACTCCGTGGTGGGTGTGGAGCCTGCGTAAGATTCTCTCTCTCCATCTCTGGCCCTCCACCCATCCACCCCTGTGTGCACCGCATGCTCACTCTCTCTCTCTCTCTCTCTCTCTCAAAAAAAAAAAAAATATATATATATATATAATAATAAAACATAGTGACACTCCATTCGTTAAATAGATAACTGGTTTCACATTTTTTAAATATTAGTTTTTTCCTGCTTTTGATTTCTTTTTTCTTTGAGGTTTTTGAAAGATTTGCTGCTCTAACAGGTAAGGTGATGTGTTATTTCTTTTGATACTTCCTTACAACAGTAGTCCTCATGTTACCTTCTACAGATTCCTCCAAGGCTTATTAGTGAAGAAAAAGGTAGAAGACTATGTGCTTGACAGATTAAACACAAAGACCTATTTAGTACACACGAATTGAGAAAAAAGAAACCGAAGGAATGATTACTTGATTTGGTTTATGGGAACTTTTTTTACAAAGTCTTTCCATTTCAAAGACTTAGTGGTATGAAAGACTCCATTGTTTTATCATAGGATTACAAGTTTACATTGACAGCATTTAGGGTATGGTTTACATTTTTATCTTTAAAAATCAGATATTAATAAATACAAAGAAGAAAGGGAGAAACCACCCACTTTCCAAATCTCCAAAACAACCACATTGACATTTGGTGTAAATGTCTTTCTATGCATATGTACATATGCAGACACACACAGGCAGAGAAATAAATAATTCCATGTTTATATTGAGAAACTGGCTCTAAGTACCAGAAAAAAGAATCACCCAAGGCTACACTAATAAAGTGGCAGAGTTGAGGTGCAGACCCAAGTTCTAACTTTCCATCCATTCTTTTCCCCCACAGTTAATTCTTTCTCTTGAGTGGTGTTCACCCATTGCTGGCTCACTCAGCTGTTACTCATCAAGGGTGACTCTTACATCAGGCCTGGTGCTGCAATCCATAGACAGGATATGCATACAATCCCTGATATCAAAGACATCCTAATTATCTTACTCCATTCAACCTGCTGTAACAAAATATCATAAACTGGATAACTAGTACAACTAAAATTTATTCCTCACAGTTCTGGTGGCTGGCGGATCCAAGATCAAGACTGGCAGGTTTGGTGTATGGCAAGGGCCCACTTCCAGCTGACTGGTGACTTCTCACTGTGTCCTCACATGGCAGAAGGGAGAAGGAAGCTCTCTGAGCTGTCTTTTGTAAGGGCACCAATCCCATTCCTGGGGGCACCACTGTCACACCCCAATCCCCTCCAGAAGACCTCACCTCTGATACCATCTCCTGTGGGATTAGCTTTCAACAGATGAATTTGCAGGGACACAAACATTCAGTCTATAGTCCCGGTCTTGTCTTCTTGCCTTTCCCTTTACATCAAGGCACATACACATTAGTTCCCTGGAAAGAAATAATGTTATTATTTCCCTTCTTTTACATACCAGAAATCCAGTAACCCTGGCCAAGCCAAAGTCCTGGGCACAGCCCACAAGCTATAGCTGGGTCTGTTCTTCCCAAGGCCAGTGTGACCAGCCTGAATTATTCCATCATGGGAACTTCGAGGAGGCTGTGTGATGGATGGAGGTAGATGACAATAGAGCAGGGCTCCAGGGCTCTGCTGCTACACAGTGTGTCTACTTCCTAAGGAAGCATGCAGGCTAACAATAGGATCTGTGAGAGGCTGGCTCCTGAACCGTGGGCATTGGGGGTGCTGTGCTAGTCTGGGGATACCAGCAAAGCTGACAAGGGCAGAGGGAACTCTATTTCAGGTACCACATTGAAAAATGCTGACTCATCAGTGTCCTTGACCTTGGCCCCTATCAGGAAATGATGAGTTAGGGGTGTCATTGAGGGAACATTATCCAAAATATCCTGGAATCCCTGAATCCTATCCTTGATCCTCACCATGTCATCCCTGAGGGAGGTACAAGTCCGTGTGAAACCACCCTCACACAATGACACACACACAAATGCACACACGTGTGCATGCACACACACACACCCTAAAACACCAGGGGGAGGGAATGACAATTACTTGCTGGAGCTTTCCTTTTAAACCTGCAGTGCAGAACTCTGGTACACTGCCTGGACCCCAACACACTCGGATCTGCTATAGGAGCTTAGGAGAGGCTGACCAAAGGCCTCTGTCTACATCAGTCTTGAAGCCTAAATCCAAATCCTGAATCTTGTCTCTGTGATGCAATGGCGATAACACCTCTGCTAACAAGAAAAACTGAAGGAAGAAAAGTGAATTTGGTCCAGCACCTAGCACGATGCTGCCCTGGGCCATCCTCCCCAGGGCCTGACTGACTGGGGGCAGGGGAGGCAGCTCACAGAAGGACACTCCAGGCGGGGAGCTACCTCCAGACTCATTTCACTTTACTCAGGAGTAAAGGGAAGAGCAGGGAGGATCTGGCCTTTATCCTGGAGGTGCCATCTGGGCAGCCTGCTACAGGGCCAAAGGGGGCTTAATCTGACTGTCCTCCCAACAGCCATCTTCCTTTTGGAAGTAGAACACAGATGGAAATTTAGGGGGCAGCTTTTTCTCCACCAGTCCCCAATGACACCTTTTTTGAAAGTTAAGTTTGAATATGTTTTCCCTCAATTTGTTTCATTTGTTTCATTCACTACCTTTCAGTTATTTACCCACTCTATGTCAGTTACCTATTGCTGTGTAACAAATGACCCCAAAACTTAGTGGCTTAAAACAACAAACATTTATTATCTCATAGTTTCTGTGGGGCAGGAGTCTAGACATGGCTCTGGTCACTCACAAGGCTGCAGTCAAGCTGTGGACTGGGCGTTCAGTCACCTGAAGGCATCACTCAAGGTAGATCAATTGCTAAGATCCTTCAGTGGCTATTGACAGGATTCAGCTTCTCTAGAGCTGTTACAATAGGCCCTTACTTCCTCACTGGCTGTCAGGCAGAGGCTGCCTATGTGGGCCTGGCCATAGGGAAGCTCACAACATGGCAGCTCGCTTCATCCTAGCCAGCAAGTGAAAGCAAGAGAGGAATATGAGCAAAACAGAATCACAGTCTTGTATGTTTGTCTCAGAAGATACACCTCACCCTATTTGCTTATTTAAAAGCAAGACACTGTGTTCATCCCACACTCAAAAGAAAGACATCACACAACAGTCTCAGGATGATTAATTTTATGTGTCACCATGACTAGGCCATAGGGTGCCCAGATATTTGGTCAAACATTATTCTGGGTGTTTCTGTGAGGGCATCCATGGATGAGATTAACATTTAAATTGGTCAATTGAGTACAGTAAGATTGCCCTCCTTAATGGAGGTGGGCTTCTTCCAATCCACTAAAGACTTGAATCGTACAAAAAGGCTGACCTTCCTCCAGATAAAAGTGAATTCTTCCTGCCTAACCACCTTTGAACTATAATATTGGCTTTTTCCTGCATTCAGACTCAAACTGAATGAAACATTGGCTCTTCCTAATCCTTGAGTCTGCCAGTCTTCAGACTGGAATCATACCATTTGCTCTCTTGGTTCTCAGGCCTTCAGATTCAGACTGGCACTGCATTATTGGCTCTGCTGGGTCTCCAGCTTGCTGACTCAACTGCAGGTCTTCAGACTTGCCAGCCTCCCTCACCTCATCTCATGAGCCAATACATGTAATAAATTTCTCTGTATAAGTAGAAGATAGATACATCATACATACATCCTATTGGTCTGTTCCTTTGGAGAACTATGACTGACACAGGTATGAATATCAGGAGACAAGGATCATTGGATGCCACCTTGAAAGGCCACCTACCACATATTATTATGAATTTTATTCCAAATTATCACCCTATTTAGAGGATTATAATCCACAATCTAAGTGTTTCAGTGTATACTCTTTTTTTCCCCATTTATCTTGATTTCAATTCCTCTCCTACCATCATACCATACCACTATATCTAGAAAAAAAGCCCAGTACACCACAGACATATAAGAAGTCCTTATCAACTATAATGCTCATTAGAAGGGCAAGAACTAATTGTGTTTAAGTATTGAATATTACATAGGCATAAGTTAAATTTCGTTTACCCAATTAAAGTAAACTAATTTCCCAAATAGCCATTTGGAATATTTCCCAATTTTATGCCCAAATCGATTCCCAAATACATTTCCCAAATGTCCCATACCAGTACAGTTTTCAAAGGAAATTCTGCTATTTGCAGTGAGTGGTTGGGAGGGTTGAGTTTTAACCTGATACTTCTTTAGCCTCTCTTAGTCAATGCTGATCAGATAAATTAATAAAATTAATTTTAAGAATTGTAAATATCTGAAGCCCTTTTTTTTCTTTGTAAAGTTGGTTCATAATTTTCAGGAACAAAGCAGGTTAAGTCTCTGGTGACAGATGATTTACTACTGTCAATTCATTGCATTTACCTGGTTGCAGATTAACTGATTGGTTTATGGACTATCCTAACAGCCCCATGAAATGAGATTATTTTCCTCCCTACAGAAATTTTCTCTCAGAGAGCCTTGGTAATTAATAACAGCTGATAAGATCTGGTGGTAAATATCTGAATGGGAAGAGCCCTTTGATTAAGTTAGGAGCATGAGACCTGGAGGGTCCTTCTCTTTCCCCAACAGACCACAAGCCCCAAAGTGTGTTTTTTCTGCTGCAGAGGCCCTAGTCAATGCACTAATCAGGACTACTTCATTACCAAGTCCATCCCACCCCCACTATTCCCAGGAGATGACAATATCACAGTTTACCATAGGACCTTAACCAAACCAGTCTACAAAACAGTTTCTGCAATGGGCTAATAAAGAATTTACTGAAGTTTGAGATTTGTTTGTTTGTTTGTTTGTTAACTGATTCATAACATGCCTACAGTAAAATGCCCCAAACTTGTGTGCATACCTCAATGGACTTTTAGGTATGTAACCATCAACTGCATGAAGATATAAGACACTTCTATCACTCCAAAGGGCTCCTTCATGTTCCTCTCAGTCAGTGCTACAGCCCAGAGGTAACTACTGTTCTGACTTCTTTCACCTTAGGCTATTTTTTGTCTTCTTGAACTTCATATAATTAAATCACACAGTGTGTACTCTTTTGTGTCTAGATTCTTTTGTTCAGCATTATGTCTTTGAAATTCAGTCCTGCTGTTCATATATCGGCAGTTTGTTCTTTTTTACCATTGTATAATGTTCTTGTTTATGAGCATACTTTATTAATACAATCTGCAGTTAATGGGCAATTGGGGTTCTCCTAGTGTGGGTCTGTTATGAATAAAGTTGCTTGAACAGGGACACCTGGGTAGCTCAGTGGTTGAGAATTAGCCTTTGGCTCAGATCCTGATCCTGGGGTCCTGGGACTGAGTCCCACATCTGGCTTTCCATGGGAAGCCTGCTTTTCCTTCTGTGTCTATGTCTCTGCTTCTCTGTGACTCTCATGAATGAGTAAATGAAATCTTAAAAAAAAAAAAAGTTGCTTTGAACATTCTTATATGTAACTCCTAGTGGACAGGCACAATGCTTATTTTTCCCCAGGTAACTATCTAAGGGTGGAATTCCTAGATCCTAGGTATGCTTGTTGTTTGGCTTTGGTAGACAGTTTTCTCAAGTGGTTGTACCAATTTACACTGGGACACAGGTTCTGTGACAGAGTTTAGTGTGCCAAATTTTTATTACAGAGTGCCATTGGGATCTCCCACTTCTGTGGGAGAAAGTAATAAGATTGGACAGAAGGAGAAGCTGAACTTCCATGTAGGGCTAACAACAACCTGGGAGAGGGGCAGGGAATTAGAATGACCCCTCAGAATTGTCCCAAGTTGGGTCAAGTTGGCTAATCCTTTATGCCCTCCATCCACCCAGTCACTGTGACGTCGGACAAGATGCCGCCTACGAGGTCTGTGAAGGACTGGAGGTGGAGGCCATCCACACTGTCAGCAGCTGAGGCAACAATCGCCTTATTGAAAGGGGAATCCAGGCGGTGCCTCACAGCATCTACCAACTCTACACACCCACTCGCATACCTAGTGCTGTCAGTGTTTTTCATTTGACTCATTCTAGTGGGTGTGCAGTGGTATGTCATTGTGGTTTTTACTTTGCTTTTCTTGAAGGCTGATAATATTCCTATGCTTATTAGCCATTGGTTATCCTTTTTTTTGTGTGAAGTACCTGTTCAGGTCTTTTGCCCATTGTTTAAATGTAATGTTGTATATTTGTAGTTCTTTATATTTTCTGGATATGTATTTGTTGATATACCATCCTCATGCAAAGCTTGCCTTTTCACACTCTGGTTGGAGTCTCTTGATAGAAGTCTTTAATTTGAACAAAGTCAATGTACCAATCTTTTCTTTTATATTTCTTTTATATTCTTCTAAAGAAATCTTTCTTTACTTCAGGGTTGTTCTTGACCTCTGTTTCCTCAGTGGTATGCTGAGTTGACCTGATGCATAGAATCATTTTAGAATAATTCGTTTTCTTTTTTAATAAGTAGTCTCCATGCCTAGTGAAGAACCCAGTGTGGGGCTTGAACTCAGAACCCTGAGATCAAGTCCAGAGCTGAGATCAAGCATCAGATGCCTAGCGGACTGAGTCACCGAGGTGCCTCTAGAATAATTACTTTAAGCATACAGGGTTTGTTGAACAAATAAAGATGGAGTTATCATCATTAATTAGTCTTTGTTTTATATTATTGATGAAATATTAAAATATTTAATTGGCAGGTTTGGCACTTGGCCAGTGTATCCTCAAATGTATTTTACCAAATCTGTATTATTAAGTCTGTGTTAAATAGGAAAAAGGATTTCATGATCAAGTTTAAGAAACACCCAATTAAACAAAATTAAGCAAGTTTTCTACTATAGAACCCCTTGGCATCTTCAATATTCTAATGTACATTATATAGCTTCAAGAAAGATGTTAGATTCATTCTGTCTCTAAATTATTTGACCAGAAAATGCTTTTTTTCTCAGAACATTTCACAAGACTAGTGTTTCACAGGTCACTAGTTTAGTAAATATATCTAAGACAAGGGATATGATATCCAACAAAAACTGAGGTAAAAAAAACAAACAAACCTGAATCCAGGAATCCATAATAATATATTAAAATGTCACTAAATTAAAAAATTAAAAAAAATTAAAAAAAAAAAACATTAAAAAAGGGATCCCTGGGTGGCGCAGCGGTTTGGCGCCTGCCTTTGGCCCAGGGCGCGATCCTGGAGACCCGGGATCGAATCCCACATCGGGCTCCCGGTGCATGGAGCCTGCTTCTCCCTCCGCCTGTGTCTCTGCCTCTCTCTCTCTCTCTGTGACTATCATAAATAAATAAAAAAAAAATTAAAAAAAAACATTAAAATGTCACTAAAAATAAAGCCATTCTTTTTTTTAAGATTTTATTTTTCATGAGAGGCACAGAGAGAGAGAGACATAGGCAAAGGTTGAAGCAAGCTCCTTATGGAAAGCCTGATATGGGACTCGATCCCAGGACTCCAGGACCATGCCCTGAGACAAAAGCAGATGCTCAACCACTGAGCCAACCCAGATGCCTCTTTGAAAGGAGGATATTAGTTAATAAATAACAGAAAGACTGATAAAATCAAGAAGTCATCATTTTGCAATTTTTCACATAAAAGTAGAATCAGGCAAGCATCAACTATGAATGCTAAGACCATTGGGTAAAAATGTTACAGGGAAATGGAATTTTTATGTGGTGTCAATTGTATCATTTCACAAAGTACTTCTTAACTGTTAAGGGAAAGAGTTAGCCTTATAGTAGAAATATCTGGCTGACACCAACTGAACCAAGTGATCAAACTTAGCACCACCCACAGTGGGATGAATCCCATCATGGGTCCCTGCTGTGACACAATGGGAAGCATCCCATGTCACCTGTGTGGTGTTCTTGCCACACACGTCCTGAACCTAATCATGGGAAAGCAATCAGACAAATCCACAATGTGAGACATTCCACAAGAATAGGTTTAGATGCTTCAAAACATTTGTCTCAAAAGACAAAAATAGTAGAGTGAGGATGGGGTGCTGTTCTACATTTAAGGAGACTATAGAGGCATTTTTTAAGAGGAAAAGAATGGAAACAATGCCTCAGCCTTTTCCCTACTTCTTCGTCCTTCACAGGTACAATGTGCTTCCGTTAGCAAAAATTTATTGCATATAGAAAGTCTCAAGAAAAAAAAGGAATAATAAGCTCCACCTCCAAAGGAATGCACTAAAATCATGTGTGGGTATATATAGAAAAAGCCAGCCTTTCCTCTGATCTGGAAATTCAGAGGCCTCCTTCCACTGTAGATTGCACTCCACCCCTTTCCTGCTAAAAATCACTGAGTTAATTCAGAGCTTTTTCCTTTAACATAAGTGATGCTCATAATGCTTACTGCTCAAATTGTCCAACTTTCACCACTTTTATGGTGACCAATACAAAATAAATATGGCCCAGGGTACTGCTGTCTGGTGGTAAAAGAGAGAGCAAATAAATAATTATGGAGTTTACCCTGTGAACCCAATGAAAGATTTAAGATAGACATCAATTGTCCCCTCAAACCAACTTAAAGTTTCATTATTCTTCCTCCCCCTTCCAAGTGCCCCAGTTCCTTCCTTCCTTTTCTCTCTCCTTCCTTTTGTCTCATTGCCACCAGTATCTTCCATGGACCTGTGCAGCTGGATTTACCCCACATCCTAAATCCAGACAATTGCTACTTAATTCATGAACAGTATTTCCTTTTGAGAACCATTTTGACCTGGTGGTTGCTCTGGTTGTTTCTTTTCATAATAAATTAGTTCACTTTAGCAATTCCAGGCATTTTCATTCACCACTCAGGAACATGTGATTTACAACTAAATCAAAACAAACTCAAAATTTTCTGCACTTTCTTCATTCACTCATACAACTAGTATTTCACTGTATAATTTTTTAAGTGACATAGTTTTTCTTGTTGCAAATATCATCTGCCACAACACCAATTTCTCTTAATTAACTTTATTTTTTTTTCATCATTAACTTTAAACCAGAATCAGTAATTAATGTTTGTCCTGATGTCTGTGGGGAGAGCTTCCCAAAGCTGCCAAGGCCAGGGCCTGGGGAAGGTGGGAATGGTGGAAAGAACCCCCTCCCCCCCCCCCCACATGCAAGATTGCCTGGGATGCTGGACCCTGGCTTGGGAAACAGGGCAGATGCTCCCTGGGACTCAAGGGAGGGTCTGTGGAGGGTAAGGCCTGGTAGGGGTCCTCAAAAATGAAATGTGATACTAAGAAGTGGGAAAACCCTAAAATAGTGGCCAGCCTTCTCATCACTACTTGAAAGAATTCCAGAGCAGCCAAAGAATACATCTTTTCTTCCTGTCTTATTGTATCTGCAGAATTCCTAATGCTCCTCCAAGATGACTGTGTCTTCTTTACTTTCTTCCTACAATGACTTATCATTCTCTGTCCTGAACAAACACTGTCTGACATTTCAGCACATCAGTGGCTTAGAAAAATATAATTAAAGGTAAAATGTGCTAGAACCGAACAATATAGGTACCCTAGTCACCCACTTTTAATTACATTTGGATGGATCCTCTGTTGCCATGGAAACTCTCTCGGTAAATTTTGGAGGCAGGGATCTGCTCCAAGTTTCACAGTTCTGGATCTTAAAGAAATGTCTTGTTCTATTTAGAAGTTTAGAAGCTATGCTGCCACTTTTCACTGGGATAACATGCAAACTTAGCCCATATAGTTGCTCAAAACAGTTCATAGAAAAGACATGGCTTGTTTTTCATTGTTACAAATTCTTTCTATATGGAACTATTTTCTTTACTGTGTATAGGCTGGTTGATCATTAAACTTCTATGTCCAATATGGCAGCCATTAGCCACATCCCTAGGTAACTATTTAAATTTATTTAATTAAAACTAGATAAAGTACAATTCTTTAAAATACAAGTAGAACTACTTGAATTTCAATTCACATTGCCATATTTTAAGTCCTCAATAGTCATAGGTAGTCAATGGCTATGTATTAGGCTGTGTAGATAGAGCCCATTTCCATCATAGCAGAAAGTTCTATTCAAGGACCCTACATTGCAGTAACAATCTTTTGTGTCAGACCTATTCAATTTTCTTTGCTTAGAAAAAGTAAGAGTCTAAGAACACCCATGCTAGTTTCATGTGCTTGTAATCTGTGTAGTCATAAAGGGACTTGTACTTAAGGACTCCATGTTTGGTTTAATGATTTGTTGCCACAATCTTGCAATTCTTAATACTTTTGAATGAGGGACTTGGCACTTACCCACTAGATTTCTCAAATATATAGCCAGTCCTGTATGTATGAGATGGAGCTTGGATATTGAATTGTTTCCCTTCCCTGGAGATTGGTTCATTTTCAGCCTCCACTCCTATAGTCCTTAGAGAGTGATGGGAACCAGTTAGCCCATGAGCTAAAACTCAGGTGTCTACAAACCTTTAGGGCATCTCATCAGAGACCCTAATCAGAGATTCAACTTTTTAAAAGATTTTATTTTTAAATTATCCCTATACCCAGTGTGGGGCTTGAACTCACAACCCCAAGGTCAAGAGCTGCATGCTCCATGGACTGAACCAGCCAGGCACCTGAAGAATTCACCTTTAAATATATTTCTTCACAGGAATGCTAGAAGTGGAAAGCTGTGTCTTAGCACCACCAACATTAAGAGAATGTTGAGTTCTCTTTTGAACAGGTGTTTTCTGATGTGGATTCTGAGTTGCCCACAGTAGAATTCCCTTCCTTTCAACAGGCTTGCCAATACTCCTGTTGAAGCTTGAGCCTGGTTACTTTCACTCCTCAGCCATTCATTCATCAATTCTCACAATCATTCATTCAACAAATATGAAGTATCTATTATATACAATACACTTACAGATCTGAATAAAAAATTATATGACATGAGCCCACTCTTGCCATCTGGTAAATTATGTGTAATTAACCCAACAGTAACAGCAAATATGGGATGACAGTAAAATCAAATGCAGCCTGAGTATCATCAAGGATTTATTAGCTGCTTTTCATGTTTCCATGGTCACATTAAAACAAAAACAGTAAAAACAGGATGAATGTAGCAACAATCTGACTGATTCATGTACTGTGTTATGAAGTTTTCTTCCAGACAAAATCTTGGTTGGATTTTTTTTCTCAAATATATTTCTTACCAGAAAAACAAAAAAATAGCACAGGTAATAATAGTGTTAGTACTAATACAGTAAATACCAAAGTCATTTTTCATTTGCTTCTGGAATTTACTATATGACATGCTTTTCTGAAAACTTTGATTCCTAATTATGCTTGACTTAAACTAACATTGCATTGGTGTTGCATTCCGTGACCTTATATGATCCAAGCATGTACCAAATGGCAGAGGGAAGACAATATGTAATTAAACTGGCAAAACAAAAATTTGCAAAGGCAGGGACACTCATACTGAAAACTGTCACTTTAAGAAGTATTCTCTCCTTCAATATCTTGGGGGCTTGCAAGAATTCAGATATTTTTTAAAAAGATTTTGTTTATTTATTCATGAGAGACACAGAGAGAGGCAGAGACATAGTCAGAGGGGGAAGCAGGCTCCCTGCGGGGAGCCCAGTGTGGAAACTCAATCCTAGGACCCTGGGATCACGACCTGAACCAACAACTACTGAGCCATCCAGATGCCCCACCTTGCAAGAATGTATACCACATAAGTTGACTAAGAAAGAAGAGCAAAGGGAATATAAAGTAAAAAAAAAAAAATTTAGAAAAAAACCAAGGGTACAGTTATTATTCACAATGCATGCTGATGGTCCTAAATTTCTAAAAGCTGAGCTCTTCATACTGAGTTCCCTGGCAGCCAAAGTCAAGAGGAAAACAAAACTAAAGGATTCAAAATGTTCTTGAGTTAAAAGGTAACCAACTCTGGAGATTTGTTCCAGATATTTCTGTGGATCCTCATACAGGACACACTGTATGATGCAGCAAAGGATACCATCAACTACATAGTGGGGACTATTCTTTGTTAGTCTTGTGATCCCTGCCACTTATTTATTCTTTCCAATGCTTAATGTTTATACAATAATTTTCTGGATTTTCAGCAAAAGGGCAGGTCTTGAAATAATCCTACTTAAAGTATTCCAGAAAGATGAGGGTTTTTGTTACTCTCAGGAACAGTGATATTACCAATTGATGGCAAGTGAACTTTTTATGAGATGCATGAAGATAGGACCCTTGTGAGGTGCCTCAGAATTTAGAGCTCGTATTATTTTACAGAAGATTCTCCTCAGATCTCTCATTACAGGTAGAATGAAGTACACTGAAAGTGTAGGAATAGAAGAAACAGACGGAGAGGCAACAAGACGGAGGAGAGAGTAGAGAACGGTCCGGAGAAATTAGCCTCATTGGATTCAGAATCCTACACCATGACACGGAGGATGTCCTGTGAGAAGATGCTAGACATTCAGCAGAGGCAGAGCTGGCATCCATGGGCACTCTAGGCATGGCATCAGAGCAGTGTTTGAGAGTTCTAAGTCCATATGGACTGTGTGTGTGTGTTTTCTTTTATTTCTTTATTATTTAGACATAATTGACATTATATGTTTCATACATTTTTGTAAAAGACATAATTTTAGAGCAGTTTTAGGTTCACAGAAAAAATAAGCAGAAGTATAGAGAGCTCCCATACACTCCCTGCTCTCGACGCATGCACCATCTCCCACAGTATCAACATCCCACACCAGAGTAGTACATTTGTTACAATCAATGAACCTATATTAACACATCATTATCATCCAGAGTCCATTAGTTTACAATAGAACTCACCCATGATGTTGTACATTCTATGGGTTTTGACAAATGTATAATGACATATATCCACCACTATAAGCCTATATTTTTTAAATTGAGTTATAATTGGCATATCATGTTCTATTAGTCTCAGGTGTATAACATAAGGATTCTATATTTGCATATATTGCAAAGGGATCGCCACAATAACTAGTCAACATTTATCACCATACATAGCTACAAAATTTTTTTTCTTATGGTGAGAACTTTCAAAATTGAATCTCCATAACATTCAAATATGTAATATGGTATTGTTAACTGCAGTCAAATGCTGTATATTACATACTGGACTTATTTATTTTATAACTGAGTGTTTGTATGTTTTAGCCACCTTCACTCATTTCATCCACCTCCCCAGCCCGCCTCTGTCTGCCAACCAAAAATCTATTCTCTGCATTTATTTGCTGTTTTAAAGACTCCACATATAAGTGATATCATATGGCATTTGTCTTTCTCTGACTTATCTCACTTAGCATAATTCTCTCAAGGTCCATCCATGTTGTCTCAAATGGCAAGATGTCATTCTTTTTATGGCTGAATAATATTCCATTACATATATAATATTCCATTATATATATAGGTATATATAATGAAATAATATTACATATTATATATGTTATAAACACACACATATACATACATCACATTTTCTTTATCCATTACCCATTAATAGACAAGCCTATATGTTTTTATCTTCAGAAAATCACAGTTCCTTATAGTCCTGTAGCTAGACTTGACCATGATGTCAGTTAGAGCTCAGAGTAGGAAAACAGCCAGCACCAAGTCCTCTTGTTGTACAGCAGAAATCAGTGAGTTCCAGGGCACTGGAGTGAGATAGATGGTGGACTTTCAGTTCAGGAGTTTTTTCCTGATTAACTCCAAGTTTGACTTTCTCTAGTCTGGGTCTGGAAAGCTATACATTCTAGTGGGAGTTGGAAATAGCATGTATAATGAAAAATAATGGAGTGTGGGATAAATTTAATTACGAAAAGCCAATTATAATTTTACCTCAGAAGACTAAGATGCTTAGGGAAGTGAATTGAATTTTAAAGTTAATTAGGCAATAATATATTGCACCATTTCTTGAAAATCTTTATAAAATGTATGTGTTCAATTTCAGAGTTACAATAGCAGCAAGTTTTTAGGTCAATATACCTGTTTGCGGTTCCCCATTAAACTAGCCATGAAAATACTAAAACCCAAAAACTGTTGAAATGCTAAAGTCAAATAAATAAATTAACTAAATAAAAAATTTTTTAAAATAAAGGTGCTAAAGTCAAGGTGGGATTTCTACTAACTGCAATGTCCCTATATTTTACCATAGTTTCACACACACACACACACACACACACACATCCACATTAACTTGAAGGCAAAGTATAGAAATAATTCCATGATGGTAAAGGAAGAAAGAGAGAGAGAGATGTTTCTTATAATTACTGTATCATCAATATTTAACATGGTTCTAGAAGTTTTATTCACTGAATCAAGAAAGGGTTAGATAAGAACTAGAAATTAGAAGGGGTTCCTGGGTGGCTCTGGTAGTCAAGCCTCTGATTCTTGATTTCAGCTCAGGTCATGATTTCAGATCTCAGAGTCATTAGATTAAGCCCAATGTCAGTTCTGCAATCAGCTCAGAGGCTGCTTAAAATTCTCTCTCTCTCTGCCCCTACCCCCCTAAAATAAATAAATTTTTAAAATCCTTTAAAAAAGAAAGAAAGAAAAAAAAAGAAATAGAAACTAGGAGAAAAAAATACCACAGGTACATAATTGTCTATTTGGAAACCTTAGAAAATTAATTAGAAAACTATGATAACTATAATAAAAAGGAACACAAATATACACAATTCAACATTAACTCGTTATTGGAAAAAAAAGCAAACCAAAGCAATGCAACATCAGTCAAAATGCCAGTTTTGAGGGAATTGATAAGATGATTACATAGTTCATCTGGAAAATAAATGGAAAGAAATCAGAACCTCTTAATAATGTAGAGAAATGTTGAGGGGCAACGAATCATGGGTGCCTGATCTTAAAGTGATTGATGAAAAATAAATAAATAAAATATCACATGTTTTGGACTCAGACCTGGCTGAAGCTATACCAATTACTAGCTGGGTTATCTTGGGCAAGTGGCTAAACTTTTCTGAGATAATGTTTTTTCATCTAGAAAATTATTATTTTATATATAAAATATATATAAAAACAAAGGGTGGTTAGAATTAAGAGATTATTTTATCTCTTAGCACAACAGCTTCCACATTTACACTGTTATTACATTAGACAACAGAACCTTAAGGAAAACATGTTCCATGAACTAAAAGAGAATCACTTTTTAAACCTGTTAAAGCAAATAATTTGCAATGAAGCCATGCTGTGAATCTTTATAGGCTTCGATGATACCCATTGCCAGTATTGGTGAAGTAGATCCTAGAGTGAAAAATGGTCCAAAATTACCGGAAAGTAATTTTAAAATACCTATCAGGAACCTCAAAAATGTTTCTGCCTTTGACTCGATAATTCTATTTCCAGGAATCTAACCTAGAAAAAAAGATAGACGGGGGTAAATATATTAATTGATGTGTTATGTATAACAACTCAAATATTCAAAAAAGAAACTATTAAGTAAATATACCAATGTGAAGATTCTTAGGCTATCTCTATTCTTGCAAATAATTATAAATGGCATGATAAAATAATCACAGCAGAATAAAGAATATATATACTGTAAAATCTCAACTTTGTAAGTTAAAATCATGTAGATTCCTGTATCTACTTATGACAGAAAGAAATTATAACAGTATCTCTGGTTTGTTGAATTTGTTTTTGTATGTTTTCTAAATATTCTACAATAGGTATTTACTTATTAATAACAGAAAATATATGTTATTTGAAGTAACATCTCTGAGAACAATTAGACTTCTATAAATCAAGAAATCTAAACATTCTTTAAATGAAATGAAATAGATAAGACTACTTTCCTGTGTTAGTATTATTTAATTAGTTTTATTAATGCTTTGGCATTGATTTCAATTATTTAGAAGCCTTGGGGTTATCTCCAAAAATATTAGTCATTGTAAAATATTTGTAATATTAGAGAATAGAATGTTAGGCCTATTATGATTCAGGGGAATGACAGACTATTTATTCCCTGGAATTGTATATATACATGTTTATGTTTTAACTGTTATTAATAAAGTTACCAACCACTCTTGTAATTTTTCTCTCTCTCTTAAAAAAGAAATTCAATTAAAAAAATAATTGCGAGTCACAGTTATCTGAATTCTTGTTAATGAAAATTCTATCAAATGAAAATTAGAGAGTACCTGTATATAATAATTTCCTATACTATTGAGGCATCGAGCATGGCCCTCGAGACACGTCAGATCTTGGTGCAAATTCCAATTAACTCCCTTGCTAACTATAGATCTTGACTTTGTCCACATTATTTCACCTCTACCAACCTTGGTTATCTCAACTGAACAATGGGGACAATTGTTAAGTGTTGTTTTGAGTAATTCCTGGCATACCTGTGGCTAGGGCTGGAAAATCCAGGCTTTGCCCCCAGAGAACTAAATTTACAGAACAAAATTTTAAATAGAAAGATAGAAAGCAGTGTGCAATTTAAAGAAGTGTCGTATTTAGAAGATAAATGTACTCTCATAGCAGCACAGAAAAAAACTAAGTTCATGACAAAGTGAGTGAAAACAAATGGCTAAAATTGGAATAACAAACCAGAGGGTGTGTTCAAAGCTAGTTTGCTAGTTTGGCTTCTCTAGGGTTTCCTGCTGGGCCCTGCCCCACCTCATTCCTCCTTTCTACCCTGGAGAGTGAGAAATGGAGTTTTCTGGTAAACTGAATATTCTGATTCACCAATATTACCATAAATACCAAAGACAGCTGACACATTCCCAGTAACTGAAATCTTTTCATAAAATGTACCTTATTTGAAAGAGCTCTGAACGTAATCTTGGATTGTGAATACAGATTGTATCTGAATCTCTGTAGATTGAAATGTTAGCTCAAGATCTTACAAGGTCTCAGGTTGTCCATTGGAACATCACTGGCATTAAACAGTACATGAAAGCCTGGTTGTTTTCATTTTATGGCTCTCTGTGTCCTTTTTGAATAAGAGTTTGTGACAACAAATGTTATAATTACAACTATTGAAAAAACATAAATTACAATTTGTCAAGAATCTCCTGTATTGCATCAGAAACAAATTGGGGTAGATTTTGCTGAGTGCAGTAACTGTATGGATACACAAAGAAGACTTAAATATTTTAAATTACCCTGTTTTGGACAGTTGCCTTGAAAAGTGAATAAAAATCAAATACTGTGGGATTTTTATTTTGGGTATTTGTGTTACAAATGTACACACTGACCTTTAGCAAGTCAGAAATCTCTAGGGCCCAAGCAAAAAAATCAGACATAGCAGAACAAATCTTAAATCCACACCCATTGTCTTTACAGTGTTTGAGAAGATACAGAGAGGGGAACTCAAGAAGAAGAAAAAAAGCAGACATAAGACAAATAAAATATTCAGAAGTCTGTAAAGAAATTAATTTTAAGAAGGAGAATCAATATGAAAAGCTCAGTATTATTTGGCACTGATCTTTCTGACTTTTTTTAGCCCTGGGCGGAGGGACAACGTTGATAGAAGAGGAGCTAAAACATGCTGGCATCTAAATGTATATTACGGTCCAAGATTGTGCAAGTTAATCGTCCGGGGGGAGAAAAAAGATAGCATTTGGTTTTGGCAGGGTGCTATAGAGTTTGCAAAGTGGTAAGCCTGGACAGTGGAAACATTGGCTCAGAGGTGGGAAGTAGAGACTAAAATCAAAGAATCCAAGGATTGACAGAGATTTGAGAGATCTTGTGTACCTGTTGGAGGTAAATAGGATAATCAACCCACCAGGCTTGACCTAGTTGAAAAATTTCTCAGAATTCATTCCCAATCTCTCTTAGAATCCAGCTATGGATATTAAAAGAATAATGTCTAGCTAAGTTTTGCGATATGTTGGACAAGAATCTCAAGAACTATCTGCTAAAGATAAATCAATTTGAATTCACTTTAATTTAAGCATAAATGGTATACATCATTTTGTAGAGTAGAAGAAGGTATCAGAAAACTAGATATTTTAATAAATCAACACCCAGTGGCCTTCTTGCTGATTACTAAGCATTCTCACATTTTATTTTATTTTTAAGCCCTATGCAGGGCTTGATCTCAAAACCGTGAGATCAAGACCTGAGCTGAGATTAAGAGTCTCATGGTTAACTGACTGAGCCATCCAGGTACTCTGAGCTTTCTCACATTTTAAACCATTGTTAGACCTTGGTAAATTCTATCCTGCTTCATCCTTAATCATTATACTTAATATCATAGAACTTGAAGGTAACCTGGAGATCACCTAGTCCAAATCCCCAGTCTTACCCATGAGACCAAAGGTTTATTTTTATTTTTATTTTTTATTTATTTTTTTATTTTATTTTTTTTAGAGACCAGAGGTTTATAACTGCCTGAGACTCATAGATGGTCCTCTGAACACAAATACTTCATGTCCTAAATGAGCTCACTTTGGTACAGAAAATGTATTTCTTTTCTTATACCCTTTATTGCAAGTAATAGTGAAAGCATTTTCTTAGTTATCTTAACTACTTTCCTTACTCTCAAATTTTTTAAATGAAACTTCAAGAAATTTTGAGATTTTTCTCTAGATTCCTGTGACACATTCCATACATCAGTGGCTTTAATTTTTTTTTTATTATTGAGGTTTAGTTGACATACAATGTCATATTAGTTTCAGATGTCCCCACACAGTGATTTGACAATTCACTACATTACTCAATGCTCACCATAGTAAGTGTAGTCACCCTATAACATTATTATACTATTATTGACTGTATTCCCTATTCCATACTTTTCACCTCTGTGACTTATTCGTTTTGTAACTGGAGGTTTGTGCCTCCTTCATCCCAAATTTTATTGTCTTCATTCATCCATACACCCATTTATCCATCACAGTTTATTCTGCAATGACTATGTAAAGACACTATGCATGGCTCTCTGGACATAGAGATTGAGAAGATATACAGACTGCTTTCCAGATCTGAGACTGATCCAGGAGATCCAGGTAAATCAAGCATTACCCTCCATTGATCCTTTCGGTAGAAGCAGGGACTTTCTCTTCTGCTAGAGAACGAGGGTAGAAGAATGGATAAGTTTAGTTAAATTTTAAGTGTTGACTTCAACTTTCTACAAGGTGTTCCAAACCAAGCAAGTGAAGAAATGTCATACAATTTTAACTGCATTTTCTGCAGATCTTACAGTTTGATTCATGGTCAAAGTACTTTTGCTGACATCTTCAACTTCCTTCTATAAGTTCATACTTCTTATGTGTGCCTGCCTGAATGACCTTCAGAAGTCTACCCCTTCATCCTGGGGCTCCCAGTTCTCAAAGTTGAAAAACAAAGCATGAACACTTAAGAATTTTCCTACTTGTTTTTAGACACATTATTTGAGTGCAATTAGTGTCCACTTGTGATGTGTCTGTCCTATTTATGATGTGCTTTATGAGACTAAGAAGGATACTCTCTGTTGCAACCATAGAGGTTTTTTTTTTTAATTGAAAAATCTTTTAGTTCTCAAAAGAAAATCAGTACATGCTTATTATAGAAAAAGTAATCAAAAGTCTTTTGCTCCTGATTTTAAGCACTTTAAACTAAAAATCCATTCATGCTGATAGAAGACTCTTCCAGAGTAGAGGTGCTAAGGACCTGTGATAGTCTATTTACTCTTGTATCAAGAGAATCTATAGAGAGAACATAAGGGTCTTGATGGGAAAAGTCTGAGTTAGTCTCAGCTTGATTGCAGCTAGCTTCCTATGTTCAGGTTGATGAGAGAAGGCCATGCTTACAGCTGAATTTTCTCAAGTGGCTTGATTTTAAATTCAATGTCGTTTGACTCCCAGCCTGAGCTGTGTTTTTCCACTCTCATGAAGGTCAGTACTGGGCTTTTCCTATTCACTTATGCCTTCTCTAGCATGATGAACCACAGAGTGGGGATAGGCACATTCTACCCTTGCTGGCTGAGTGGTAAATTAAACCAGGAAATTATGACCCAATGTAAAAATTTCTGCAGAGCATACCAGGTCATTGTGCCTTTAAGGACCTAATGGTCCTTTAATTAAGAAATAAAGAGGAAAGAAAGGAAAGAAAGGAAGAAAGGAAGAAAGAAAGAAAGAAAGAAAGAAAGAAAGAAAGAAAGAAAGAAAGAAAGAAAGAAAGAAAGAAAGAAAGAAAGAAAGAAAAAAGAAAGAGAAGGAAGGAATAAAAGAAAGAAAGAAAGAAAGAAAGAAAGAAAGAAAGAAAGAAAGAAAAAAAGAAAAGAAAAGAAAAGAAAAGAAAAGAAAAGAAAAGAAAAGGTGGGTACATCTGGGGGGTGAGAGGTCTTCCAAGCATAACCAAGCAGATTTCAACACGAAAAAATGGTAAGAAAAGTTTTGACTTCAATAATAGTAATAGTTAATGCCTATTGTACTTATTATGTATCAGATTCTATTCCCAATATTTTACAAGTATTAACCAATTTAATTTTCACATCAGCCCCTATTTTAGAAATGAGGAAACAGACCAAAAATCATTAAGCCATTTTGCTTAAGATCATATCACTGGTGTGTTCTGAAGATCACATCACACAGAACTGGGATGGAACACAGAGCTGGCTCCAGAATCTGTCCTTAATCACCACACAAACCACCTCTATAAGGGAAACTTGATGCTAAGATCTTCCAGCTAAATAAAACTGCAAGTTGTTTCTTGAAACCTCTCCTTTGGAATCTACAAAATGGCTTGAAAACTGTGCTTGCCTTGAGATTCAGGGATGTTGAATTGCTAAGGCTTGTGAGTTCTGCCTCAGGAGTAGGAGCTCCTGTGACTGGTTTATGGTCATACTCATGGCCCTTGTAGACTGGCTATCATATGTCACACCCTGCAGATCAACATGACATCTAATTAAGGCTAATGTTTATCTACTCTTGGTAAGAAAACACGGTATTCAGGGGCATTCAATGTTTGGATGACTTAACAATTAGAACTGCTGTATTGGAGGGAGCTTTTATAAGAAGCTTCTAGAAGTCTCTCCACAGCCTTTGGGCTCCCTGCCAGAGGGCATCATAATGGTGCAGCCAATAGTCCACATTCGTTTCATCAATCAGTGTCTGCACAGGAACTGATAGTACCACCAAATGAAGATTATCCAGGAAAATGTATTTATAAAGTGACAAGGTTCAAAGGTGTGGATGGAGTAGAAGGGAAGCACAGGGAGAGTGTAGGCACCTGAGCTAGTAGCCGTAGCGCTGAGCAGGTCTCTAGACCTGGGGCAGAGATGAGAGGGAGTGCCTACAGCATCTGGAAGGCCCAAGGCTCTTGGTTGCTTTGAGAGGAGCACCCATCCTCAATAAAGGAATGTAGCCCTCCCAAGGTGACCTTACAGGAAGAGAATTGAGAGAATAAATACCCCATCCTCATTCTCTTTCCTTCCCCAGATTTCTTGTTAGAAATGCTTTTTGGCTGGACCCAGAAGTGAGCAAAGAGGATTGAGATTGCTTTGGTGTAGTCCATAAAAGTCAGGATTAGGCTTCCAAGGTGAAGAACTGTGGAAGAAGAGGGAGAGTGGATCTGGAGAGGGATATTTGGAGACAAATAACACAGGGCTCAACTAGACCACCAATAGATCAACGCTGAGGGAGAGCTCACACCAATGGGAAAGAGATCCAGCATGGGAGATGGGGATGTCAGAACAATGACGTATGAACAAAGAACCAACACAAGATAGCCTTGTTCTCTTTATGCCGTAATCATGGCAAGCTGAGCCACGCAGCCTCAAGCTGAGCCTGACCTCAAGAATGGGTCATTCTGTTCCCTGGTTATTGCACTAAATGATGTGCAGAAAACATCTGGAGTCAGAACAGAGCCATCTCCATCAGGACCCAGGGTTAACCACAGATTTGACAATCCTGGTCACAGAGGTAAAGTTCTGTATAACCTGTATCCTTTATCCTGACAGAAATGCTTGATGAAAAGCTGTAAATGAACAGTGAATGCCTTTAACCTGTATTTCCTTTTTTAAAAAATGCTTTAGTAACTTTCATTAGACTAACCTTCCCAAAGACAACAACTATAAACTCCG
This sequence comes from Vulpes vulpes, assembly GCF_048418805.1. NCBI lineage: Eukaryota > Metazoa > Chordata > Mammalia > Carnivora > Canidae > Vulpes > Vulpes vulpes. Next base: position 47,726,769 of record NC_132785.1, read on the forward strand.
AAAACAAATATTTAATTTTCTTGATTTTATTTCAGCTTTATTGCAATGTAATTGACATATATAATATTGTGTAATTTTAAGGTATGCAATGTGTTGATTTCATATTTTTGTATATTGCAAAACAATTACCACCATAGCCTTGGCCAACATCTCCATCATCTCATGTAACTACCATCTCTTTTTTGCGGTGAGAACATTTTTAAGATCTACTCTCTCAGCAACATTCAAGTACATACTACAGTGTTATTTACTATAATCACCATGCTGTACAGTGGATCCCCAGAACTTATCCACCTTAAAATTGGGATTCAGTATTCTTTGACCAACCCATATTTTCCTAAATCTTTGTATACAAATTGCATTTGAAACCAAAACAATAGCTTTATCTGAATCATAGCTCTAGAATCTGACTATGAGGCAACAAAGCAATGAGCAGGATCCAGAAAACAACAGCCTACATGCCCCATCCAGGACCCTTACATCTATTTTTGTAAATAAAGTTTTATTTGAATACTGCCGTGGTCATTCATTAACATATTGTCTGCTTTTATGCCACAATGGCAGAATTGACTAGTTGTGACAGAGACCATATGGCTGACAAAGCCAAAGTGTCTATTCACTATCTGGCCCTTTACAATAAAGTTTGCCAGCACCTGAATTAGATTCAGTTTTTAGAGGGGAATGTGCTGTATGGTAATGTCATGCCTGTGGTTGTCAGTTGCTATCTACCATGGGACTCAAACTTGGAAAAAGCAGCAAATACATCTATCTTGTCCTCTTGTTCACAGCACAGAGCTTAGGACAGAATGGGTGCCCAGTGAAAATATGCTCCTGTGCAAAGCATATGTGTACCTAGGGAAGGGCTTAGACCCCATGCCATCGTTCTGCAAAGAAATGTCCCCTTAAAGAGACACAAAGTATTTCCTTACTGTGGAATTGTATTGCATTTGTCCATAACTGGCTTTGTTTGAGATTTTGTTCTTTTTCCTTCTCCTTCACTTAGCTGAAAATCCTGATTTGAAATGTTTGAGGAAGAGAAAGAAAAACAATTGGTAGTTGTGCCTGGTGTACACGGAATTTCATATCAGGCTGTTCTCTGCATCTGTTTCCCGAATCATGTCTAGGATATCGATTTAGTAGGTGAAGACTACATTTTGTTGCCAGTGTTGCCAAATGTCTCTCAGTGCTTCTGACCCTTAGGCTTCACTGTGTCCCTGAGCTATTTGCCAGATCTCTCAGACTCTGCTCTATGAAGGGTAAGACCTCACTGCAAGTCAGGTGACCTGGCTTCTAGCTGTGCAGGCTGAGAGAGAAGGTAAAAATTCTCACTTCAGAGAATAGTCTTGGAATCTTCCAAGACTTTCATTCATTCAACAATTATTTATTAAGTGGTTTATTCTGCACTGAGCATTCTGTTAGGTATAGGAGATGCTGCAGGGAGCAAAATGGGCAAAAATAAAATAAAATTCTTGCCCTCATGAACATACCAGGTGTGTGTGTAAGAGAGGGAGAGAAGCAAAAATTTTTGTTTACATTAAGTAAACATATAGTATGCCAGGTAGTGATTTGTTCTATAGAGAAAATAAAGCAAGAAAAGATAAGACAGAGTGCTAAGCTCAGCGGGGTGGGAGGGGGGGAGGACTTAAAAGTAGGATATCTCCCGATGCATTTGAAATATCTATTGATATCTGCAATCTTATCTACCTGCTGGCTGTCATGGTGATGGGCAAATGAGCTCTTTCCTTAACATTCAACATTATAAAAAAAAAAATTCAACATTATCAGAAGAAACATCACCATTGCACTAGAAAAGTCATTGGCTATTTGATCCTCACCTCAGGGAGGAGAGGAAAATAACTCATTTATTGAAAACTCAGCTTTGCTGGAGCTTGAAATTGTTAGCACTGTAATAGAGGCAATGCATCCCCATCTCCTGCCCTGAGCTTCTGGTTTGCACCTTTGCTATAACACATGGAACAAGTGGAGGTGATGACTTGATCCATCCAGAAAGTCAGGAAACAGAGCACAGAAATTGACTGATGCTGGCCACTTGGGCACAGGCTGGCCAAACCGATATGGACATTTTCTCATCAGACCCAGAAACTTGTGTGAGCCAGGCAGCTACCCTCTCCCACTTTCTTCACTTCTCTGGGTATTTTCCCAACAAATGGAAAGAGCCAGTGCATTGGAAATTCTGACCAGAGCCCTCAGTGTTCACACATGAAAATCCTCCTTTGCGCTTGCCAAGGTCCAGCCAGGGGTGCAAATCTCTGCAAGAAAGCCGGGCCTGAGGATGAGGGCTTGAGGTGTTTTTTGTTTGTTTTGTTTCGTTTTAAAGATTTTATTTATTTATATTCATGAGAGACACAGAGAGAGGCAGAGACTCAGGCAGAGGGAGAAGCAGGCTCCCTGCGGGGAGCCCCATGTGGGACTTGATCCCAGGACCCCAGGATCACGCCTTGAGCCAAAGGTAGATGCTCAACCACTGAGCCACCCAGGTGTCCCAGGGCTTGAGTTTGAAGCATACACTGAACACACTGGAAAGCATGACAAATGATCTTCTCGCAGACCTAACTGGTTTGGCCAAGCAGCTGGAATCCCTCCCAGAGCGCTCGGGGAGCATTGTACCGAGACTGAAAACTTAGCATTATCATCTAGCCCCATCTCTCCTGCTCCGGACAACGGGAGGGCTTTCAGGCCTAGTCCAAACAAAACCTAAACTGCCATCCCTCAGAGCATACGAAGGAGCTGTGTGATCTACTCTCCAAGCCAAGAACCCCAAGTACCCTGTGAACGGAGGAGTGGAGGTGAGATGACAGGAGGGTTATAGAGCCTCCGTGATGATCCGGGGGGGCGGGGGACAGCTTCAGCAGGATTGAGGATGACTGGCTCCTGCAGCTCCACAGGGGCTGATTGAAGACTGGGTTCCTCCAGCCTTAAGTGGATACACCCCATCTCCACCTCCCTGATTTGCCTGGGAGCCAACAAGTCTGCAGTGTGGGGCTGGGAACCAGGGTTTCCCAGGATCTGGCCATGGGCCAGAGTTAACACGAGGAAAGTTCAGGATTTCCTGCTGCCCCTGTGCTCAGGGTCCCTCCAGCTCAGCTGGTCCCACCGAGCAGCCCTAGGAGCGCCCCAAATAAGCTTCTCGGTCCCTACTGGTTTCCTTGGTATTGTTGCCCTTTCCCACACTGGAGGCAGAAAAAGAATCTTTTCATCCTTAGCTTCTTGCCTTCCCCCTTTCTTCTTCCCCTCACTCCAAATACCAGTAAACTAAAATTGTCCTTAAGATTTTTAAAGATATAAATCAACAAAATCATCTCTTTAGTTCTCCCCATTTAAGAGTTTGGATGAGACCATCTGCTTGAGTTGATGGTTTGGGCTGCCATTGCCCTGTTTGGGGGAGATAATAATAAGTCCAACCCTCTTCTTGTACCTATGCCAAGACATACTGCATTTAAGGAAGGCTGAAATTCCCCAGGGCATCATCTTTCTGATGTTTTAAATATTTGCTTATTTTTCCCACAGGAAACTTTACAGTTAGTGTGCCCCTAAAAGGATCATCTGCCCCCTGTGTTTCCCTCTTCACCAAATCCTTGGACCACTCATTACCCTCATTTCTTCTGGTCTGACACCTCATTAGCAGGGCAAGAGGCTTCCCTTTGTGTTCCATGACCAATGGCAGCCAGTTTTATTTGCTCAGTGAAGCTTACCTATAGCCTTGCTCAGGACTCCTCTTCCTACAGAAGAAGCTTCTCCAAAAGCCAATTGGACCTCATTATTTTTTAATCTTCCCTAGGTTCAAACTCATCATTTTCTCTTGACAGCAGTTCTAAGGGCTCCCTGTGGGGCTGGCCAGGTAACAGAAACCCCACCAAACTCTCAAAGCCAATAAATGTTGGCAAGATTTTTGTCTTCTAGTTACACATGACACAGCACAGCAAAAGGAAAGAGGCACTCAATGAAGCTAAACTAGAAGTGGCTGACGCCCATATAGGAAAAGATTCCAGTTAGAACATTCCAGGGGGTCAATTCACAGTATTTATTCTTTATTTTGAAGGAAGAGAGTACCACTCAGAAAATATAACCAACTAGTTCATATCTTGCCTGTCAGCCATCAGAAAAAGCCAGTGAAACCTATCTCTACTGAAATTCTTAGCTTCACATGGTCATCATAGGCAGTCCTACGAGCCAGAAAATGGTACCATATATCTGCAGGACAGATAACCACTACACAGCACAGCAGCAGGGAAGCCTTTTGTTCTGAGGAGCCAAAGGCAGGGGATGTGCCCAAATCTTGGGCAGATTGTTAACAGACCCTGCTGCAGTTCCAAAGCTTGCTAAACTGGGTGGAGATGTTGTCCTCAGCATCTATCTGCTTCTGTTAAGATCAGGGTATAAGTCCATGTTAGAAGGTGGGAGATTTTAGTACTTCAGAAGCACTTTTCATGACTGAATCTCAATTTAGATTCAACTTAATTCTGTGAGTACCCATGGAGAGTCTGCTCTGTGTGTACGAATGAGCTAAACACAGCCATCTCTTTATGTGACTCCTAGGGAGCCATTTACCACCATCTCAGAATAGCCACCCCGATTGTGCTGTCAAAGCCTTCATGGCCATATATGTGACCATCATATGAGACGCTGCAGGTGTTTCAAAGTCCGAGGAGGGCTCTCTCTGCCTTCAAAGAGCTTGTGGTCTGAGAGAGAAAAAGATTGCTATAGAAACAACTCTAATACCAGGCAAAGAAAGCTTGTTAGCAAAATGGAAGTAAGTAACCAAAAAAATGAACTCAGAATTAATTCAAGATGTAAGCAGTGGTCAAAGGAAGAGGGACAGAGGGGAGAAGAGGCAGCTGGTTTGTCTCTCATGCCTGGTCTTAACTTGATAGTTCATCAAGCATTGTACTAATGGAAGGTGACACTGACAACAAGAAAAACTGGCAAATTTTTCAGAAGCCTGGAAGCCAAGTAGGAAGATACTTCAAAAGGTCAAGGTACAGGATAAGAGGGTTTGAATTCATATAGTAACAATCAAAAGGAAGAAAGGCAATGGAGCTACTATGTAGTTTGTGAAAATTCATTTGGCTAACCATAAAGTTAAAAGTGAGAAAATCAGTACGAAACAAAGTACTGATGAACGCCAATTTTAGTAACAAAAGACACTGTTCTTTCACAGATGAATGGATAAAGAAGATGTGGTCTATATATACAATGGAATATTACTCAGCCATCAGAAAGGACAAATACACACCATTTGCTTCGATGTGGATGGAACTAGAGAGTATTACGTAAGTCAACCAGAGAAGGACAATCATCAGATGGTTTCACTCATACGTGGAATATAAGAAATAGTAAAAGGGATTATAAGGGAAAGGAAGGCAACTGAGTGGGGAAAAATTAGAGAGGGAGACAAACCATGAGAGACTCGTAACTCTGGGAAACAAACAGGGTTGCAAAAGAGGAGGTGGGTGAGGGGATGGGGTAGCTGAGTGATAGGCACTGAGGAGGACACCTTGATAGAATAAACACTGGGTGTTCTACTATATGTTGGCAAATTGAATTTAAATTTTTTAAAAATGTAGGAAAAAAAAGAAGCACTGTAAAGATTTGGATTATGCCAGATTAGAAAATAGAGGGTATAATGCTAAGTGAAATTAGCCAATCAGAGAAAGACAATATCATATGATTTCAGTCATATGTGGAATTTAAGAAACAAAGCAGAGGAACATAGGGGAAGGGAGGGAAAAATAAAACAAGACGAAATCAGAGAGGGAGACAAACCATAAGAGACTCTTAATCATAGGAAACAAACTAAGCGTCACTGGAGAGGAGGGGGTGGGAGGAAGGAGTAACTGGTTCATGGACATTAAGGAGGGCATGGGATCTAATGAACACTGGGTATTATATACTACTGATGAATCCCCGAACTCTACCTCTGAAATTAATAATACACTATATGTTAATCAATTGGATTTAAATAAATAAAATCCTCCAAATTTTTGGATTATACAATGTGAAACTGCCATATTTGTAACTTAAAAAATGATTATCAGTAATTTCATGAAATTCCAATTTATTTTATAAGTACCCTTAAATACCTCACTGTAGCAAAAGTATAGTTCCAAACAAAATAACACTAAAAGAAGTGGGACAAGTGAGGGCATATTCTATTTATTTATTTTTTCTTTTTTTAATTTAAATTCAACTAGCCAACATATAGTACATCATTAGTTTCAGATGTAGAGTTCAATAATTCATCTGTTGCATAGAATACCCAGTGCTCATCCCATCACGTGCCTTCCATAATACCCATCACCCAATTGCCCCATTCCCCCAAACCCCTCCCCTCCAGTGACCCTCAGTTTCTTTCCCATAGTTGAGAGTCTCTCATGGTTTGTCTCCCTCTCTGATTTCTTCCTATTCGGTTTTCCCTCCCTTCCCTTAGGATCCTATGTGCTGTTCTCATATTCCTCATGAGTGAAACCATATTTTAAAGAGCAGACACAGTTCTTAAAGGAGATTGCCTAGTGGAGACTCTCCCATGGCTTTCGGCCCAAGGCAAGATTTCAGAGAAAAGTTGTTAGGTCAGTGAAAGCCCAATACTTGTTTTGAAAGTAAAGGAGGGCATTGTAACTCACTTCAATTTACAACCTCCTATACATCTCCCTTTGGGAGTTTTCTTAACAGAAGATTTGTCCTAGAGTTCTTGACAAAGACAAAAAATATCTCCCTGAAATTCTCCCTGAGTCCATTTTCTCCATTTCCTTCAGCATAATACATACTGAAGACAGAGTGGAAGAATAGAGAAAATTTAATGAGAAAACTTAACTCTGCTAAGCAAAACCTTAAATGAGCCTTCCACTACATGAAGACATCTTGAGATCACCTAGGAAATTTTCAAGATCACCCAAGAGTGAACCCTGTGAATTCCATTCAAAATGACACAGGTTGTTAAAACCTTCATGATTTCTCTTCCAAATTCAGATCCACATCCATGTCCCTCCTGGGCTTTGTTCCCATTGCTTCCTTTTTCTAGAAGTCTCTCTCTCCTTCCCAGTGTCTGCTCCTTGGGGAATGCTAACTCATGCTTCAAGTTTTGAACCTGGGCCCACTCCCTAGGAACTTACAAATGCTCGGTTCACACTTTTATTTCCATTGTATGAAGTTCAATTGTCTACCAATCTAAGTTTGGTTTTCACTCTTGAGTTAATCAGGAAAGGGAAGTACAAAAATGCATGTTCTTGTGTTAACCAGTAAAGCAAAGGAAAATAAATTTCTGGGTTGTCTGCTGATAATATACTGCCTTTGTATCAATGAGAGAATGCCAAAAAACTCATTGCAAGAGTAAGCAAATACTTTCATTTGTATATAAAAGTATACATGAATTATGTATAATAGAAATATTTTTGTAGAGGCTGAAAAAACATTTGAAGGGATACCCATAAATTTCCCCTAGGAGATAGAATTGGAGATAATGAGAAGATTTAGGACGTTTACAATAGCATTTAATCATTTCTTCCCTGCTTGACTTTATTTTAAAAAGAATCCTTTTATATAAAAAACAAAAGAAAACATAGTTCTCTCATACTGGGTCTCGGAAAATTGTGGTTCATTCAAGCTCAGCATTAAAGGGGGTTATATCCCAGGAGCCCACAACACCCACTTCCCAAATTAGACATGCCTCCAAGCATGTTTCTGAGTGCTTCCATTAGAAAGTGCTGATCATACTACAGGGTGACCCCTCTGAGGCCAAACACATCAAGCTAACTAGTTCAGGAGGCTGCACCCCACCGCCCCACGGAGTGATCATTGTGGGTAAATGAGTAAGCTCTTTAGTTGTAGTGACAGAAAAGGATTGGGACAACTAGGTGATGGGCATTAAGGAGGGCACATGATGGGATGAGCAAAAAAGAATTGTTTTCCTAAGAAAAACATAGAACCATCAAAAATTTTAAATGCAATATTTGACATCATTGTACTAAGAATTAGATAGCCATTTCCCAAAATAGGATGTTCCTCACTGATCACAGAAACCCTTTAGGCTGAGCCTTATGCTGTCTTCTTGCCTCTCTTGCTTCTTTCAATACCACCTCTTCCACTTTCCAGCTGCCAGTCTGCAACCAACAAATTCCAATTCCTTTGTTATGTTAAACTTTCTAACCCCTCAAGTTAGACTTCTAATTTACCTTTAAATATCCAAAAACATCAAAAAACGTATTGAGGAGACCCTGCTTCACGAAGGACCTGTATCCAGGGTTTCTTTCTGTAGCAACCAATAAGTAATCAAGTGATTCAGTGTGGGATTCCTAGGCAGCACACCTAACCAGACCCATTAGGGTGCATTCAGAGTTGGGAGTGGAGAGAATATTGTTCTAGAAACAACCACCTGAAAATGAGCATTAATCAAGCGCTTTCTATGGATCAGCCAATGCCAGTAACATCTCACTTGGTCTTCACGACAACTCTGAGGTTACACTAGAAAGAAATTGTCCCAAACCTGGTCTGCATGATACAGTTCATAGCCTCCTTCCAAAAACATATTGGGATTTACCGATCAAATGTTTAAGCAGAACTCTGCTTAGCTTTAATGGAATTAAGGCTTGCCAGGGGAAATCATCACCCACCCCAGAGCTGACTAATCAGTCAAGAGTCTGGTGGCTGTTTCTAATGACTTATTTTCCTTTCCATAATCAGCCCAACAAGGATAATCTACTTATTGTCTTTTCCTGTAAAATATCTTTACAGGAGAGCGAATCTTCCTTGGCCTCTAAGAGGATTTTGTCCTCCCTGTGGCAAGGTTTTCATAAAATTTTGAAACCCAAAATTTTGGGTTTTGAAACCCAACCCCCTCATAACCCAATTGCCTGAATTTTTTAACTAAGTAGATATTATTTCACCATTTAACACATAATGTGCAGTCATAGATAGAGCTGGAGTGTGAAGAGTGATCCGTCTAATCTGAAACCCAGGCTTTTCACGACTATTTTTCCTTTTTTCCTAAGCAAATTGGCTTCTCTCTCATTCCTTCAGTTCTCACCCCACAATGTTTATGACTGTCAATCCCACTTGCCCACTAAAACCTTTCTTTCAAACTCTTATTAGTCGGGACGTCAAGCATGCCTTTGGGAAAGCCAAACTCTGATTGTCCAATTTTGACTCTGGTGATAAAAAAAAAATCCCCAAATGGGGAAAGAAGACTGGATGTGCAGCCCTACTCTGTGTCTTCTGTGGATTATTCTTCATGTAGAGGTTCTCCTTTACATCACAACTGCCACTATAACACAGGCCTTAGAGGGCAGCTCCCCTTTAATCTCCCGGCTTCCATGGAGACCAAGATTTTCATGCTTTTATCATACCTGTGACCTGCCCTGAACATCTAAACTAAGGTTTAATTGAGGCTGGCACTTAGCAGTGGGTCCTCCTGTCGAGTCAGAGATCAATTTGAAGCTAACTCTTACTGATGAGGAATATTAACATAAATTCTCCTGCATGTGGGTCAAATTCTGATCAGCTTAGTTTTTGAAGGTCAACTGTGACTTTGAATAAGACAACAGCTGTGACGCTTCTGTTCTTTCCAGAAGTCAAATCAGGCTGCTATCTACTGCCTTCTACAGAATCCTCTTAACCCAGAGTAGACAGTGAGAAGAAATGCTGAGTACCTATTGTAAACAAGTCTATTCTGGTCTGTAAGTGTCAGCTCCCTTTAAAGAAAACAAGCCCAACAGTTGAGAGTTTTGTTTCATTTTGTTTTTTAAGAGAGAGGTGACCATTCCCCCTGACATTGAAAAAGCATGGATCATTTCTTTTCTCTTTACCTTTCCCTTCTATTTCTAATCTAATATTAAAGGATTTGAATGCTGTTTTGACTAACCAAGAGATTCTTTATCTGTGGGAACATGATTCCGATGGGTTTCTTTTATGGGAAAATAAACTCATAACTCTCCTACAGAGAAGCTTCAGAATGATGAATCTGATGACACGAGAGGCTTCTGGAAAAACACCAGAGAACTTCCATGTGCCAGGCAACCTCAGTGAAGAAAGATAGTCTTTCTCAACTTTAGAGCATTTAGCGACATCACACTGGCAGTCCACACTGGTCAGAGTAAGCTATACATACAGTTTGGCCCAGATTCTCAGCAGGAAGTGGCTCTTGTAACCAAAAGAAATTTAACCTCCCCCTCTCATGAGATCACTGCAGGATGCTGACCCCAGAGATAGAGCAATTGGTGGAGACGATGTAGGCAGGACTTTGTGCTCACATTGAAGAGAAACTTGCAAGGTCAAGAAATCAAATGTTATCCCCTTAACTAGTATATAAAGAAGAACTGGCACTTGGCAGAGCATACGGAGGGAAGCACATCCTGCATGACGACTGTATTCAATATGGATTTTGTTTTTGCATTAGCTAGGGCAAGATCACCTAGAGATAATAGCAATGTTTTCAAAGTCCTTTCTAGTACAGAATGGCATGAAATAAGACATTGAGGGACCCTTAGAAGAGAATTGGTGGAACTTAGACAATGCAAGAGGAAAGTATTCTAGGCTACACCACAATAAAGACCTTTCCCCAAACACACTGATTAAGGCTTTTCCTCAGAGTCTTTGTAAGAACTGAAAGTCTATATAAAAATCCAATTGTACATAACATTCAAAGATGTGTACATTTATATATACATACATATGTGTATGTATCATATATATGTTGTATATATATATGTGTGTGTGTGTGTGTCTGTACACATATCCCTAATTAAATATAAGGTAATTCTCATTCCAGCTCTTCTCAAAAAGTACTTTGATATTTTCATGAAGTATTAAGTTTAGAAAATCTTCCTAAATATTTTATAGATAGGCATTGAGCAGGGTAGCACCTACCTGCTTATTATACCCAGGATTTTATTACACAGACTTGGTTAAAGAGCTAAACATTCTCCCTTTCAAAGCCCTATAGTAATATAATTTTCATTTATTTGGGTTGATAGTATGCTCCATGTACAATAGACACTGTACACACACATACACACACACATAGTGACATGGTGACTGACAAAGATATATTTTACTTCAGGCCCATGTCAGTTAAAATTTGGCAGCTATTTGCTCTCCTGAAAAGGCAAAAAACAATCCTTCTGAAGCCCATAACCTCTCCACTCTTATAGACTGAATTGTGCCCTTCAAAAAAATCTTAACTCCTAGCACCTATGAAGTGATCTTAGTTATAGGTGTAATCACGTTAAGAGTAAATCATACTGGGGATCCCTGGGTGGCTCAGCGGTTTAGCGCCTGCCTTTGGCCCAGGGTGTGAGCCTAGAGACCCAGGATCAAGTCCCATGTCTGCCTCCCTGCATGGAGCCTGCTTCTCCCTCTGCCCACCACCCCCCTGTCTCTGTCTATCATGAATAAATAAATAAAAATAAAATCTTTTAAAAAATAAAGAGTAAATCATACTGGAGTAGGGTGGGCCCTAAATCCAATAACTGGTGTTCCTGTCATCAGGGGCACACAGAGGGAAGACGATCCACACGATGAGGGAAGCATAAACAGGGCAGCTGCAAGCCAAGGAATGCCAAGGGTTGCCAGCAACACCAGAAACTGGAAGAGGTGAAGAAAGATCTACCGCCCGAGCCTTCAGAAGGAGAGTAGCTCTGCCATCACCCTGATCTTAGACTTCTGTCCTCCAGAACAGAGAATAAATTGCTATTGTTGCAATCTAGCTGTGGTAATTTGTTATGGCAGCCCTAGGAAGGGCATACCCCTGTACTTGAAATTCCACCATGATCTATGGTGGAAAAGCACAAATCATATAGAACAGAAGCTGCTGAACTGACTTGTGGGCAGCAAAGAATATGGTACCTTTCAGAATCCTCACAGTGAGGCTTGGTATCATGACTGGCTAATCAGTTCTCTGCTCAGTGATCTGATTTGCAAATGGAAATTCTTTTCTAGACCTTCTCAGTCAACATCATATTCTGACTCCTTGCTTTTGTAAGCTGAAATACAGTGTGTGGGGTACACTCTGTGTTACACCCTTCAACGGGTAGCCATGAAGCTCAGACGAAGGCAGAAACAAGACAGAACATTATGCCTTCAATCTGAGAAGAAAATATAGGGTGAAGACGCAGGGAAAGGTTTAGTCCTCATGAGCGCCAAAACTTTGTCTTCTGTGGTTCAAGGAAAAACTGGGAGGAATGTAGAACTAGGCTTTCCGATAGAATTTTCAGCATTGATAATCTACGCCATCCAGTATGAGAGCCATGAGCTATATACATGTAGCTACTGAGCATATGAAATATAGCTGGTGTGACCCATGACTCGAATTTCAAATGTAATTAATTTAAATCTAACTTAAATTAGTGCAGATCTAGAGTCTAAATAACACGGTAAAAAAAAAAAAAAAAAGACTAGAAGGGGGAAAATCCAAATAGAAGACTCAAAATAAAATAAAATAAAAATCTATTCACATCAAATCTAGTAAAAATTAACAGAAAGCAAGAGTTCTGGTAGACTAAACAATGAAGTTAACAGATAATTATTTCTCTACCCTCTCTATGATCACGTTTACCCAGTGTAAAGTAACTGGCCAATTGAGCTAAGTGAGTAATAATTTTAAAAAGACTGACAGTCTATAGTCACTAATCAGATTAGCCAAAACAGTTGATCTTGTAAACTCAATAGCTGCAGGTTTACTGGATTAAAAAAGAAGATTAGACAGAAAGAAATTTTCTCATGTATAAAGAAATAAAGAATTTGAAGAGGTGAGGGCATAAGTAAAAATTCAGTGGAAGAAAAAGAGAAGATGAAAGCCTCTAAGAATAATCCAAAAAGTCATCAGCTTTTTAATAGTGACAGTAAAACAAAGGCAAGAAAGAAGGAGCGAGGAATGAGGAGGAAGGGAGAGATTCGAAAAGAGAGGGAGAGAAGGAAGCAAAAGAAGAAACGTACACACACACACACACACACACACACACACACACACCCTGATCCATAAATTTAAGAGCTGCTGGCATTTGAAGGATACATTTGGGAGGGCCTTTAAGAGTAAAGCATTGTTACTACTTTTGAAAAAAAATCCCAAGATAGATGGCGTGAGGAAAGGTCACGTATGGAGAAATGTGAACAGAAAGATGTCAGTGCCTACAGGTCAGCTAAATTTAACCTGGAAATCACCAAAGTCCGAGGCACTCTATAACTGAATTTAGGATCCAACATCTAGCTGAGAAACTCACAACAACAGGCGATTTGCAATATTTCCTGAGCTCACCATCAAAACTGGGAGTTCCACTTCTGTGATCATTTGAACACAAAAACACACTGGATCTGTGCAAAAATATTCAATCAACATTGCTAAAAACAATATGGCAACATCCATTTGTTGGTGGAAGTTTGTAATATTGCTTGAGTCTAACTAAAGCAGAAAGGTAATGGGATCAGTATTATTTCTCAGTTGTGGGATGGTGAAAATACTCCCTCACATTTTAGAAAATGAGAAATCAAAAGATTGCATGAAATATTGTAACAAATGTAGTCCCTCTTACATATTGAGGTATGATTTAAATTGTGTTAGATTTCATTGAGTTTTTAAAAACTTGAAATCCATAACATGGGTGATTAATTAACCAGGCTGTGTACTGGCTGGTTTTTTCCATAGTTCTGCTAATTCAGAAAATTCACTAAATATTCACTAAGTGTCCAGAGCTTAGAATGCTATGGGCAGTTATTAAATGATTGCTGAATGAAATAATAAACCGCTTATTTAGATGCAGATATTATAAACACTTGTCAATCACAAAGCAAGTGCACCTTTTTTCATAACCTGTTGATAGATTTGCCCAGGGCCTTCTTCTGGGAATTGCAGCTTCCCTAGCATCAGCTGTCATCCTGAGAGGTCCAGGTTGGCTCTGCCTCAGCTCTGTCCATTGCCCACACTTGTGGGTTTCTAGAAACTTCTGCAACAGCAGTCCCCATGTCCATACTGTATTATTTTCTCCTTGTTCTTGTGTTGAAGAAATAACAACAGATTTAGATATCCATTTTAACAGTTTTCATTTAAAACAACTAAAAATGATGGATAAAAACAAACAAAACTATCTTACATCCACAAGTTGGCAAAAAAGTAAGGAATCTTCAGATTAAAAACTAAGTGAAGACAAGCAGCCAGAAACAAAAGCAGAGTCATTTTCATGGTGAGCATATTTCCCAAGAACTTGAGCCTTGGGGTTCAAGGTCTTGCAAGGTCTAGAAAAGAGGAAGCAAGGACCAGGTTCGATCCAAGATGGGATTTAGCAGGAAGCCCCTCCTTAAACCCTAGACTTTAAAGACTATTCTCCAAAGGTATGCCCTGGAAATAAACTCACTCTGTCCTTCTCCCCAGGGGACAGTGAGGATGTACACTGTCTGGAGCTTTGTCCCTATGTAAAAGAGGAAAGTCTCCCCTAAAAATTTATGACTACATGCTGGTCTTCACAAGGTTTATAACCCTGATTCACACAACTTTACATTGTCCAAAAAAACATCAAGTCAAAAATGTAGTGTAGGGGCACCTTGGTGACTCAGTCAATTAGGCGTCCAACCCTTGATTTCAGCTCAGGTCATGATCTCAGGGTTGTGAGATCTGCCTTCCCTTCCCCACCATCAGCTCTGCAGTGGGTGTGGAGCCTGCTTAAGATTCTCTCTCTGGGATGCCTGGGTGACTCAGTGATTGAGCACCTACCTTTGGTTCAGGGTGTGACCCCAGGGAGCTGGGATTGAGTCCCACATCAGGCTTCCTACAGAGACCCTGTTTCCCCTTCTGCCTATGTCTCTGCCTGTCTCTGTGTGTCTCTTGTGAATGAATAAATAAAATCTTAAAAAATATATATTTTCCCTGTTTCCCTTTGCTCCTCTCCCCAAGCCTTGCATACACACGTTCTCACTCTCTCTTAAAAAAAAAAAAAAAAAAAAAAAAGAGGCAGTTTAAGATAATCCCAGAATGGCCATTGTACCAGCACCCTAGCAGAACCAAATATAGTTCTGTTCTGAAAGAACTACCCTCATTCCCAGAAAAAGAGGGTAAAACATGACCTAAGGGAGAATAGCAAATTGGAAGATAGAGCTGAATAGAGAAGGTAGCTGAAGCTGAAGATAGAAGGCAGCACAGAGAGATGAAAAGATGGGAAACATGGAGGAGAGTCAAGGGTCATGGAATACAGAAGCAGAAAGGCTAACAGAGGTCTAAGGTGAGTGCCAGAAGGAGAGAGAAAAACAATTGGGTAGAAATGATACTTGAAGAGACAGTAGTTGAGCACATCCATGCAACTATAAATAAGAAGCAGGATAAATATAAAGAAACTAACTTTGGGACATCAAAATGAAAACTGAATAACCATGAGAAGATGGTAAAAACCTTTGTGGAAAAAAGATGCAGCCTTCCCAGAACTAGTGGTTAATTGGATGGCTCACTTCTCATGGCGACCATGGGAACCCAAGAATAATAGAGATGGAAAATGGACTAGGAGAAAATACACACTGATGTGGAAGTCAAAGCCAATCACAACAGCTCTCATGAAGGAGGGCAATGGAGGTATTGTCAAAAAAAAACAAAAATAGAGTTTGCAACATTTAGTTAGTAAGGAAAATTCTGGAGGCTATTTTTCAGGCAAAACACAATGATCCCAGATGGAGAGACTGAGATAAAAAGAAGGATTAAGGAACAAAGGATATGGTGAATGTGGTTAATACAACACTAATATTGGCTTAAATAATTAAAATATTGTGTGGCATTAAAAAATATGATAGAAGGTAATAACATATAGGGTGGGCATTGATAATCACCTCAGTTTCCTGGGTTTTGAGAGGAGGATAAAAATACTGATTGACTTTAGAATATAGTGTATATACTAAAATATAAGAGGAAGGGATGCATGGGTGGCTCAGTCAGTCAAGCCCGACTCTTAATTTTGGCTCAGGTTATCATCTCTGGGACATGAGATTGAGCCCCACATTGGGCTCTGCACTCAGTGGGGAGTCAGCTTGAGATTCTCTCTCTCCCTCTCCCCAAACATTCTCTCTCAAATAAATCATTAAAATCTTTAAAAAATAAAATACAAGACCAAGAAGGCAGAATGAGAAAATAATTAGCCTAAAACAAGGTGACAAAAGAGAAGAAATGAAGCCCAGCACAAGGAGCACAAACGAAAACACAAAATAACCTGGTAAAAATAAACCTGATTTCTAAATTCAGTAGCTATACCAAAAGCTAACAGACCTAAGTCTTTAGTGATGAGGAGAAAGATGATCAGGCTGGGTTTATGAGACACAGTTACAGAGGTGCTCTGAAATACTTAAATCATTAAGATTGAACACAGGCAGATGGGAAAAGATAACCAGATAAACATTATCTGAAAGAAAACTAGTGTAGTTATATTAGTATCAGCCAAAATAGGCTTACTATTGAGGCAAAGATTACTGTGTTGACAATGTGTGCTTCCTTTTTCCTCACAGGGAAAGGTCAGTAGAAAGCTTCACACCCTCGCCACGTGCTAAATATCTTTTTCTTCATTCTTTGACAAATTCAGGTAACATCTCTCTCTCAAAAATTATTTTAAATTATTTTTCTTTTCTTTTCTTTTCTTTTCTTTTCTTTTCTTTTCTTTTCTTTCCTTTTCTTTTCTTTTCTTAAGAACAATTTTTTTTTAACATTCACTCTGGAGAAAAGTCCTTTATGCTGAAAACAAGTCATTCTACCTCCTCCATAAATATATGGACTTGACTCTATGACCATCCGGCCTTGTGGCACTGAAGTATCATCTCCTGAGTCCATCCTCATGCCTGACTTATTTTAACAGCACCACTCATGCTTTGCCCTTAATTTCTACAACTTTGGCTTAGATTCCACAGATTTCCCCCTAAATTGAATCTCCATTGTTTGAATTCACGTGTTCACTAAGGATCCAACTCTCTCATTAGGTTTCAATACATTTTTGGGTGAAATCAATTAACTTTTGATGAGCTCCTGATGGTTTCATGGTATTATATATTATAACCATGGTTTCAATGAAAGCTTTCATTTTTTTGGTACATACTATTCACTTGAAACCTTGGTTCCTTTAAGCTAATTGAACGTGAGCTTGTATTTCACGTAAAGTTCATCTCTTTTGTTGTTGTTGTTGTAGCTTGGACTAATCTGTTTGAGCTTCTTACTCCTCTTGTTTTTTACCCTGGTTCCTCAAAGGTCAAGTATATTCAATTGTTAATCAGATAACAGTTTCTTCCCTCTGGTTTTTATGTCCTATATGTCATGAGGTTGGGGCCCCATTCAAAGCTTTTCCCAACATTATATCATGCATATAGCTGACTGCCTTATTGCTGCAGTCATCACTACCAACTCAGGCTTATTAAGCATGCAGTGACTATATCACCATGGCGTTTATGAATCAGAGAGTCTTGGTTCTCAGTTACCGTCAGTTGCCTGGCATTGATTCAAGGGTCAGGAAAGAATGAGATCAACTGTGGCAAACAACTGTACCTATGAGGGAGCCTATCTCTTCCTGTTGGTGTTCCTAAGCTCTGTAGAAAGAGCATGGGTTTGTTCATGGAAGGCTTTGGACTGATGTCTGGATTCTGTCATAGAGCAGCTAAGTGATCTTGGGAAGATATTTAACCTCTTTGTGCCTGAATTTTCTCTTCTGTGATATGAAGATCATTATTTGCTTATCCACTGTTGTGCAAACTAAATGTAACAGTGCGTCGAAAGTGCTTCACAAACTTTAATCTGATTAATGAAATGCATTCTGATTAATTGAGTGATCTCAATTGTCCTTAAAACTGAAATTTCCTGGGGCACCTGGGTGGCTTAGTGGTTGAGTATCTGGCTTGGGTCATGATCCTGGAGTCCTAATACCAAGTCCCACATTGGGCTCCCTGCAGGAAGCCTACTCCTCCCTCTGCCTATGTCTCTGCCTTTCTTTGTGTGTCTCTCATGAATAGATGGATAGAATCTTTAAAGAAAAAAAAACCCCTGAAATTTCCTTCCAAATTAAGACCCATCACCTGGGGCTTCTAGGAGACCAAATCTACTGGCCCTTTCAATTCAATGATTAATAATTAGATTTGGGCACTGGCAATCCAGTGAGAGAACTCAAGCAAACTATTCAACTTTCTGCCTAGGTGTTTGAATTATTTTAATGGATACTTTTAAATATAAAAGAAGTATATTATTTCTTCATAAATCAAAAAAAGTAAATAAGGTACACTGTGGGAAATACACTGGAAATAAAGGCATTCTAAATTGCCTTTTCCTGTTGATTTTAAGCAAATCATTTAACTTCTATGGATCCCAGTATTTTTTGTCCTAGTTTCCCCACTCGGGAGGATATTTTGAGGATCATAATTAGCCCAAAATACAGTAGGCATTCATCCCTTACTACCATCATTGTATATCAGGTATTGTCTTAGTTGGCCCAGGCTACCATAACAAAAGCATAGACTGAGCATCTTACACAACAGAAATTTATTTTCTCACAGTTCTGGAGGCTGGGAAGTCCAAGATCAAAGTGTCAACCAATGTAGTTCCTAGTAAGAGCTCTTTCCTTAGCTTACAGATAGCTGGTTTCTCACTTTGTCATCACATGGCCTTTCCTCACCTTGGCTGCAAGGGGGAGAGAGACATAGCTTCCTCTTCTTGTAAGGCCATTCATTCCATTATTAGGTCCATGAGGTAGGACCCTCATGATCTAATCCATCCGTCATTGCCTCCCAAAGTCCCCATCTCTAAACACCCTCACAATGGTGCTTAGAGCTTCAACATAGGAATTTCAGGGGAAATACATTCAGTCCCTACCAGGGAGAGGACATCTTTCGATAGTGTCATTTGTCATGTCAGGTATATATATACACATATATGTATATATGCATATATATGAATATTGAGAAGAATTTCTTCTCAATATAAGAGCAAGTCTAGGAGATTTTGGTAACATATACAGTAAGCAGAATCTAATTTAAATATTTGGAAGTTTCACACATAACATCTCAATAATAAGACACTGTGACTCCATTTCTCTCAACTTTTGTAAGTGATCTTTATTGTTTTCTAACTTCCCATGCTGCAAAAAAGAAATCTGATGCTAGTCTAATTCTCGTTATGCAACAGGCTTTTTTTTTTTTTTTTCCATTAGGAAGTTCACTAAACTTCTTTTTTCTTTTTGGATTTTAGAAGATTCACTTGGATGGATCTAATATGTCATTATTAGAAATACATCTTAGTGTTAATTGAACTCTTTCAGTCAGAAAAAGCAAGATTTCATTCAGCACAGGAAGGATTTATCTATTTTTATTTGCTCTGTATTTATCTTCTATTGCTCCTCTTTTCTTTCTCTGTAACTTAGATTATCTGTGTCTCCGTGTCTTTGGCTTTTCATCAATGGTTTTCATTTGTATTTTTGCTCTGTATTGCAGACTGTTCTCTGCACTCAATCTTTCAGGTGGTCAATTTGACTGTCATGATGTTCACTTCCTAATCTTCAATGTGGACATTTGGCGTAGGGCTTTTTTTTTAAAAAGTTCGCAGGAATTTTTTACATTCTCTTATCTCCTTAAGACTTCTCATTACATTTTTCATCAAATCTCTAGTCTGTTTTTCCATTAACTCTGCCTCAATACAATCTACGTAATCTAGTTATGTATGTATGTATGTATGTATGCATGTATGTATAGTAACAGCTATGTAAGCTGTTAATTCCACGGAGAAGATTTGTTATTTTCTTATTTTACTTGGGTCAGTGAGTGTGAGTTTCTTCAGCAACAAATGCAAGACCAGTTTCTGGTTATCTGAGGTGGTGGAGAATTGACAGGCAGCAGAAGACTTGGAAGACGTGCCTGGCTTTTTCCTCCTTGAGTGGGTCAGTAGTGATTGAGTGCATAGGCTGGGACTTTCGGGCCAAGGTGTAAAACCCTAGTCTGAAGACCCTAGCAGTCACAGGGGGAAGAGCAGTCCTCATTCTAGTCTTTCTTCTCCACCCACCCCCCAGATCTGCCAGCAATCATTAGTTCAGCTCCTAATCAGGCAGGTGCAGGTCTCCTTTGGAAAGAAACACTGATCAGGCAATTGGTACAGGTGGATCCCTATGTCTTGTATACCCAAAGATATGAAGACTCTTAGAACCTTAAAAAAAAAAAAGCTTATTTATTTATTTGAGAGACACACAGAGAGAGTGCATGTATGCACTTGCATGCAAGTAGGAAGAGTATCAGAAAGGGGGAGGGGAGGGACAAGCAAACTCCACACTGAGCATGGCACCTGACACAAGGCTCAATCTCATGATCCTGAGATCATTATCGGAACTGAAATCCAGAGTTGGATGCTTAACCGACTAAGCCACCCAGGCATGCCTGAAGACTTTGTAGAATCTATCATTTATAACCTTTCCATGACCCCCAAAGACTGGAAACAGATTTTATTTATGAGTTAAGTCAGAAAAAATGGCAGGTTGAAGGTGTTTATCATCTTTCTCTCTCAAGAACTCACTACAATGTGAGGGGAAAATTGCAAAGGGGTAGCCAGCCAAAGCAAAGACTAGGACAGGTAACATCAAGAGGATAAAATGGTGTTTTTAAAAATGCAAATGAAAAATGAAGACTTGAAATGAAGGCTGATTTAGCAAAGGAGAGGAGACCATCATGTTGAGAGTGGTTGCTGTGGAGAGGAGAATACAATCACTCTGCACAGGTGAGGCCTGGAAGCACACCACGTACAGGGAAGAGATTGAGTAGGGACGAGTGGCTGGGCTGAAAGCCTCCATCTGGGAATCCAGAAACAGGGATCAGGAGTACCCTGGTACCCACTCCTCAGGCAGAAGACTGGCTGTCTCCTGGGGGAGAAAATGGTTTGAACACATAATGATAAAGTGAAATCGGGAGGAACTTCCTAAATGGAATCAGAAGATTAGACATTAGAATAGGTTTTCAAATAATCCACAGGCCTGGATTTAGAATCTTATTCCTGTGTTCTTTGTGGGTTCCTGTTGGAAAACAGGCAACTGAATGAGGTTCACACATTCATTCAACAAATAAATGTGGAAGGCAATAGATGCTAGCTGTACTTTACATTTGTCATAGTTCTAGGATTATCTTATTTATGGTCATTAGGAGCAGTGGATACTGCATCTTATTATAAACTATTAAAAGATCAAAATCCATAAAACCTGCAATATGTCCTCATGCCTTTCATGACCCTCAAGTGAAGCAGAAATAAAACAAGGAGACAGTGATATGTTAATAGTTTGTACTTTGAATTTGTCTCTGATGGGAAACTAATAAATGAACTTGATGAAATTAAATGATAACTAATAAAACCATTTAATGCAAGCAGAATTCCTACAACTTGCTTATTAGAGACAGCATCAGAGATGATAATGATGAGTGAAATCTCCACACTTTATTCAGTTCATCTGTAATTTCTCACAAACGCCTATTCTTTAAAATATATATATATATTATTTATTTATTTATTCATGAGAGACACACAGAGAGAGGCAGAGACGCAGAGGGAGAAGCAGGCTCCCTGTGGGGAGCCCGGTGCAGGACTCTATCCTAGGACTCTAGGACCACAACCTGAGCCAAAGGCAGACACTCAACCACTAAGCCACCCAGGTGTCCCACAAATGCCTATTATTGACCTTAGCACTTATTCATGCACCACTGGGTACCTCCAGCCCACTAGAGTCTGGATTGCACCACCACTAGATTGAAGACTTTTCTGGTCAAATCACTACAACATTAGCCTTGCAACAAAAGACTCCTCTCTCTTTTCCTTTCTCTTTCTTTCTTTCTCTCTCTCTCTCTCTCTTTCTCTCCTTCTCTCCCTCTGATATAATCCACTCTGGCATCTCTGTAGTGTAGGGTCACGCTGACAAAATGTCTCATCTTGAAGTTCTCCCTTAGGCTAGTATCCTTAACACATTCATTCTGTGCCACATTTCCTGTCTCACTTCCGCTTCTCCTGTAGCAATCTTATTCTTGAATCTACTCCTTTTGCCTATCCCTTGTGTGCTGGTCCTTCTTAGTTGTGTGGTCTTTCTAGTCTGTACCTCCATCTATTTCATTGTTTTGCTCTAATCAGTGCACTAACTGGCAGCACATGGATATAAATCTATAATGAAGCCACATTTTTCTGCTGTAGCCCCAGGACCATATCACAAATAGCAGAAATCTCCTGGAGCGCCCCCAGGAGGAAGTGTAGTACAGAAGTAAAGAGTGGGGATTGGGGCTGTGTTCAAAATGTCACTCCCTGTTTCCTAGGAGCTGAGAGGGAAAAAATGGCAGGTTGAAGGTATTTATCATCTTTCTCTCCCAAGAACCTACTACAATGAAAAGGAAAAAATTGCAAAGGTGTAGCCAGCAAAAGCAAGGAATAGGACAGGTAACATCAAGGGGATAAAACTGTTTTTCCATATTAGGCAAATTACTTAACCTCTCTAGGCTTCGGTTTCATCTGGGAAATTGGAATGATAATAATATTACCTGTTCTAATTGGTTGTGAGGTGTGATAAATGAGTTATTGTATGTGAAGTACATGGCACGTGGTAAAGTAAATGTAAAATCTTAACTATTGTTATCATTATGATTAATTCAGACAAGGCATTTAAAAACACATTTAATTTCTCTTCTTTCTGCTTTACCTACCATGGTGATGCTGCTCCTCTCCTAGTCTTCTAAACCAAAAACATGAAGGCCACCCTCTACTCCTCTCTTTACATTCATTAACAGTTGATTTTGCTTCCTACGCATTTCTCAGATCAGCGCCCCCCTACTGTGCCTCCTGCCAGCTTTATGGTCTCACATCTGGACTATTACAATAAATCTGTAACTGATTATCTTTCCTATTTTCCCTTCTCCCTTTAAAATCATCCTTGGCCTTGAAACCAAAGTGGTAGTAGAAATATGATGATGATGATGGTGATGATGATAATGGTGGTGATGACAGTGATGCTGATGGTGATGACGATGACGGTGATGGTAATGATGGTGGTGATGGTGGTGATATACAGTATTTTCAGGCATTTTTTCATTTAATCCTCACAATGATTTGATGAAGCAAATACACGTATTACATTGCTTTTTAAAAATGAGAAAACAGCATTTGACAGGCTAAGGAACTTTCCCAAGCCTCTGAGGGGAGACCTGACAGTTCCAGAATATCAGTGCCAGGTGCCTAATCAGAGCCTGCACTCCCAGCCTCTGCCAACCACGGGTCCATTGCTTAGGGCCCTTTGCCAGCTCCTGGTTTGTGCAGGTGAAAGTGGCTTTCCACAAGGCTTTATCAGCCCATCTGGGGAAACTTCCCCAGCCTCTTACCCTACTCATATCTCAATAATCCACAGTGCATTTTACTCTTCAGCAATGCCATACTGCTTATAGTTCCCAAATGATTCATGGCGTATTATTTCTCTATGCCTTTAAAAAGCTGCTTTCCCCCACTTCTCCATTTGATGACCTAGAAAATAACTATTGAGAAAACCTGCTTCCCTGGCCCTCTGTGACAGGCAAACATTCCCACCTCTGGTTACTTCCCTGCCTATATATTAATACATTCTATTTTGATTGGCTTATGCTTTATCTCCCCAAGGAAACGATGAGCTCTCTGAGGGGCAAGACTATATTCTCATCATAATCTTAGCACAGTCCTGACACTCAGAATAAATATTTATTGGATTGAATTGATTTTATTTCAAAATAATTGGCCTGGTATAGACATAAACTGTGTTTAGATGGTTCCATATTAGCCCTTCTCTTTCAAACCTTGTTACCACTGACATAGTTCAGAGCCTTCTCCTTGTCCTCCGGGAGAACACTCATCTTGACGCTCCATTGTTTACTGTCTCATCATTATTTCTGACTAAATAACCTCTCTACCCACTCTCCCTTCCTTGCCAGCCTCCCCTGTCTATTTGCCCATCTCCCCTGTCTCTTTGACCATCCTCCTCTCTTTCTGCAGATAATTAGCCTGGAACTCACAAATAAGCCAATGAGACACTTAGTCTGCAGCCCCCATTACACGACAGAAGGGCCTGTGAGGCCTAGCCAGGTCAGGCCACCCAGGGCAAATGACTAGCTGTTGGGTCAGCTGAATGGTTACTCACAAGAGACATCCCATTTGAACCAGGAGAACCAAATCAATAGTCACAAGCTTGGGGGAGCTGTATCTCCACATCAATATTGTGCCTTTATGTCTTTCAACATTCTAACACTGCAAGTGATGACGGTATTGTGACTGGTGACAAATGACCCAACAAAGAAATATTGGCTTTTTATAATTGGTCCAAGAAACACTGCCACTCTAGTGACAATGAAATTACTCCAAAGAAATCTTTTTTCTTTATCTATACATTGCATCATAACCTTTAACATCCATTATTAACAATCAATATTACATGTTGAGCTCACCGAGAAGGAAATGAACAAAGACTAAAATTCAAAAATCCCTAGGCCCCATAGTAGGCCCTTAGAAATCACCTAGCTGGTAGATTGCACTATCTGTGCAGAGCCTTTTGAATGTCCTTTCTTTTACTTTCTTTTTAAGGCCTGCACGATTCCAGCTCCTCAAGATCTCCACACTGGTGATGTTCTTAGAGAAGGGCAATGATAGGCTCAGACAGCTCTTGCAGTGCTTCCAATGAGGTGCCGCTTTTAGACGTGTATTCATTCTATAAAGGTTTAAAATACAGTCTGTAAAATAGTCACAAAAGTGGGAATTTCCATTGTGCAACAATTTTGGAAAACAACCTGATGGTTCATGTTGACATCTTTAAAATGATCATACCTTTTGCCTGAATAACTCTACTTTTAGGACTCAAACCTATGTAAAGAGTCTGAAACAACAGAAATAAGCTTTAATAACAATGATCTTCATCACAGCATTATTTAGTGATGTAAATAGTAAACAAAAAAATCCTAAATTTCAAAAAATAGGAGAATGGCTAAATAAACTATAGTAAAGAATAGCCATGTAAATAATGTACTATTTGGAGCTCAGCCCAATTTTATTTCAGGCCAGTGTGATTCAACAAGAATGTATTGATTGCTTCAAATTTCCAGCATCACTCCAACAGCTCAAGTTCTAGTGGACATATACACATAAAAGAATACTTGGAATAGAGGGCAATAAGTGCTACAAAAGGCTAGAAGGGAGAATTGTAAGTGGGGAAGTAAGTAAGAAGGAGACCCAGGGAACACGTGGTTTATAACTGCTGGTAGTACTCTAATGCAGTTATTTTTGTTTGATACATTAAGTAGTTTATCAGGGGGAAGTTTGGTGTACATAACTAATTGGCTTCTGGAGGGATGATAAAGAAGAGACCTATGGATGAGGAGTTAGCAACTGAACAGGGTAGCTTAGGGAAAAGTGTTGCAGGTGGAAGGACTGGCCAGGGCAGAGACACAGAAATGGAAGAGGGAATATGGTTGGAGGCACTGCAGTTAAAACAGCCAGAATGTACAGCATCAGAGTTCCGAGCTTGAAGTAGTAGGTCCACAGGAACTGAAGGTTCTTGAAAAGCATACAGAGCATTGATTTCATTTTGAGGGTGATGGTAAAGCACTGGAAGTGTTTGTGAACAAATTTCGGGAAATAGATGCTGAGTGTCATTTTAGGTACATTGAGTAGAGACAGGCAAATGTGGAGGATTGGGGGTCCAAGGCAGATGTGGAGGATTGGGGGTCCAAGGAGAGAGATGGACTAGATATAAGAGTTTGGGAGTTGCAGCATTCAGATGGTAATTGAGGCCAAGGGAGTGGACAAGATGAGAGGGCAGGTAGTGATGAGTATTAAAGGGCTTAAGAGAGGGACAGGCAGAGGGATGGGATCCTCAAATACTGAAATGGGCTGGTTAAGAAGAGTGTAGTGTCAAAAATACAAGGTAAAGCATGCTTCAAAAAGTGAGTGAAAGTTTCAAAACTTGCTGAGCATAAGTAAGAAAAAAGCTTCAAATATTCTAGGGAAATTAGCCCCAGGAGCATCAGTGACTCAAGCCAGAGCAGTTTTAGCAGAGTGTTGAAAACAGAAGCCACATAGCAGAACACTGGGAGGTGTGCAGGTAGCACAGAAGCAGAGACAAGAAAAGAAGGAAGGTTTTCAAGAAGCTTGACTAGAAGAATTAGGAGAGCTACAGTGGCAGCTATAAGGAATTGCTCTGTTGGTGGGTTGATTTTATTTGGTTTGTACTATAAGATGGAAGATGCCAGTATTCAACAATTGGATGCTTATAGGAACAATCTATTAAGGAGAGTGGGAGTTAAGGATGAAGGTGAGAGAACTGATGCATAATGGATATAATGAAGTTCTTTGAGGAGGTGAGCAGGAGTGAGATACCAAAACTAAGACTGGAGAAAGGACACCTTTTTACTGGATTTACTTATTGCAAGAAGGAAGGGACTAGATGGGTGTAGGATGGTTTGTAGGATTGGAATTTAGAAGTTGTGGGGGGAGATTTGTCTGACAACTTCTATTTTCAATAATGTGAGAGGTAGGCACCTGCGGAGGATGGGTAAGAGGAGGTAGGAAAGTGTTAGGAGAAAGGAGAAGATTGTAGTATCTGCTGTGAAAATTGGGAGGATTGATTAGGGAAAGAGGAGAAGGCAGGGTAGTCCAGATGATAACTGATCAGCATAATTGTGTGATTTTCCTCCAGTATATTCAACAAACATCTTTGTTTTTTTTTTTTTTAATCTCCAGAGACTTGTGAAGAAAATTCAACTAATTTCATTCAAACTACCAAAGTGCAACCCTCGAAGATTTACTGTAGGGAGATCTGAGTTAGCCAGGAACCATTCTCCATTTTCCTGGATGTTTGGAGAAGCATGATAAAAGCCCTGATGAAAAAAGGAGATGACAGAGAAGAGTCCAATCAGAATTTGCTGTTATACGTATTGGCAATCTCTTGATGAGCCGTAAGCAATTGTATAATGCTTTTTCAGTTAGAAAGATATTTTTACATATATTAATCCACTCTTCCTTCCAATAATTTGCTCAAAATCATAGAACAGGTGGGACTAGGTTGAGACCAGCCCCAGGTTTTCTGAACTCTGAGCACTTCACATTTCAGTATCCCAGGAGTCTTTTGGACCCCATCAGCATGGTGCTGAAGTGGCATCTGTAAGAAGGATGTATAGCATTTGACCCAAGGATTATGCTATAGCGAAGGTCTAAGGTCTTCTCTCATTGATGCCCTTGAACCCACTCTAAACACATGCACAAACACACATACAGATACAGAGATGCTATGTTCATCAACAATAACAACAGCTAAAGGGAAGTGTTCTGTAATTGACTTGCAGA
This sequence comes from Vulpes vulpes, assembly GCF_048418805.1. Taxonomy (NCBI): domain Eukaryota; kingdom Metazoa; phylum Chordata; class Mammalia; order Carnivora; family Canidae; genus Vulpes; species Vulpes vulpes. The sequence continues at coordinate 47,754,082 of NC_132785.1, forward strand.
CACAACTATTTGACTCAATTTCAAGAAGAGAAATAAAGTTATTTTTTGCTGTCTCTAGACTAAGCAATTTTTTGACCTAGAGAGTAATAGTAAGGACAATCCACACTACAAAAAGTAACATTCTCTAGTCTCTCTCATACCCCTCATGCATCTTTGGGCTACTTGGTGATAAGCCATATAGTGGAATAGTGCTCTTGAGGAGGAAAGGTAAGATTCCTTGCTCTTTCCTATATTCTAAGATCTCTCTCCCAGTTTTTCTATCAATTAGAAGTACTACAAGCTCCCAAATCTCTTTGGGAGGAGGAGATCCCTTAACCATCACTATCTCTTTGAATTTGATCAAGGATACGAATTTTTCTCAAGTCATTGGGACATCTTGTACCACCATATGGTCATTGAATGGCTTCTAAACCAATATGAGGTCGTCAGTTGACTGCTGTGTGCCATGGTGGTCCTCACATTGTCATCAGATCTTCTGCCATGTTTACTACCAAAATTCGGAGACTGTGGTGAAACAAGATCTCTATCTTGCATGAGGAAAAATCAAACATCAGATCTATCTATCTATCTATCTGGACTTCACAAACATTTAATATCTGGTTCCTGGTGACTACACAGAAGAGATTCAAATATAAGTACTCTGTTCCCATTAAAATAAAAAAATGGCTTTTGAAATAGATGTGAGTGTAAGGGTCAGGCAGACGTAGAGTCCAATTCTGTAACTCATTGGTTGTATAAACTTCGTTAAGTTACTTAACCTCTTTGAGTCTCAGTGGTAAATTGTAAAATGGGGGAAATATCTCCTTCACAGAGTTTTGGGAGGATTAAAAGAGGCACTGCCGATGAAGCACACATGGATATTCAGAGACTGGTCTCCTGCCCCCTTCTCCAGCACCCTCCCACATCCTAGAATCAGAAATACTCCATCACACAATATTACTTAAGAAATGGAAATATTTGGTGAGAAAAATAACTTTGCAGGTGCCCATGTTATTTTTGTTCTGCTCTGTGAAGACATGACAGGGCCGGACAATCTTTTCCCAAAGTCTAATTAGAGTTTTCCCATTACTGTATTTGTGTTTGTTTTCACTTCTTTTGTTCAAGTTTGGTTTTCAGGCGACCAAAATGAAATGCTCGCCAGAGTCATCCTTTGTAGCAATGATGACACAAATTACATTGTTCTTCAGGGTTTAAAACACCCAGCCATTAAATTTAACTATGTGAGCTTGGCAAATCTTTTCAAAAACAAAGCAGCTGTTTCCCTTTTGTTCCTTTTTTTAAAGCCTTGCTCAGGCTTAAAGATGTACACACTCCCATTGTACACCCCGGGAAATACTGTGAAGTGGCCTCATACATTTACTAGAGGGAAGGCTCACACTGATGGAAAGAGAATGAGGCACTGAGTTTTATTTTCGAGCAATTCAAAATTTCTATTTCTTAAACAATATAATGCTTATGGTGCGTGAGGCCATTGCAAGTCTTTATGAGCAATACGTTGTTTAATCTCCAGCAAGTAGGTATTATTATTATTCCCACATTACAGCTGGGGAGACTGCAGTATAGGGAATTTGACAATTTGGCCAAGATCTAGCAGCTCCAAGGAGCAGAACTAGGATTCTGGACCCAGGCCACCTGGCTCCACAGTCCATGTTTTAACTAGATTCTTCTACCTCTCATTTACTATCTATTCTTTTTGTTTCCATTTTTCTTTATCACTTCTATAATGACTCTCCATTGTGCACTGCTCATTACAGTAAAGACCTTGCTGTTATCACCCTCTGGCAACTACCTCTCTAACAAAGATGGCATCCCTTTACTGGTCACCACTATTGGAGCTGCCCACAGGCATGCTTCTCCTTTGGTAGGGAACCAGTAGGAAACTTGGCTCTGCCAGTAATTCATAAGAAGACCCCTGATACCTTGGGAAATGTGATGATAGCTGGGAGAGCCTGGGGAAGAGATCATAGACCCAGTTTATGCTACCCATAGTGATCATCTTCCTAAGTCTCTGTGCTGAGTCGTTCCTGCCTATGATGCTCTCAGCAACCAGATCTGTTCCATGTATAGATGAGCATGGGATTACATAACTATTGCCATGGGCCAAGACAGGCCCTTCAAGTGAATTAGAGAGAAGCACCCCCCTGGCAGATGGCTGGCGAGAGTGTCTGGGCCAAGAGCATTCTCACTTTGGGTCATGAATAGCTCAGAGATCACCTGCTGTGGTCCTGGCCCAATCACTAGTTCCTCGAAGGGCAACAGTTCAAGCCAACAAAACACTGTCTGAGCGTCCACTGACAACCAGGAAGTATGCCAGATGCAGAGTAAACAAAGAGAACTATGGCAAGCTCCTTGGCCCCTAAGGTCAATGTCAACAGCAAATGAAACATAGCATTATACATCAATGATGAAGTTATACTTGGTATATCAGAGAGCAGAGAGGAGAGCCACCCATCTCAGTGGGGTTTTTTGTTTGTTTGTTTGTTTGTTTGTTTTTAGAGAGAAGGTGCCTGAGCACAGTGCTTGGCATATAGTAGCTACCCAATAAATACATTTAGAATGAATGCATAAGTGAATAAATGGACAAATGATATGCATGTCTTAAAGAAAGTGGAGGCAGTGTACGACAAAAAAAGGAGAACTAGATTCCAGGCAAAGAGAATAGCATGGGAGAAGCCCAAAGACAGGAAACAACTTTGTGTGTGCGTCTGAGGAATGTCAGTTCAAATCCCAATGAGGGGCATGGCAGGAGTTGAAGGAAAAGAGTCAGGAACAAGATTTTATTTTACGATAAGGAACGAACCTGATCCAATGGGTCAGTCCTTCTCAAACTTTAGCATATATACAATTATATTGAGATCTATTTCTAATTCAGGAAGTTTGGGCCCTAACAGCTCTGGTTCTAACAAGCTTCCAGGTGCTGCTGCTGCTGGTCTGTGGACCACACTTCAAATTGCAAGGCATTAGGAGGTTATAGAAAGCACTGATGGATTTGGAGAAGTAGAATGACATATGACTGACCCCTGGTAGGTAGTCTATAAATGTTGAATGAGTAAGAATATTTAAGTATATGAGTAAATGAACAATGATTAGTTAAAATTTACTTTATTTCACGAAGGGAATGGAATAAGCATGTATTGAGTAACTTTTATACACTAGTCACTGCACTAGGTATCTGACAAATGTTATCTCCTCTAATAATAGATATGAAAGTCCTGGCTTGAACTCTGTCTTTTAACTAAATGATTAGTATAATTGGAAAATGGTTTTGAGTAACTTCTAAGTAGAAATGACCATATTTAAATGAACTCTCAACCAGAAATTTCTGTCATTGTATAAACTGTATATGCTATGTATTTTCATTATGTAATAGCATTTTCTTTTGAGTCATAAGTCCAGGCACATTTTAAAAATCGACTGAGCCACTACTCACATCTTCAATGCTTATGCTTGTTATTGGGGGAAAAAAGTAGCTTAACCTTGAGCACTTGGCCACCAACCCACAACTATCAACTTCTAAAGTAAGTCCAGATCTCTAATTTTACATTCAGAATTACACCAGGATCTCTAGCTAGCTAGCCTTGGGTGTCATGGGTTACTGACACCCCCTAAAGCTAGGTTATTCAGGACTATTATTTCCAGAGAAAGACAGCTACAGCAGAGAGGAGCCCTGGGAAGGCACTGAGTGGTTTCTGCTCCCAGAGACTATGAAAATAGACCCCTTTCTTTTCTGTTCACTTCCTCCTGTGCTAGTCACACACAGTGACATTGACTCATTTCTATAGAAACCATTTTTTCTTCTTTTGCCAGAAGACATTAGAAGGTCTTACAAACATAGGCCTGTGGATCTTCCAGGGTGTGTTGTCCTCTCTCATGCTATTATGCTCAGTAGCATAGAGAGCATTTGGCAGAGGGAAGGAGGAGGGGAAGAGCAGATGCTTGAGTATTAGACTGATATGAGTTCAAATCTCAGTTGTCACCAAGACACATGCTATAGTATACAAGTAAACATATTTGACCTCTTTCTTTAACTTTAAAGTTAAGAGAATATTATAGAATATACTTTGGATCTTGGCCTTCATGGCATCCCTTCTTGCTGATTTGGTAACAACCTCCCTCCCATCCCATTGTGGGAAAACAAGAGTACTCTGCCAATCAGAGTACCAAAAAGGAAAGCAAGAGACTCAAGCCAGGGCAATAAGATACCCCAGCCATCACCACCACCATTCATAGGCCTTGAGCCAGGGACCAGAAACATCTGAGGCTGCCCTGATGAACTATTGTTATTCCCTGCTCCCAAAACCCCAAGACAGCTTTGGTTCTTTTTCGTCCTGAAGTCTGGGTGTTTAGTTGTTCCCACAGTTCCATGAACCTAACAAATTCCCTTTTTGATCAAATTAACCACTGTTGGTTTCTGTTGCTTGCCACAAGGAGCCCTAAATTATGCAGATATTTAATGCTGTAAGGATTAGCAATAACATCGGCAGTTCTTGGTTAAAGGGCTCAATGTCTGGTCCCAAGAATTCATATTAAGGAATAGTTCAAGGTTACATCACAAGTAATCAATCCTAGGAAGATCCTCAAAGCTCATGAGTCTGTTAAGCAGACTCGGGGTGTTAAGCCACAAGAGTGTCCCCTTGGTAGTTCTTTCTAGGGTTTAATTAACTGAGAGGCAAAGAAAATTTCCTAGATCAAAAGCACTTTTCCCTACTAGCCTGCCACCCCTCCTGAAATTCCCACCATTCATGTCATGTCTCAAGTTTAATCATAAAGAAACACTTGCTTATATATGCACTTATATATGGTGTTTCCTTGACCTAGTTAAAGGTGTATTATTGGTATATACATAGTAAGTGATTATTATGTATCCTGTCCCCTAAATGAAGGGGACAAATGTTTGACCAATCTAGCGAGAAGCTTAAACTCACTATGCCTAGTATGTCATTTGTGATCAAGCTTTATAATCATAAACATTTTACTTTGTTAAGAGATTTTGTGTCTTTTTAAAATAGACTTTATTTTTAGAGCACTTTCAGGACAGAGCAGTTGTGTGTGTTTTAAAATATTTTATTAGGACTTCAATTTTTCCATTATGCTAAAACATGATTATACAGCCCTATGAAATTTGTAATTCATTATGTTCCATTGACCATGAGAGAAAATACCAGGATCTTTTCATAACAAAAGATGATGCTTCTCTCAACATTTAGAAGCCTATAACCCACCCCTGCAAAACCCTGTATGTTCCCTCTGAGTGAAGCCAGAAGTTTTATGCTTTTTGCTCCAAACACTGCCTATATATTATTTATTTGTTATATTTCAGAGGCACACTTCCTCTGGAGAGCTGAAGGCCATGTGCAAAGGACTTTCGTCTTCTTAGGTATAAACATCCTTCTAACCTTACAATCGCGGGAGCAGCAGAATGTCAAGGGCAACAGGAAAGCAAGAAAGACTGAAATATACATTCGAGAAGCCTCTCAATGTTCTGTCTGGGTGTTACTTAGGAAAACACCAGAGCGGTCTTCAGTTTAACGAGCAGGCCCTTTGGTTTTCCTTCCATAAGAAAATTAAAATGATTTTTTAAATGATTTTATTTATTTATTCATGAAAGACACACAGAGAGAGGCAGAGACACAGGCAGAGGGAGAAGCAGGCTCCATGCAGGGAGCCCGATGCAGGACTCGATCCTGGGACTCCTGAGCTGAAGGCAGACGCTCAACAACTGAGCCACCCAGGTACCCCAATTAAAATGATTTTATACAGAAATCAGGGGGAAAAAATAACACAGAAAATAAAGCTGAATTTTTAGATTCCTGTTCTAAACTAAAAACTACCAGAGATCTGGCACTTAGTAAATACGGTATCTCTATATCAACAGCAACAAAGAGTATCTCTGATATTTATTGAGTGCTTACCATTGGCCAGGTTCATGGGTCCCTTATCATTGTCTTCTATGATGAGGTAAATATTATTATTATTCCCAGATTACAGCTGAGAAAACTGAGGCTCAGAAACTTGCAGAAATTCATCTGATAAATGGAGAGCTACTATTTGAGCATCAGAGCTTATACCTTCTAACATTATGATATGCTGCCTCTCTTATGTTTATTCATTTGTCTAAGTAATTAAGCTATCAATGTTCAGGATGAGAGCGCAAGGCAATAGGAGTCAACATAGTGACCATTTGCCAAAGCTGCTGTTTCTCAAATGAATAACAGCAGAAGAAAAATTTTAAGAATACTGAACTACAACTCCTAGAACAAGACCAGGGCTAAATTTTGTCTGACAAGGTAGAGCCAGCCTTCTTAGACAGCCCTCACACTCCTTGTGTGTGCAGCTCAGCAATGCCGTCCCCTTGAGTAGGGGCTGGACCTAGGGACTCATTTCTGGTGGACAGCTATCTGAAAACACTTGAGAAGTTACAAACAACAGTGCCTTCCATCTTGGGCACTCTATCACACTTGTCCATTCTGATGGAGGCCACCTGCCAAGTTGTGAGCTGCCTTATGGAAAGACCCATATGGCCAAGCATTGGCGTCTCCTGTCTTTCCTGGAGAGGGCCTGAAACCTGCCTTGGGAGTGAACCTACACTTTTCCTGTACCTTCTCTTCCACTTTCTGCTCAAAGGAGGCTTGTGAACATCCTATTTCTGCCAATGAGCCAGTTGAAAAGAAAAGATGGTTTATGAAGGTAGGTGCATGCTGTACCAGCACACACCATCATCAAAAAGCAAAGCAGAGCAGGGTCGTTTTTATGTTAGTGTCTTCAATTTTAAAGACACCAACAGAAAAAGAGCAAAAACCTCACACAGATTATGTCATTTAGGTCTGCCAACCCTTTCCCCAACAGGTGCTATTATTCTCATTTTATGGATGTGGGATCTGTGTCTCAGGGAAGTCAGGATACTAGATAAACACTTTGATGATTTCCCAGAAGACACAGGCAAAAAACTGAAAGCCAGTCCTTTTGACTCCAAATTCCAAAATCTTTAGAGCACATCTGGAGCTCATATGTTTTCCTCTGGGACATCTGCTCCTCAAAACCAAGATGCCCAGACTGAGTCAAGTGAAATCTAACACCTATGTAGCGAGGAGTGCTGTCGTGGCCTCTAAACAGGTCAGCTTGGCCAGACTGAGCTCCATGTCTCAGAAATCCCCTTCCTCTCTAGTTTGGGTAGATGGAGAGAAACATCATGTGAGAGATTTAGGAGTAGAAGGGAAGCAGCAGTCATGTTTAAGCTCACACACATTGTGCCTTATCTGCTGAGCCACCTCCTTGTTCTGAGCAGCAAGCAGCTGGGCCTGTAGGTACTCCACCTAAGATGAAGCTCTTAAAGGCTAAACGATACCATGTGTCTGTGTCAGGTATGAGCTTGTGCTCTCTCTCTCTCTCTCTCTCTCTCTCTGAAAGTGATTTATTTATTTAGGTTTTTGTTTTTTTAAGTAGATGACCCTGAGATCAAGAACTGTGCTGAGATCAAGAGTCTGACCCTTAACCAACTGAGCCACCCAGATGCGCCCCCCGCCCTTTCTGATTGTGATGTAAGCAGAAGGAGAGGGAAGGTCTGGAAGTCATCCCATTGCAGGAGTTTTTATCTAGGTCAGCCTGGAAAGGAAGCTTCAGGAACACTAGAAAGACTTGGCCCAGAGACCTTGGGTCTCTACCACCTTGTTCCCTAAGCCTAACAGCCATGACAAACAAAGGGGGGCAGCAGGACAGAGAGAGGGATCTGGATCAGCTTTGTTCCAGGCTTTACTTCTAGACTATTCCTTATACATTCTGTGGACTCCATGGGGATGTAAGAGAATGAGAGGAAGAGGACTAAGGGAGACCCTCTGTGCACTTGTTACAGACCTGATCTACTACTCAGAGGTAGGGTCCTCACTGAGCACCCACTAATGCCTCACCCGGCACTCAGTTCTGTGGGCATCCAGAAGATTTATACGATCCTTTAGGGTCCTTGCTTTCAGAGCATTTACAATCCAGCTGGCAGGAATGGCTTGGATTGTAAATGGACTGGGGTGCTGTCAAGTGCTAAACTGGGAGGGTAACTGGATGTATGGTTTGGGAAGAGACTGAACAGGAGGAGTCCTGTGGTTAACTAAACAGTGGCCAAAAAATAGAAGATGAGAATAGGAATCAGAAATCTAACAGCAACTCTGCTGCATGCTCTCAAATACCTGGGAGTAAAGGGCTTTCTTTCAGCACTGACTCTGCTGTCAGAACACTGGGCTTCAAAATCTGGCTCCCCCACTTATGATTGATGTAACCATAGGCATTGAGTTATTTAACCTCTCTATGCTTCCTTTCTTATGTGCACTATGGGCCTTATAACAGCATCTATCCCTGGGGACCTTAAGGATTACAAGACAATCCCTTAGAATGGTGCCTGGCACTGTGCATGTATAAATGTATCATTTTATCATTATGCCTCCTTCTAGTTCCCTATCTCTTACTTCTAATCAGGATTTATTAACTTGCTTTGAATGAACCAAGGTCTGACTCTGATATTCCTTTAAATAACCTACAAATTGCCGTATCACACAAATGTTTTGTTAGTGCTGTGGGGTTTGGGTTTCAGTTAAAAATTCTCTGTCCCCAAGGACACAAATCCTGTTCTAATAGCACTGAAGATTAAAGAGAGTTTGAAGCTAAAGTACAGTTGGTATGTATAATTGAAAATAACCTGAGAGAGTATGGATGCGTGTGTGTGTGTGTGTGTGTGTGTGTTTTAATCTAAGTGCATTGTCATTGAAAGGTTATTTTTTGTTTGGAAAAGAATAAAAAAAAAATCATTGTCACACCATAGCAACCAGACTGGTAAGCGATACAGAACAGGCTGAACTGATAAAAATATCTGTAAAAATGTCCAGATTGATGAAATGTTCTAAAAATAAATTTAACAAAATAGTGAACGAAATAAAATGGACCTAATTTTTCATACATGCCTTTTCATGTTTTATTTTTTTTGAAAGTTAAAATATTCACTTTGAAAATGATTTTAACATTGCCATCTGGTAAAAGAAAGAAAGAAAGAAAGAAAGAAAGAAAGAAAGAAAGAAAGAAAGAAAGAAAGAAAGAAAGAAAAGAAAAGTCCTATACTTTGGACAATACAAAGATATATTTGTGGAGCTAAGGACATGAACTTCAGTATTTTAAAGGAAAACAAATACATAAATAAGCCAAAGTTGATAGTTTATACTTCTGCCTACTAAGTTTTCAAAGTAATAACTTTTAAAATACCCACATGCTTTCCAGTAAACTGATTTGTTTTTCCCACTATTATTATTTATTTCTATTTTCAGAATTTTGAAAGCAGATGGACACTGTTGCATTGGCAACCTTAAGAGAAAACAGAATTTTCAATTATAAATTCTAACATTAGAGGAGTAAAACCCTATCCAGCTCCAACAAGGAAATTGAGGGTCTAAGACAGGAGTTTTTAAGAAGAGGAACTGCTAGCATTTGTTAGAATAGATTTAGAAGGGAACTTGCTTCAAGTCTGGAATTGATCAAGAGCTCTTTGTGTTTCCAGAGTAGACCAACAACACTGAGAAAGGAGCAGAGCTACTCCAAAAGATATTTGGGTGTTTTTATATTTTTATGAGCAAGAAGGGCAAAGCACTGAGCTACTTTCTGTGGGGCCCTGTGTTCTATTGTGGATATGGTGGCTAACACTTTACAAACCACATTGTCATTCCTTCAATTTATTCAATGAGTGTTAATTGAGTTGGACAGACAGGAGATGCACCAAGCCCTGTGCTAGGACCTAGAGATGTGAGAAAGAATAATACATAACTCCTGACTATAAGGAGTTTGGAGTTTTAGGAAAGAAATTTGGACATGTGTTTTGAAGGACTTATGATTATTATTTTGAGGGACTTATGATATAAATATGTAAGATAATCTTAAGAGTCCAAAAAGGAGAATGGTTGATTCTCTTGAAAGAATTTCAAAGAATCCAGTTTAGGAAGGCTTACACAGGGTGATAATTTTGCTGAGATTTCAAGATTGGTATGTTTTATTGATCTAGAGCAGGAGTATCATTCCAGACCAAAGGCATGCTAGTAGGATGGTCACTGAAGCATGATATGGCCATCGCTGAATTGAGCTGAGGGGTGCAGGGGTGGGTTTTCAGGGGCTGAGAGATAGGGGCAAGGTTGCAGAGGTAGGCAAGAACCTCATTGTGTAGGGCTTTGTGGGACATGTGAAGGAATATGGATCTTATCCTATACCAAAAGAAAATCAATTCAGGGAGGCTAAGCCAAGGAGTTAAATGCTCGTACATGTACTGGTACATATGGAATTGAACCCAAGTTGAAAGCAAGTAGTGAAAGCGTTAAGGAGGCTACGAGAGAAAATCAGTTGGCAGGTAAAGAGGGCATGAGAAAAGGCACTGAAAATAGAGATATTGGGTTTGGGCGGGGCATTGGACTTGTCAGTATTTAATGGCCACACATTTACTATAATGGAGATACAAGAGGGGTGTGGGTTCAAATGTATTAAACTATTCAGATAATAGGGCAGTGCCATGTTTGTTTGTTTTTCAAATTTTTATTTATTTATTCATGAGAGACACAGAGAGAGAGAGGCAGAGACACAGGCAGAGGGAGAAGCAGGCTCCATGCAGGGAGCCCCATGTGGGACTTGATCCCAGGACTCCAGGATCACACCCTGAGCCAAGGGCAGACGCTCAACCGCTGAGCCATCCAGGCGACCCCCGGCAGTGCCATGTCTTGTGTGCCATTTGACATTCATTACCTAAGACTATGACTGGAATATAGTAGTTTTCAATAAACATTTAATAAATAGGTGATGGGTAAACAAAGGAAAGAAACCACATCTGAGGGACAGCCAGTAAGCCATTGACCATTCAGGCTAAACATAGAGGTTTGGGAAATTGAGCAAGTAGGTGAGAAGCACACCAAGAATAAAACTCCAGGGAAATACCAGAATATAAGTGGAGCAGAGAAAAGAGAGAGCAGAGGAGCCTGAAAATTAACAGGTTGAAAAATGAGAAAAAAATTCTATATCTTTAAGTCCCTCTGTGAATATATATTGTGCCTGGAGAGTTGGTGGATTCCTATTTTCTGCTTCTTATCTGTCTTGGAAGATGTATCTAGTGACAAAGCACAGGATTTGAGGCCTCAGAGAACTAGATACAAATCTTATTACCTCCCCTTTCTAGCTGAGACTCTGAAAAAGTAACCTCTGAATATCTATTGCCTCATCAATAAGATAAAAGTAATAATAATGCCTACCTTATAGAGTTCTGTTGAAGAATAAAGCTAATACCATACATCAATGTATATAACTCATACTGAGTATTCGATAATATTGGACACTTCACCCTCTCAAAATACAATATATACCGTATCGCCTTAGAGTTCCTAGATTTGAAAGTCACACCTTCAACTTTTTGTAAGCATTCCAGAATTCCCGAGACCTGCTGTGGAAGCCTGTCTTTGGATTTGGATCTAGATATTAGGAAGTGAACGTGTGCGAACCAGTCGCCCAGGCTTCAAATATTAAACATTCTTAGTGTTTTCTGCTCCTCCAGACATCTTTGTTAACACTTGTCCAATACTATAACAGCATTTTAAAATTGAGTATTTGCATATATTTAGGGTTCTATAAAAGCCTACTATATAACAAAGAGGAAATAATTTTACAAATAGACCTCTGTGCTAAGTAACACATTGCAAAATAGACATAGGTAATGTGCACTAAAATTGCTGGGAGGACAGAATAGTCTATCCTTATTTAGATTTATTACTATTTAATAATTTATGAATGACTGTTTAAACTTGTATCCCACTTCTTTCATGGGTTCAATTTCCTTCTTGCTGAAGCAAATTTTTTTGTAGTTCATTCAACAGATCTTAAGAGTGGCAAAATTTCTCTGTCTTTCCTTGTCTCAAAATGTCTTTATTTTGTTCTCAGCTTGAATGACAGACTAACTGGATACTGAGTTCCCATTTGATATTCACTTTCTGTCAGGCTTGAAGATGCTATTCTATTGTCACTGTCATTGATTGTTACTGACAAGATCTTTGCCAGTCTAATTGTTGTTCTTTTGTAAGCTCCTTTTTTCTTAGGTGGCTTTTAAGGCTTTCTTTTTCTCTTTGATATTCTGAAATTCCATTATGATGTGTCTAGTGTTTATTTATTCTTTATTGCTATTTCACTTGCACAGAACTTAGATGTTTATAGTTACAGGTTGGGTTCTCTGAAAAATAGATAATGGAATGGAGTATGCAAAGCACCATGCTTATTGGGGTGCCAACACCTGACCTTTATTTTGGAGGGTACCATCATCCTCATTGCCATAGTCAAAGCAAGTTGTACTATACCCTCTCTTACTTTCAGCTCTGGTCTGCAGATGGCCACCATGGGATGTTCAGCGATGTTCATACTCTTCTTATTAGCACATCCCATGTAACTTTGGTAAATGGTGTGTCATCTAGGTTTTTTGTAGAACATAACTATCTGGTCATCCATCTAACCATAATAGAATACCTAGTCTTGATTATCCACCTCCTTCAGCCTTTTAATCCTTTCTTCCTTGACAATTCTATCTTGGCACTGCCTACTTTGACAATTCTGGCATTTCAACTTCACTTGGGATGGGCTATAACTTTTTCCATGCTTCTAGGAGCCATCCTAGCAATTTTGAGCCATTTCTTGAGGTCCTTGCCAGTGTTGATCTCATCTATTCTTTATCTCAGGAGAGCACTCCCAAGTAAATAAAGTTACCTACCCAGTTTTATATTTTGGTCCTTTTAATCCAGTACCCTCCGAATCCAATCCCCCACATGCTCTCTGGTTCCTGCCAGCATATGCTGAGTAGGTCTTGCCACACCTTTGGGGTATGGTCTGGTTACTCCTTTATCAAGCCCAGCACATCAACAGATGGTCTCAGCTGTTCCTTAACACCAGTAATTGTCCTAGTGTCCAAGAGGAGATATGGAGGGAAGTCCTGGGAAAAGAAGGAGGACATGTCACTTTGGGAGAAAGAATCCTCAACACTAATTCCTGAGCACAGGGGAGGTGGATATGGAGAGTGAGGATGCTTACTTTTATGGGGAAGATTAGCAACATCTGCAGGCTCAGAAGGTTGGAGAAGACTTGAGAGGTCAAAATCTTCAAAGGTATCTTCCTAGATGTTCCCATGTTCTGTGCCCAAGTCCCAAGTTTTTCTCAACTTAGTGTAACTGACCTGCCCCAGTTGGACATTTCACTGTCTTTGAAGTATAGCCATCATATTCTTAAGGTCTAGGTTTGGTCTTAGTTTTTTTTACCCTGCTGCTAGAGGAGATGAGAGCTTCTTTGTAAGGAACCAAACAAAAATCCCCTGGTTTTCCTACCTGGTTTTCTGGTGCCTCTATCTCAACCTTAGCTGCTCTTCATATTTCTGTAAAGCATCAGTGCTACTTAGCAAAAAAGTGCCCACTTCAAATAACTACCATTTTGTCTTTAATCTTAAATTAATCTTGAGACATCCCACCCATTAGAGCATTCCTTCCCATTGATATGCCCTCTCAGTTTACAATCAGTGAGAGATTTAATGATAAGCCACCTTGTGCTAGGGGCTATAGAAACCAAAAATAGGAGAGAAAGTTCCAATCCTTGCTATAGTACATCTGAGACACTCTGCTGACATTCCATTAGTAAGCACTGACTATTGACATGTGGGCTTTTCCAAGAAGCTAGAATTGAAATTATTTTTTTACCCTTAAATTCATTTATGATGAGCAGAAAAATTTTGGCTTCCTGAGGTTTTATATAAAGAGTTCAAGATGGTTTTGTAATCATTTATACATGCCATAACCTCTGCCAACAGTAATCCCGTGTGCCTTCAAAATGAGGGAATTGGCGCATGTTGTATTATAATTTGCACTGTGTATTGCAAATTGCTAAGTAAGCACTTACTAAGATACTTAGACAAATAAAAAGAAAAATATCCTTTTAAATGGGCAACATATAGTAGGTCTCTTGACCTTAAACAACTTTAAAAAAAAGTCCTAAATCACTTAATATTGGCAAAGGGTGTGATTATTTAAGTTCAATTACCTATGAGATGAAGGTATGCTCTTCACCTAAAGGCAGGACTTCCTAACAATGGCCCAGGCAATGCAGCTGTCTGCTTTAACAAACCGTACTGCACCATTCCGTGAAGGTAGAGAGAGCAGCTGCAAGGTGGTTTCAAGGACTTGAATAAAGAGCACACTTGTGCAGCCAGTAGAAGCTGAGCGTATGGCAAATGAGCCAGACCTCTCTCTAAGGGGAGATTTCAAGTAGGGTATTTTCAATTACCTACTGTCTGTTCAGCCTTTGCAAGGAATTTAATTGGAACAGACAGAGTATTTAAGGGGAATAACTAATGATATAATAGATTAGTAATGATCAATAGTCAGGGTATCACTGCATTAGTTGAACCATGGTACTTTCTGAGAATGGTATTTTCACTCCTGGGGAAGCAAAATTCTAATTATAATTCTCCAGCATTCAACACTCTGGAGCTTCTAAAGACGTTTGCATTCTTTTATAGAGAGAACAGAGTCTACAGGTTTATAATTGTATATTAGCAAATGTTGACAGCACTGGAAATCAATAGTCTGATTGCTCTATTCCTGTTGATTGGTATTAACATAAATAGCCCTTGTACTAGATTAACTCTCCAATTTGTCTGAAAGCATATTTTCCTCCTTCCTGTAGTAATAGAATCAAAACAATGGCCTAAGTGTGTTGTATCAACATGAGGAATGTACTATAAAGACACTTTCTTGGTCTCCTTACATAAGGGAATATCGATTATAATTATGAACATTCAACATAGAAAATCCTGTGTTGCCTACTTAGTAAATGTGAAAGCCCAACATCAACCCACCATTAGTTTGAAGAAGGATAGGTTATAGTAGCATCATATATAACTTGAGGTTCCTTCTAGGAAAGATGTATCAAAGAAAAATTTTCTCAGCCACTAAAATGTCACTGAGTTATAAATTATCACATTATACATAAATTAACCCATCTGCTCACACATTTTGACATAGTTTTCAGGATTACTGTTTGAATATTTCTTAATGTATATATGTTGTGAGTAATGGATAAGGATAAAAATTATTTTTTTCTAATTTTTTCCCTGATGTTATTATTTTCTTTTTAATAAACTATTCCATGCCAGTACACTGTTAAGCCGCAATCCATAGGATAATTTTATACCCAAACTTTTCAAACTTTCTAAACTTACCTCTATAAGGTCAGACTTTGAGTGGCTAAGTAAGAACGGAGCAAAAAGGAAAGAGATAAACGAGACATCAAGAAGGAAAAGGTGATAGAAAGGCAAACCATGGAATAGCCTTTGTAAGGCTAATATATGTGGGGAAAGAGAATGATAGGAAAATAGTAGAAAGGAAGAGAGACAAAAGCATAGGCAAGAAGCACCGAGCAAATTAAACTTTTCATTCTTGGCCTATGGGTTCCAAGTTCTCTAGCATTTCATCACTGTCCTTGGAAATGCTCATTGGTCAATCATCTGTTTTAGTTCTCCCCCTGGTCTTTATCCCTCAGACATCGCTACGAATGTAGTAGTCATATAGCCCCAGGAGAAAAATGAGTTTTCATTCAAAACTCTGTCCGCAGAAGGGAAGTTTGAGAAAAGCCTCTCAAACCCATTCACCTTACAGATAACTAACATTGGAACCAAAGAGATAAACCAACACCAATTCAAATGCTGTAAAATAAAAACTATGGAATCCAAGAATCTGCATATAGGAGCTGCCTCTGCCACCTACCAGCTGTGTGATCTTGATTGGGAAAGTCTCAGCCTCATTGGACGTTTATATCTTAGTTTGTAGAATGGCTCTGTGATTCCTACCTCAGAGGATAAAATGAAATATGTTATATAAAAATGCCTAGAATGGTATTCGAATGCAGTGGGGTATTCAACTAAGAGTCTGTGATTATGGTTATCTATGCCTCCTGGTCCTCTGTCCACTGCTCTTTCCACTCTGTGACTTAATTTACAAATCATAAACTGAATGAGTGCTCAATTTATAAAAAGAGTTCACCACAGAATTACTTCAAGAGTTATGTTCCTCAATTATGTTTAATGGTCTATTTATAGTCTACAGAGCTCTTGACAGATATGTGAGGGATCATGAGGAAAGGAGAATGTCAAGTTGTTTGAGCCACCACCAATTCACTATTAACTATTAATCTGGAAGTCAAATAGCCCTGAAAGTGCTACAAAAGCCTAGAGAAATATAATCCTCTACGATTTATCGGGAATTTATTTAGTATGTAATGAGGTACACATATGCGTCAGTTTCAGAGGGTTGTCATCACAGATGATGTGTTAGTTTTGGAGGATTACCTTCACAGATGACCACAGACTGGGAGGCTTAAAACAACAGAACTTTGTGGACTCACAGCCTCTGGAGCCTACTCTGAAATCAAGGGCACACTCCCTTCAGAGGCTCTCATGGAGAATCCTTCCTTGTCTCTTCCTATCTTCTGGTCCTTGCCAGCAATCCTTGCCTTTCCTTGGCTTGTAGCCGCATCATTTGATCTCTTCTGTCTTCCCTCTGGTTGTGTCTATGTACAAGAATCTCCCTCTTCTTTCTTTAGAAACACCCCAGTCATCAGATTTAGGGCCCACTCTATTCCAGTATAACCTCGTCATAACTTGATTACTTGTATAAAGACCCTACTTCCCAATAAGGTCACATTCACAGATCCTGAGGGTTGGAACTTGAGTATATATTTTAGGAGGATACAATTCAACACACTACAATGTATAAATTAAGAGTGGGCTTAGAATCAGGCCAATTTGAAGTGGGCTGGTGGAATCCGACTTGACACCTCATAGTTACAATCAATCATAATGGAAAGATACATTAGAGGCATAGTAACATTAAAAATATTTTTAAGGCATTCACCTTATAAATACTTATTTTGCCCTCAAAGCATTTACTGATCTAGCGCATCTTCATTACCCTAGGAGATACAGCAAAGACTATGCACCTGGGGAAGTGTCCTGGGTCAATTATTTATTATAGACCTCATTAATTATGTCTACAGCTTATTAAGCCCTTGTAGGACTTCACACATTGTGGTAAGCATTTTACAAACATATTTAATTCTCACTTGAACCTCATGAGGAAGATAGTATTATACCCACTTTATAAACTAGGACTCAGAAACTTTTAGAGAAGTTAATTTGGTCTTGTCAAATACCAAATATCTAGTAAGCTCTGTAGCAGAGATTTGAGCCCTGGTCCATCAGATTGCAGTGCCCATGCATTTAACCATAATTCTCTTTTCACTTTGAGCAAAAATTTTACTTAGCTCCCCTGAGATTTAATTTCCTCCTAAGCAATCTGTGATGGTTTGGCTCTCGATGTGCCTTCCTATAACACAGAGGCTGGAAAGGCTAAAATTACCTTCTAGCGGTTGCTCTTGCAGGCAGAGTTCCAAATGTTCAGCCCCATCATTTAGCTGTCCTCCTGCAGATCTAGAAGGCCAAAGTAAAGCAGAAGCCATTTTCTTGCCACGTGGGTTGTTTTTATGCTAGCGAGCAAGGTTGTGGGAAGTGAGGCTTAGGGCAATAGCTCTCAAGTGCCCATTCTCCAGGTGTTTGAGGATTACATGGAAGCATTGGTGAAGACAGTGGATGCCCTCTGCCTTCTGGTAGCCAGTCACCAGCTCGGTGGGTGTAGAGAGCAGGAACAGAAGGCAACTTCCTGCTTTTACTTCTTGATCCTTGGATTGCTGCTATGGTAATATGGCCTTGAGCTCCAAAGCTCCAGGGGCAGCCTCCAAGCAAGTAGCTTCCTTGATGGTCACTTCTGCATTATTTGGGGGATTGTTCTTTTATATATATATATATATATATAAAGCTAGTCTTTTTTTTTTTCTTTTAAGATTTTATTTATTTATTCATGAGAGACACACACACACAGAGAGGCAGAGACACAGGCAGAGGGAGAAGCAGGCTCCATGCAGGGAGGCCTGTCAGGCCTGTCGTGGGACTCGATCCTGGGTCTCCAGGATCACACCCTGGGCCGAAGTCCACGATAAGCCACTGAGCCACCTGGGCTGCCCTGGTTGGGGGGGGGGGGTGTTCTTAAAGGCAAGGCCTAGAACCCATTTGCCTAACCCTTCTAATTCTACAAACACCTAATACCCTTAAATGATTTTCTCTTGAAACTTCCTAGAATGGATTCTATTTTGTGTTCTGAATCCTCCTTGATTAATGTATGAACCAAGATTAATAATAATTACTCATGGGGCTTTGTTTTTAGAGAACTGAATGGGAAAATGTATATAAAAATATATCACAGTGAATATTTGTGAATGTCCTGTGTACTTCCTTTCTGCTCTCATTATAAAACAACAACAACAAAAAAAGGACATTGTCAGCCTGTGTGAAATAAACTCAGCATTTTCCAACAACACATATCACCATAAAAACCAACACCAAGAGGGCATGAACTTGAGAGGCAGGATATTTCTGCCAATGTTTTCCATTTTTTTGGTTTTCTTTCGGTCTATGTTCTTCACTTACTTAACATTTATAGAGGGCTCATTATATGCCAAACATTATGTTACACTTATTTATATAGTAAGATAGTTTTCTTGCCAAAAAGAAGGCATTCCCTATGAGATTCAATTCCCACTGGGCATGAACCTCAGGCTCATGGATGAACTCTTGACAACCCAGAAATATTTTGAGACCATGACATTATGGTTGTTTTGTGACCTGATCTCAGCAAATATCTTCTCTGAGAAGCCAGTTCTGCTGGGAAATGTTGTTCACTCAGGTCTTCACTGTGATGAGAACAAATAGCCAAAATACTACAATAATGCCATTTAGGAAGGACACTGTATTTGTCCAGGTTGAAAAAAGGGTTTTAGCTCAGAGCTCAGCCCACTGGCCCACTCTGCAGGCTTGGTACCAGCTCCAACCATCTGCCCTGAGAGGCCCGTCCCATCGTGGAAGCAAGGATGGGAAAGAAATACTTTCCCAAATTAAAAACTGCCTAGACCACTAAGGACAGCAAATATTTCCAGGTTCATCAAAGATGTAGGCATCTGATACCTCCACAAAGAGGAGGTGCTTTTTGAAATTATGTCTGAAGCAGGAAGCTACTGGAGCATCTCTTTCTGGCAATGACTAGCTGGATCTCAGGGATCAAACTCAGAGTCTCAAAAGCATAGCCTTGGCTTTTCCCTAGTGAAGTCTAAGACAATTGGAGAATCTACAGACTGGTTCTCCCTTCTCAGAGTGCCCCTATACATGCCATTCACATCACATGGATTCACTATTTCAAAAAGATATCAAGTATTTCAGGCAACAGGTTTTTCTGATGACTGATACCTAATGACTAATGGGAACAGAAAAGCCTCAAAAACCTCAAACACAACTTGCCCCTCACCCCCTCCATACACACATGTGATTTTGCAAAAACATGATTCATTGAATGTTGGATTGTGTTTATTTACTGCACAAAGGCTGCTCCCTGCTTCCTTGTGTGATGGGCATAATTACCAACATTCTCCAAATCTGCACATGCCACTTTCCTTCCCCTTGCTGCAACCCTGGGAAACTGCGAGAGAAATGATAGGCATAGAAGTGGATTTCACCCATGCCCACATGCTGTTTTCATATCCTCTCTGGCTGCCATATAAACCACGGAGTTGTAGGTTCTGACCTTCCCCATCCTCTGCTGCAAGGTTTACAATCTATCAAATATTGTAGCAGATACTGATAGAGAGGGAGACTGAGACAAAAGTAAGTTTTTTGTTTTTTTTTTTCAAAAGTAAGTTTTTAAGGAAAAGCTAGTGTCATTCCTTGAATTAAGAATTCAAAGATCAGGGGATCCCTGGGTGGCGCAGTGGTTTAGCGCCTGCCTTTGGCCCAGGGCGCGATCCTGGAGACCCGGGATCAAATCCCACGTTGGGCTCCCGGTGCATGGAGCCTGCTTCTCCCTCTGCCTATGTCTCTGCCTCTGTGTGTGTGTGTGTGTGACTATCATAAATAAATTAAAATTAAAATTAAAAAAGAATTTGAAGATCAGGCTACCCGCCAAGGAAAGAGCCAGCAAGGATGCTTAGGCAGCCAGGATCCTGGGAGATGTGGGACCCCTCTGACCTCTGATTTTGGCCCAAAGATTCTCTAAAGTCATGATAAACCCTCCTTAAACTGCAGGGTGTGTCTGATGCTTCCACACAATCTTCCTTCCCTCTTTTTTTCACTGGGGTCCAATTTACATGGCAGGCCAATGCTCTCCAGCCTTTCCCAACATTCTTTCCATTTTCTCTCACACTGGATGTCCCCTAGTGAAATCCTCGAATGTCTGATCCTATCTGGGCGTCTTCTTCCTCTTGAAACGAGACCAACACACAGAATTCAGTATTAGGGTTGATATCGCCCAGAACCATCTACCTTACTGACAAAAAAAGAATTACACTGTACTCAGACCTAAATCCAAAACATGAGAGACCACCTTCTTCAGCCATTAAACCTATTCACCTTACAAGCTAAGGAGCTAAGGTTTTCTTACAAAGATGGGGGGGGGGGGGGTGGCATTTAAAAATACTGAGAGCAGAATATTTAACTCCAAAAACAACTAGATTCCACTGAAATAGAAAACGGGAGCCAGAAATGCTAAATGCATCTCTGCTTTGAGAAGGAAAGTACATACATGCTCTTGCTCTGGAGATTTTTTTTTTAATACAATGGGTAATAGAAAGGCTGAGTTCATTATGGCAGTCAAATCCCAAGGCAGCCAGAGAGCCCATGATTTCACTGTGTCTCATCCAACCCTCTGATCGCTCTCTTTTGGCCATTATGCCTCATATAATACATTCTAATGGCTTAAAATGACAGCGTTTTGTTTACAAAATGGCCCATTCCTCAGGAAACCCAAGAGCCTGCACACCATAACATAGCTATTGATAGAAAATAAAATGCACAATGTGACAGAAGCTGGTCCCCACCTTGCTGTCCTGTTATCCATTTTCGGGTCAAATTTGCTCATTCATCAGCTCAGAAGTAGGGCCTGAGGGACACAGCCTAATAGGACCTACAAGAACGAAGCAAAGAGCCCAGTAAAGGTAAAATGAGTTCCAAGCCTGCACCAATGCATAGGAGAAGGTTTTGACCCAAGTTTTCACTAAACATTCTGACTGACCTTGAGAGGCAAGTCTTGTGACACCGTGGATTTGCTATCTTTGCTGAATATGAAAATCTCTGCCAATGTTAGACTAGAATGTTATTAGCCAGAGCCTCGATAGCCTCTCCCCTGTATGCTTTTCAAATGACAAAAAAAAAAAAAAAAAAAAAGAAAACCACAAGTATTATTTAAAATCCATGGAATAGGGTCTGCTTTCTGTAGGAGGTAGAATTTACAGTCTAAGACAATAAGCCCAAAATCAATCCTAAATTACCAAATGCCAGGTTCCTAGTCCACTTTGATCTTCAATGAGCTAGAGGAAGAGTTTTGTAGAAAAGAGCCCTGAGGAATTTTTTAGAAATAAACCCTAAAGGAGGGTCAATTTAGGTAATGTGTCTTGCTTTGTTACTTTAACATATTACTCAAATGATCCATTCTGCCTTGGATTACATGTCTCCCCAACTCTGAGAAGTAGTAGGGCAGTGAGCCATCTCAGTCAATCATGTGTTTTAGCCATCAGCTATACAGCAGGCAACCTCAATAAGTGAGAAAGAGAAGGAGAAGGGAAGGGAGGAAGAAAATAAAAGAAAGGAAGAGTATAAGCACTTTTAGGGTTAAAACGATGGATTTCTAAATTTCATATCTAATGAAGCGTTTGGATGTTCGAATTCTTCCTGAACATACAATGAAATATTATTCAGCCTTCAAAAGGAAGGAAAATTCTGATGCTCGCTATGACTTGGATGAAACTTGAGGACATGACATGCTGTGAAATAAGCCACACGCAGGACACATGCTGTATGAGTCCATTTGTAGGAAGTACCTGAGAAGTGAAACTCATGGAAACTAGAGAGTAGAGTGGTGGTTGACAGGGACTGGGGGAGGGGGAATGGGGAGTTCCTGCTTAATGCACCTAGGATTTCAATTTGGCAAGATGGAAAAGTTCTGGAGGTTGGTTGTACAACAATATGAATATACTTCACACTACCAACCCATATACTTAGAAGGAGCTAAGATGGCAAATTTTACTTTCTGATCATTTTACCTCAATTTTTAAAATCCTTTAATGGTTTAAAGAGTTGACCGAGGAAATGCACACTCTCTCCAAGACTCTTAACAATGCTACAAATATTCCTGAAACAACTGATACTCACACAGCTCACAGCATTGCCTGTGATCATACACAATGGGGAGGAAAAAAAATCTCAGCAAAAACGAAATTTCAGCTGAGCACTTATCATTAATTCCAAGGGTTCTGAGCCAGACAAAGATTTTCCAAAGGAGAAGAAAATGTTAGGAAGATGCCAGCCAGCATGCTCCAGAGCAATGCTTACTGAGTATCTCCCTGGTTTCTTTTCCAACTAGCCCACCCACCATGCACAAGTGGCTCTCTACTTGATCATCTTAAGAGACAAAGGATTTCCTCCTTTTAGGTCTTAACCAAATGGTCCATTGATGGGCTGGTAATATCCATATTTGCAACACATAATAAATGTTTCCCTGACTAAAAAGGATTAGTAACTCTGACATCATGAACAAAGGACCACATTAGGGATTCATCTGGAATTTGGTTAATCACTGGTTGGGGAGAGTGACATTAATTCCAGGGCTTATTTGAGGCTTAATGTCCAAAAATGACTAACCTATTTATTAGAGGAATATAGGGTGCTTTTATACAATACATTTGAAGTCTAGTATGTATTACGGTCTGGTATGTGTGTTAATCCCTCACCAACTCCGGGGGCTCCCATCTTAAAGACCACCATGATTGGCAAGTCAGCCATGCTGAATATCACAATTGCAAAGAACATGGGGGATAAATAGGGAATAAAGAATAAAAATGGGATCAAATATATTTTAGAAGCACAGAAAATTTTGAGAAAATAGCGAGGTTTTATTCTTTAATTTATTTTATAGAATTCCTTATGTACAAAAAGAATGCATGCTTGTAACAAGTCAAGAACAATGGAGCAAGGGGAATCTGGGTGGCTCAGTGGTTGAACGTCTGCCTTTGGCTCAGGTCATGCTCTCAGGGTCCTGGGATCGAGTCCCGCATCAGGCTCCCTGCAGGGAGCCTGCTTCTCCCTCTGCTTGTGTCTCTGCTTCTCTCTGTGTGTGTCTCTCATGGATAAATAAATGAAATCTTAAAAAAAAAAGAAAAAAGAACAATGGAGCTATGTAAAGATAATTAACAATCTTCCTCTCCATGCTTTAATCCTACCATCCTGAGATAAACAATATTAACAGTTCCGTAAGTACCCTCCCACAACTTTATGTTTATGCATACAGACAAGTAAGTATATTTAAAGGTACATAAAAGCATGATATATAGGTTATAGGATTTTGCCTTAACAAAACTACTGCAATCATTCCTCAACAGATTATTTCATTTAAAAATAATATTTTGGATTTCCCTACAGATATAATGCAATCTTTTTTTTTTAACAGCTATGCAATTGTCAATAGTATGAATGAATGATTCATTCAACCATTTAGATTATTTCCAGATTATTATTTCTCCATTACATACAGATAATATACTGGGACTTATTGGTGGTTTGATTTCTGTAGACTAGATTCTCCCAAAGATGGAATTTCTGGGTCAAAAGGTATACACCTGCTAAATGTTAACAGACATCATTAGATTACTTTCCAAAACGGTTGTAACAACTTAAACCTCTGTCAGCAATGAAGAGCTTGTCCACATCCCCCGCCTTTGCTAGTACTAGATGCTATAAATCTTCTAAATGTTTGCCAATCTGATAGGCAGAAATTGAAATCTCCATCATTTGATTTCCATTTACCTGACTACTAGGGAGTTGAGCATCTTTTCATATTTTATTGACTGTTTATATCTCCTTTTCTGTGAATTGGCTGTTCATAGCTTTATCTAATCTATCAGGTTGTTTGTCTTTTCCATATCAGTGTGTAGGCATTCAGTTTATTAAGGATATAACTCTTTGCCTGTCTTGTGTATGGCAAATAGCTTTCCCCACTCTATCTTTTTTTATTATTATTATTATTCTGTGCATGGTGTTTAGGGCCACACAGGAATCTTTATTCTTCAGTAGCCACCCCTGTAAATCTTTTTTTTATGGCTTTTGAATTTTTCTTTCAAATGAACTTTAGAATCAGCGTAACAAATTCTCTTTAAATAAACTTTGGTGGTACTGATTAGGATTGCATTGAATTTAAAGATCAATTACAGAGAAATGACGTCTTCGCAGTCATGAGCATCCCCTCGCCCATCCAGCCGGGAGTGATAGGATTTCATCCACGCTTAGATTTCTTTTCTTTCAGTAATGTCTCGTACTTGTCTTCATTTAGGCCTGACATACCTTGTTTGGTTTATACCTAGGCATTTATGATTTGTCTCAGTCAGTGGCGAAGGCCTGAGACTTTGGACTCCATTCCCTAGATTCAAAGCTGAGATCCTGCACTCACCAACTTTGTATACTCAGGGAAGTAAGCTCCCCTCTGAACGTGTTTCCTCACTTGTGAAATGGGGATGATGGGTTTGTTGTGAGGATTAAATGAGATAATAACATCACCCCTTCAGCACAGACTCTAGACCCCAATTATCCATCAAATGATAACAAAGACAATGATGAAAACTTTTTATTTTTATTTATTTTTTATTACTTTATTTTTTATTTAAATTCAATTAACACATAATGTCTTGTTGGTTTCAGAGGTAGAGGTTAGTGATTCATCAGTCTTCTATAACACTCAGTGCTCATTACATCTCGTGCCCTCCTTAATGTCCATCACCCAGTTACCATGTCCCTCCACCCCCTCCCTTCCAGTGACTCTCAGTTTGTTTCCTATGATTAAGAGCCTCTTATGGCTTGTCTCCTTCTCTGATTTTGTCTTGTTTTATTTTTTCCTCTCTTTCCTCTCAAAATCCTCTGTTTTGTTTCTTAAATTCCACATGTGAGTGAAATCATATGATATTGTCTTTCTCTGATTGACTTATTTCACTTAGCATAATATCCTCTAGTTCCATCCACATCATTGAAAATGGCAAGATTTCTTTTTTTGATGGCTGAGTAGTATTTCAGTGTGTGTGTGTGTGTGTGTGTGTGTGTTGTGTGTGTGTGTGTGTATACTACTCTTCTTTATCCATTCATCTGTTGATGGACAAACATCTGGACTTTTTCCATAGTTTGACTATTGTGGAAAAGAGTTCCATGCTCATGGATTGGAAGAACAAATACTGTTAAAGTGTCTATGCCATCTAGAGGAATCTATACATTCAATACAATCCCTATCAAAATACCATCAACTTATCTAACAGAGTTGGAACGAATAATCCTGAAATTTATATGGAACCAGAAAAGACCCCCAATAGCAATATGGACTAACTTCACTCCACATAATGTTTTCAAGGTCCATCTATGCTGTAATATGTGTCAGTACCTCATTCCTTTATACTCTCAAATAATATTCCATTGTACAGATAGACCACATTTTATTTACCCATTCATCAGTCAATGGGCATCGAGTTGTTTCCATATCTTGGCTATTAAAAATAATGTTGCTATGAAGTTTCATGTATGAGTTACTGTGTGGAGATATTTTTTTCAGTTTTCTTAGGTAGAGGAGTAAAACTGCCTGGGTCTTATAGCAACTTTACATTTAATCTTTTGAGGAACTGCCAGACTTGCCAACATGGCCACACCATGTTATATCCCCACTAGGAGCATATGAGAGTTCCAATTTCTCCACAGATTCACCAACATTGGCTATTATTTATCTTGTTTGCAGTCATCTTCATGGATATGAAGTGGTCTTTCACTGTTGTCATTTTGCATTCTTGCTTCATAGTTCTTCCAGAAGTACATTATGTAAAATACCACTGAATTAATGGTATGCCCTTCCAGTTTTTGATGGTCTAGATTATTTTTATTTTACCATGGTTCAGGTAGAACTTAGCTGTGTGTTAAAGTTTACTTTGATTTATTCCACTGTGTTTCTGGCTTCCATTATTGCCATTGAGAAGTGTGCTATATATTATTCCTTTGAAGATATCCTGGCTTCTCTCTGATTAATTTTTCTTTCCCTTTGGTTTCTGCAGTGTATCAAAATTCCCCACATATTGATTTACTTTAATTTATCATGCTCACTAGGATTTGTGCTGCCTACATCTAAGAAATCATATCTGTCACCAATTCTAGGAAATTCTCAGCCATATTCCTTATATTATCACCTCTGCTTCATTGTTTCTGTTCTCCAGAATTGCTGTTATATGTATATTCATCTTGCTCATCTCTTACCCTCTCGTAAACTGGCCACCTCTCCATATCACTTACAATGCTTTCAGGATCATTTCCTCAGGTTTTTTTTTGCTTCTAGTCTACCAGTTCAGCTCTGTTTAATCTGTGTTTCACCTGTTATTGAAAATTTTTATACCAATGACTACCACTTTCCTTCCCAAAGAGTTCTGTTTGGTTCTTTTTCAAATATGCCTGGACATATTTTTTTTTTTTGCATTTTCTCATGCCTTTCTCATGTCTTAATCCCTTTTTAATAGTTTTGTTTATCTTAAAAGTACATAAAATGTTTTTCTGCTAATTCCATGATCTGAATTCTTTGGGGGGTCTAATTCAGCAATGTTTGCTTCCTGTATGAGTCACTCATTTTCCCCCTCTTACGTTTTGTAATACTGGGTTAAGAGCTCTTGAATGGCCAAAGTTGAAAAACTTAACATGAAAAAAGTGGTCATAGTTGGGTAATACCTCTGAGACCCCTGACAAAATAAATACCAAGAAAGACACTCTGAATATGGAGTACGAAGGACTGACATAGATAAAGCACCTTGCCCTTGACTCCTTCTTTTTTCTCACCTCCCATATCCAACCCCTGCTGAGACCTGAGGGGTCATGACATGTGCCTCTTGTCTCCTTGCTTCCAGTTGACCCTCCTCCAAACCATGCAATACTCACAATCAGACTGATCTTTTAAAACTGTACATCACATCATATTACTTCCTTGATTAAAAATCTTTAGTAACTCTCTGCTCTTAATAAAAAATTCAGACTCTGAACCTGGTATACAGGACCATGTGTGTTCTTCCTCCTGCCCAACCTCTACCTACATCTTCTCCTGCATGTCTCCCCAACATTCACAAAGCTGCAGCCGTACTGACCACCTTGAGCTTCCATGCAGCCAACAAACATCCTACTTGGGATGAACCAGCAGGAAGAAAGTGAGTGGAGAAATGATGACATCTCCCCTATATCACAAGATGCTGGATCAAATATTTCCTGAAGTCAAATTTATCCCTAGACTTTGCAGTAATGTCCCTCCCCCTTTTTTTCTTTATTCCTTCCTTTCCAGAAAACACCCTCATACCCAGCTATTTTTTTGTAAGTAGGGGCCTTGATCCGTAAGGAAATGCTATGTTAGTTTATTAACCATATCTCAGAGACTTTCAGAGAAATATTACAGCCAAAAGCTAATGTTTCAGTTAATCTGCCTTTACAGAGATTGTGATTCTATCCCAGAGTTCAGCAAAAGTTAAAGGAGAGCTACTCTTAATATATCATTGGAGAATTCACAGTTCCCCATATTTAAGGAGCAATCAAATACACTTCTAGCATTTAACGTGCCAATGTTTCTCACAGTTCATCATGCCTTCAGATAGGCTACATTTTCCTACTTTGCTATATGTGGGTATCACTTTTAGTTAATTCAATGACATTTAACCAACACAAAGCCCTCACCCTTCAGACTTGCATTCCACATTACTTCACATAACTACTCCACTGCCCAAACAAGGGGGTGAGACCTTTTCTTTTTCCTGACCTATCAAACATTCTGGCAACTTTAAGTGCTTGCTACATTCTCCTAATGCAAAACATGGCAAAACAAACCAGAAAAAAAGAATGGTATTTGTCATCTTTAATCATAAAGACCTTCTAGATTATAAGATTGCTTAAACATGCATGATTGAATTAAACTGCAACATCAATGCTGTAATCTTGCAACATATGTAATATGAAGCTCATCCTGGTTTTACAGCCAGTTGGATGAAAGGGAGAAAAAGAAAACAAACAGCTACAGAGCAACTGCTCTATGCAAAACATCGTCACATAAGGCGCTTAAATATGTCATCTGCTCTGATCATTTCAAAAAGTTAAGTGTCTTTGCCAAATCACACACACGCACAGTAGTCGCCAGAGGCAGGACACCAACCTGGTGCGCAGTGTTCTGTCTGTCGCAGATTGCTTCTTCAGCACGACACCCATGGAAGCTTCTTTACTTACACAAGGCTACAGTGGACAGAAAATGATTTATTCCTCGGTAGCTCATTACCGCCTGCTTTTCTTGATAGCTGCCCACAGACTTCTCTGACGTGTGTCACTGACTTAACATAATTGGTACTGAGATTGGCATTTCATTATCTTCAAATGACAGAAGAACCAGCCTTTAAGACAATGCAGTTTGGATAAAGTAAGCAGTTCTTAAAATTAAATTACTTATTAATAATAGGTCTTCCCATTACAACCCTTTAATACTCTAGCCTTGGGCACAGATCCTTATTATAGTTACATCTTCTGTAAGACGGAAGTATTTTTCTGGTGATGCTAATACTGTACCCCATATTAAGCCAAAACTTCTCCTTAGAGATATAGCACTAGTATAATGTAAGCATGATCTAAGAGCCTGAGGATGGAGATCCAAAATGAGATTTATTAATTAAAAGGGAAATCACTCATATGGTGCTTATTTGTCAGGCACTGAGTGCTTTACAAATAATAAGTCATTTATATCACGAGGATTCTGATTGAGGGATATTGTCTTTGTCGATGTCCTTAGTGGCAAGCAACAGAAGTAATTCCAGGGGCACCTGGGTGGCTCAGTGGTTAAGCATCTGCCTTCAGCTCAGGGCTTGATCCCAGGGTCCTGGGATCGTGTCCTGCATCGGGCTCTCTGCAGGGGAGCCTGCTTCTCCCTCTGCCTCTCTCTGTGTGTCTCTCATGAATAAGTTTTTAAAAATTTTTAAAAATTGAAAAAAGTAATTCTGTAATAAGAGCTTATTAAAGAAACAATGAGTGTTCATGGCTGTGGGGTGAGGCCTGGCGAACTAGGCTGATGGTTAAGCATCCTGCAAACTACCCAAAGCCACGCCAAGAACTGACGTGGGAGCCCCACTCTTGCTGCAGTCCCTCTGGTTTCTGCACACCCACACCCTGGTGCCCCAGTGCCTCATCTGTGCCAGGAGCTCAAATCCTGCAGCAGCCAGGACACCAGCCCTGCTACAGTGTTGCTGCCTCTTGGGAGAGGGGGAGGTGCAGACACAAAAACCGGGATGCAGGAACTGTCTCCTGACACTGCTCACTGCCTGCAGTATCCAGCAGGTGCCTCTGACTGGCAGCGCCTGGTCACTGGCTTGGGCCCCAGCAACACAGCAGGTGCAGAACTTGAGTTCCGGTTTCTAAACCTAGCATGCCCCCCAGATAGCAGGCCTATTCAGTGATGAGGGACAGCCCTGAACGTGACAGATGGCCCCCGCACACATGTAGTGCCTCTAAAAGAAGCTGTACTTCATCAAGCTTCCAGTAAGTAGTCTATTTCAGAGGAAAGCGTGACTGTGGCATGATTTAATTTGTAATATCAATTAATTAAACTGTATTTAATTCCACCCTGTTTGGATCATTTGCTCAAGTATCTCTAGGCTCTAAAGGGCCCTAGGGCTCAGACTTCCCTTTTTTACCTACATGCACGTTCCAGGCAATCTTAATCAGGCTCATGGTTTTCAATGCCATCTCTATACCAATGACTCCTAATTTATATTGCCAGCCCCCATCCCTCCCTAGAATGCCAGCTTCATATTTGTAACTACCTTCTCCATGTCAAGCTCGTAGAGCCCCAAACCAGGGGCACCTGGGTGGCTCAGTCACTTAAGCATCCAACCTTTGATTGCGGCTCAGGTCATGATCTCAAGGTCATGGGATCCAGCCCTGTGTAAGGCCTTGGGACTCTCTCTCTCCCTCTCTCTGTCCCTCCCTCCTCCTTCTCGAAAGAAAAGAAAGAGAAAGAAAGAAGAAAGAAAGAAAGAAAGAAAGAAAGAAAGAAAGAAAGAAAGAAAGAAAGAAAGAAAGAAAGATCCCAAACCAAGGTATTGATTTTTCTCCCCCAAGTCAGCTCTTGACTCAGTCATCCTCTCTCCACATATGGTATGTCCTTGCATCCAGATCTCAAGCCAGAAACTCTGGAGTAGGCTCAACTTCACTTTCTCTCACTCCCCATATTTATCCAATAGGAAAAGCATATTGACTGTCCCCTCAAAATATATCCCAGATTCTCCCCTTCTCCCCATGTCCCTTGCTGTCACTTGGCCCAAGTCACCACCCTCCCTCCTGCGGATTACTGCCCTTGCATCCTGTCTGCTCTGCTCAGCAGAAGAGGATTGGCTGCATGAGTGGGTGCATGACCAGTTGCATGGGGCTCTGCGCTTAGGGACCCCATGCTTGGAGTTCACTTCTCTGTGGAAGTGACCTTGGAATTCTTTATAAGTTTAACTTAACTTTGTGTTTCCTAAGTGAAGCCCAATGGGACAAAGCAGCATATACCTGGATTCTGGAGCCTCACAGGTGGTTTTTAATCTTGCTGTCTCATAGAATAGGTACTTGGCTACCCCCTCCCAAGCACTTGTCCACACAGGAACAGGTCAAGAGGGATACCACAGAAGAAAGAAAATGCTTTTTTCCCTACTTTTTTAAAAAATATTTTATTTATTTATTTGAGAGAGAGAGAAAACACAATTGGAGGGGAGGGGCAGAGGGAGAGGGAGAAGCAGACTCCCTGCTGAGCAGGGAGCCTCATGCAGGGCTCAGTCTCAGGACCTGGAAATCATGACCTGAGCCAAAGGTAGACGCTTAACGGACTGAGTCACCCAGGTGCCCCTCCCTACTTTCTGGAATAAGATTTCTGCATTTTCATTTTACCCTGCCCCCCACCACATTATCTAGCTAGTCCTGCTTCCTGCTTCTTTCTTTGCCTCACACCCCAGGTATTCTCAGCCAGAGTAATTTTTAAGGCAGGCATGTGATGTAATGAGCACTGGGTGTTACATGCAACTGATGAATCACTGAACTCTACCTGTGAAACTAATGATACACTTGATGTTAATTAATTGAACTAAAATAAAATTTTAAAAGAAATGTAAGTCATATCTCATCATTCATCTGCTCAAAACCTATCACAACCTTCCCAACTCATTGAGAGCAAAAGCCAGTTTCCTTCGGGGGCCCAGAGGGCCTACTCCCTCTGCACCCCCATTATCTCCAATCTCAAACCCTACTGCTCCTCACCTCATTCTCTCTCCCTCCTTCTCAGGGACTTTGCCCTTCCTTCTCCCTGCAAAATCCTGTTAGCTTGCCCTTTTACCTCTTTCCTGCCCAGACATCACCTTCTCTAGGAGTCCTTCCTTCCTCAGCCTCCCTTCTGAAAATGGCAGGTCGAGTCCACCACATTCCCAATTCCCTTACCTTGCTTTATTTTTCTCCACAATGCTCCTTACCATCCGACATACTCTATTTCATTTTCTGTGTCTCCCCAACACTGAGAATGGTGTCCAGCACATGATAGATATGGGGGCAGATCCACATTCTGTGGGACCTAAAGCTTACCATCCTCGCGGGAAGAGGAACTCCTTAGGAAAAAGCCACAAAATTGCATATACAAAAATTACATATGGACCGTATCAGTGTCCACATCCTGGCTTTGATACAATACAACAAAAGTTTTTGCAAGATGTTACCATGGGGATAATCGGTCAAGGAAACAATCTCTCTGCTATATTTCTCACAACTACCTATGAATCTACAACAATTAAAAACTTAAAATTAAAAGTTTAATTAAAAACTAGATATGAAAAAAAAACTAGATATGCAAGTGAATATTTAGAGTGAGAAAAGATATCACAGCAAATAAGTCATAAAAACCTGACAAACGCCACATGCATCAGCACATCCCCAAAAATATTTCCATTAGCTCCCTGACAATCTTCCATCATACTTTTTCCTAGATTTTTGTCTCCATATACTTCGATCACCTCTTCATATAATAATACTTTGCAATACAGTAGTTCCCTCTGTTCTGTCGTTTCACTTTTCATGATTTCAGTGACCTGTGGTCAAATAGGTGATCCTCCCTCTGACATATGGTCAGAAGGTCAATAGTAGCCTAACACTGCATCACATTCCCCTCCCTTCACCTCATCATGCAGGCATTTTACCACCTCACCTCATCATAAGGAGGGAGAGTTAGGGATACCTGGGTGGCTCAGTGGTTGAGTGTCTGCCTTTGGCTCAGGGCGTGATCCCGGGGTCCAGGATCGAGTCCCACATCCGGCTCTTTGCAGGGAGCCTGCTTCTCCCTCTGCCTGTGTCTCTGCCTCTCTGTGTGTGTGTCTCTCATGAATAATTAATTAATTAATTAATTAAAAGAGAAGGGTGAGTATAAGCAGCCACCACCACTTGTGTTCAGCAGAGATTCAAAGGCAGGCAGACAATGGGAGGGCTTCACAGAGGAAAGGGGGAGGCTCCAGGGGTGATCAGAGGCTGGTGGCCTGGGGAGGCTGGAGGCAGGCTAACTAGAACCCTGAGTCCTGTGTGATTGGTTAGGGTGCATATGTGGTTTTCTCTGGTTGGTCGTAAGTTGGAAGCAGAGACAAAAATTAGGGAGGCCGGCCATTTGGGATGGATTGTTACATAGTTATCATTTAGCTTCCTAGATTATCCCTAGAGATAAGCCCTCTGAAAGGCTGACTGGTAGCCGCCCGGCTTCCTAGGCTCGTTAGTATAGATAGTAGATTGATTTCCTGGACAGGCTGCTACAAACTATGGGTCAGAGTCTATTTGCATAAATGGCCCAGCCATTGTCTGTTCATATATTCAGTTTCTTATATGCCATTTGGTATCAAAGAAGTTTTCTGAATGTGTATATATCTGCAGGTAGAGGAAAATGCAAGAGGGAGTGTGCATTGGTATTGGTTGTTTTTCTTAGAAAACAACTGTTAATAGCTCCATGATGGGCAAACTTGCTAAATTAAAGGGTAAATAGAAGTGCAGAGGCCAAGCTGCATGAATCTCATCAGTGGTAATAGGAGGCATGTGGTTAAGTGCCCACACACCGGGCTGGAAATTTCCCCTGAAGTATTCTGAAAATAAAATTCATGCTGAGCCTCCTCAACCCACCCTGATCTCATCCCATCAGGAAAAAAAAAAATGGGTCTTTTACTGCAAATAGGGTCTGAAGGGTCATTATTCTGAGCTTCACTTCATAACAATAACCAGGTAACAGTCCCAGAAGTGACTCCAGATTGTTGCTGGCAGAGGAGTGCTCTCATTTTTTTCATTTGAACCAATTATTTAAGGCAAA
Source organism: Vulpes vulpes (assembly GCF_048418805.1). Taxonomy (NCBI): domain Eukaryota; kingdom Metazoa; phylum Chordata; class Mammalia; order Carnivora; family Canidae; genus Vulpes; species Vulpes vulpes. The sequence continues at coordinate 47,787,651 of NC_132785.1, forward strand.
ACTATCTTTCTCATTAAAAACCCAGTGGGCAACTTGTAAACATCGAATAAATTGCCCTGGGGTCCATTTTCAGGCTGTATTCTATAAAACTGCCAAATTACTTACTCCTCTAGTTATGAAGGAAAATAAGTTTGCATTATTCTGAATTTCACACACACACGACTAAGCTCAAAGGCATTTTAAAAATATAGTCTTGCCTTTTGGATGGTTGCAGCTTCCACAGACTCCAGGAAAAGGAGGAGGCAGCCTGGGCACACTGGGTTAGCCCCAGATGCTGCAGAATTCGTGTCTCCCCAAACCGGCCAGGGCAAGACAGGCAGGAAGACTCCTTCCAGTCGTAGCGACAGACCATTTCCTCTCCTTCCAGAGAGGCCCAACCGATTAACTAAATCCTTGACTCCCCTGAGAAGAGCAGCCAATGTGAAAGCGAAGGCAAGATGAAGTCTGAAGGAGACAGAACCCCTGGGCTGCCCAGATCAGCAGACCTGCAGCAGAGAGAAACTGCTCACTTGAGCTCCACTGCCTCCATCCCCAGAATTGTATTTGCACAGCCCTTGGCTGAATGATGAAGGAAACCCTTTATGCTGAGAACCTTGCACTCAAATACCCCATCACGATGAGCTAGATCTTCAATTTCCTTATTTGTTTTCAAATATCTGAACCTCTCCTTTCCAGAGAGGAAGAAAATAACCAGAGCCAGGGGCACCATCTCCTTAAGCTTCCAATCACCGGCTCCATATTGTGCTTTTCTGTTAGGCAAGAGCCTGGGGAGCTGATTAGCCTGGGCAGCTTCCAGAAGTCACCCTTGGAGAAGGTACGTTGAGAGGCATGAATGCCCTGTTACGTCTCTATGTCTTTTATTTCACATGAGGTCAGAGCCAGAGCCGCTCATGCCTGCTGTGGGAGTGAGTTAGCAAATGAACCACATTTATTGTGGTCCTGGATGTCGCGCTTGTTGATTCTGAAAAGTACCCAGAAAAACACACGGCAGCTGCATGCCAGATCCTAAGGATTTACCTGTAACTGAGGAGAAAAAAACATGTACCATGAAGTATAGTAAGTAATTCACTCACTTTCCAAATAGTTATTGAGTCGCCATGATGTGCCAGGCACTGGGATTTCAGGGATGTGAAAGTTACTGGCCAACCTTCGAGTAGCTTATGGTCTAGAAATTCAACACCCAACCCACAGTCAGTCCATCCCCAAATCCTTCTGATTTTACCTTCTAACTATCTCTTACCATCACCCACTTCTCTCTGATGCTACCCTCACCAGAGGTCCAAGCCTCCACCTTCTTCTCTCACATGAACTGCTACAAGGTTCTCTTTAAAAAAAGAAAGAAAGAAAGAAAGAAAGAAAGAAAGAAAGAAAGAAAGAAAGAAAGAAAGAAAGAAAAAGATTTGATTTATTTATTCTTGAGAGACACGGAGAGAGAGGCAGAGATATAGGCAGAGGGAGAAGCAGATTCCCCGCAGGGAGCCCGATGTGGGACTCCATCCCAGGACCCCGGGATCCTGCCCTGAGCCAAAGGCAGCTGCTCAACCACTGAGCCACCCAGGTGCCCCTTACAATATCCTCTTAACTGCTCCTCCATGTCCACTCTTCTTCTTTCTAGTCCATTTCCAAAGCCAGAATGATCTCTGCAAAGGTAAAGTTCATGTTAATTTAAATCTTTGAGTGGCTGCCCAATACACGAAGAATAACAATAAAATGCCTTAAAATACCCATAAGGTCCTGCTTGCAATGGCCCCAACCCACTTGCAGTCAATTGAAAAAATGGTCCCAATCCTCCACCCTTCCCTGTACCCATGGGTTTGTCATGGGAAGCCATCACTTCCTGAGAAAAACCCCTACTGACTTTCTTGAGTTCATTTTTACATCTTCCCTATTACATATTCCCTTTGTATATGTGATAGTACAACATAATGGTGAGAGCCTGGACTCCAAGGCCAAACTGTGTGCTTTAGAATCCTAGGTACTGCACTAGCTAGTTATGCATCCATGGAAAGGCATGTAGCTTCTCTGTGCCTCCAATTCCTCACTGGCAAAACAGGGATCATGGTGTTACCTACTGTGCAGCACTGTTTGGAGGACTCAACGGATTAGTGATGTACTTAGATCAGTGCTTGAGATGAACCAACCACAATATAATAATTAGCTCTTACTAACATACCATCTACCTTTCTCTTACAGCGCATTATACTTCCATTTGTATGATTCTTTGATTAATGTGTATAGACCAGATTTTGCCAAACTTTTTCTGTGAGCCACCAGAGAGTAAATATTTTAAGCTTTGTGGGCCATATTATCTCTATCATAACTACTTCATTCTACCTTGGTGGCACAACAGCAGTCATAGACTTGATACAAATAAGTGGATATGGCTGTGTACCAATGAAACTTTATTGTCAACAGGTAGCGGGCCAGATTTGGCCCACCACTCACAACTCTTGCTAGCAACTATCATGAGAATAGAGCCAAAGACTATTTTTTTTCCACCCAGTTTCTTTTTTTTTTCCACCCAGTTTCTTAATACTACACTTCACACCCAGTTTCAAAATATTTTTGTAGTATAACTTGTAGAAGTTTTGAATTCTGGCCCCAAAATTCAAATGTGACTCTATTTCTTTCTAGTCTTTAAATCAAAATAAATATGACTCCAGACCACAGGCCACTAGGCTGATGGACATTCAGTATCATGGTCCCCTCCTTTCCAGGATCACAATAGAATTGAGGAAGATTCCACAGTGCTTACCAAATGAGAGACAGAAAACTAATCTTTAGATCATCTTGCTTTTTGCTCTACCCCTGATTATCTATATCCATGGTTTTCATTTGGGGTCAAGTAACCCTCTGTTTTCATCCTACAGTCTGATGGAAATCTCTGCTAAGATCTGGTTCTTGGGGCTCAGTGCTGAGGACTTGTCACTTTCCCACCGCTCTAGAACCAAATGGGCTTCATCCCTATCTCTGTATCCTGTTCTTTGTCTTCACAGGAAGTCTCCTCTTTAGATACCCTATTAAACACCCAAGATAAGCAGTTTTGCTGTTCAAAAGACAGGAAGGACCAAAGCTTCTAGCTAGTACCTGGTAAAAATACTGGAAGTAAGGAGAATGAACTGGGCTACTTCCTTGAAAGGACAAGTCAAGTGGAATTTAAGGAAATTATTTAAAAAAACATAAAGAAATTAATAATTCAACTGACCGAAATACCAATAAGCTCTAAATGCTAACAAACCCTTATCCAGCATCATATAACAACTGGTAGTGAATGAGGGAGGATGAAAACACAAGAAACACAAGAAAAGGTCAAAATCAGGCATTCTCCACTCCTGTGTGCTTCCCTAAACTAAAATCAAGAATGGAAGCTCCTTTAACACTGGGTTATCTCAGCAAGATATCACCTTCCAGAGTATTTGGGGTTTCCTCCAGTGTTCCTACATGGACACTTTAGACTTTGAAGGAATAGAGAGTGTTAACAATCTGTGGTTTAAGATGTCTTAGAGAAAAGCTAAAGATTGTATGTCTACCTTACAAATCAGAAAAGAAAAAATGGAAATTCAGGTTGTAATCAAAGGCACCAAGGCCAAAGGGACAATTTACACACACACACACACACACACACACACACACACACTTTTGTCACTCAGCTGAAACCTCCCTTTGCCTCATTAAAATACCAACTACTCACTCATCTTGCTTATCTACTTAACATCACCCAGGCAGGGTACGCAGATCTGTACAGATACTCCCTTAACTTTCACTTAACCAACTGGTGAGATAACCTCCACTCTGCAAGTTCAACTCTGAGTGAAACAGACCCAGTGGTACCCAACACTTTAAATGTCCCGATCTACTATGGTTCTCCCTGGTGTGCATAAACACTACTGCTATCACCAGCTAATTATGTATTAATCAAGATATGTAGCTTTTATTTCCCAGGCTGTTTATGTATCCATTATTGCAATCATATGATGTAATTAAATATTAAACAAATCAATAGAAGATGTAGAAAAAGGGTAGGAAACAGTGAATTATTTCTATAAATTCTGAGTTGAACGCTGTAGAAAAAATCTGAGTTGAAAAGGAGCTTGCTATTAAATTCGGTGTGGGTGAGAGAGAGTAGTGGACTAAGAATAATCCTTCAATCTGGAAGATTAATATACCCAGATTGATTTCTAAGTATTTTTTATTCTTGCTTCTACTTGAAAGAATCTGAACTAGAAAATACCGGCCATGCAAGATGAATTTAATTTACCACAAGAAACTCCAACATATAGAATCAAATTTAAAGATTCATAGTCCTACATGAAGAGACTGTGAAAAGAATGCACACTTATATGTTTCAAGTGAAAATAAAATTAATGGAAATTTCTACTTCTGGCTAAGATGGATGAACAGGAACTTCAAGAACTTCCCATAAGAAGACTAAACAAAATATATGGAACAAAGGATTTCAAGACACTGGACATCAAGGAAACCAAAGGAAATCATCTCGAAGAGATGGGAAGCAAAATAGGCACCCCCTGGTATGACCCAAGCTGATTGCGTTTGCAAGAGATTCCAGACCGCAGTGTAAGAAGGGGAACCCAGACAGAGCCATGGGACTCTCTTGATCATGGAAATAGGGCTGAAAATTCAGGGAGACTGGGACAACAAGTGTTTGCACATCAGAATTTGGAGAGGAGAGAGCTACACAGAGGAAACTCTGAGGATCTGTGAAGAACACCACAGGAATTCAAGGAGTAGGACAGTGCCCACATGTAAGGGCAAAACCGACCCCAGATTGGGGGAAAGCCACTGGAAAGAATTGAGTGCCTGTTTCTACCAGTCGCACGGATTACCTTTGGCTTTTCTAGTGGGAGGTGAAGCCAACTCTCACCAAGGAGCCTTTCCCCAACTAGGATGGAACTTTATTTGCAAGACGGCTAAACAGAGACAAATGTCCACGACAATGATTGACTATGCATTATTTTCCAGTCTTCAAGTCTATTCTTAATCTGTTGTCTCTTTCCACAGTCCACAGAAACTACAATAAGGATTCAAATGCTTCTTTGTCGCCCATGTATTTATTTTTCTAAGACACTGGGGTGGTTTGGGTTTTTTTGTTTGTTTGTTTTTTGTTTTTTTGTTTTTGTTTTGTTTTGGGTTTTTTTTTTTTTGCATTTTTTACAACTCTGAAAATGTTATGTATTGCAACGAATGAAACTTCTGAATCAATCCATTAAAATTGATGTCTTACGACCAATTAAAATTAAAATTGCCAACTTATTTCCCTTAGAGATGCATAAAAAGGACTGATTTTACAAATGACAGCATCTCAGATTCAGTGAAGTCCAGGTAATATTTTTTCTCCCCTATCATAAAACTTAGCAGGCTGAATTGTCTTTATCCCTCATTAGACTGTAAGCCCCACATATGCCCTATTCATGGTTGTATGCCCACTGACTAACTCAGTACTTTAGCATATAAAAAATCCAAACATCACAGAAATAAAAGACACAGCATAAGGAATATAGTCAACGATATTGTAATAGTGATGTATCGGGACAGATGGTAGCTGTACTTGTGGCAAACATAGCATAATGTATAAACTTGTTGAATCACTGTGTTATACACCTGAAACTAATGTAACATTGAGTGTTAACTATACTCAAATAAAAACAAACAACAAAAATCAAAACAAAACAAATAAGACATACGTTTATTGAATAAATAAGTAACTTGCTGAATGAGAACAAACCTGTTAAGCGAATTTCTGCATTCCATGTTTCATGTCCCATGAGTCTCTGCAGTTGCAATATATCCAGAAAATGTGTTCTCTCAATGCTTTCGATCCCAGGTGTCTGATTCATTCATCCAACGGTCATTGAACTCTAACTAGATCCCAAGCATTGTGCTAATACGAATTATCTCATCTGATAATCTCAACTATCCTCGATGGTACACTGAGATTCTAGGAAGTTTAATAAATTAGCAAAATCACACACAGCTACAAGTAGGGATGCCATGATTTAAATATAAATAGTCTAATGCTAGAGTTTATGCTCCTAATGGTTCTACTATTGCCAGACTGAATTCTATAGACACTCTACAATTAACACTCTGGAGTTAAACGCAGCAGGCATCCCAACTTGAGTCTAAGCTGTGTCCACCTTTGAATTCTGGTATTTTTGGAAGGCTGGTTTAATGGGTCCATCAGAAGTTCTGTTTTATTTCACTGAAAGGCAGCTGATTCACTCCCTCGGGCATGATTCCTTACCAACCTCAGGAGAAACCTGGGCCAGATGGATGAGTGATCCTTTCCATTAGTCTAGCTCACAAAATCTGTGATTCCACAAGCACTGGTTTGTATGTTTTGATACCCACTTGGCCTTTAAAATAGCGTTGCAGGAAGCTCAACCAGAATGGGTCCTTTGTAACAATAGGAGACCTGTGTGGCTGTCTGGACTCTGGAAATCATGGTGGCAAAGCAACAGGAAAACTGAACGTGTGATGCAGGTAGACACCACTGGGAGTACACCAAGCAGGTTCAGGCAGGATCAGCTGGCTTCACTTTTGGAAGTTAGTAAGTACCTCTGGCTGAGTGTGTTTTTGGTCAACCTAATTGCACATCTGGGAAAATCATTATATAATGCACATTTCTTAGCTCATATTCCTGCAGAGTGTTTACAGATGGATTTAGTAGCCACAGGTCAAAGAATACCGAGAGCAATTATTTTCACAGCTTAGTGCTCTGAACAACATCTGTCTAAATTACCAGGGTCCCTCTAACTCTTTTTACGTGAATCCACTGTACTATCACTTCTACAAAGTTGGCTGGAAAGTTATTTTTCATTAGGTGGCTACCACAACACTGTCCAGGCTCTGGAGTTGGTGCAAGGCTTCCCTCTCTGCATTCACTTTACATTTAATGACTAAGGTGCCTTCTAGGACTCTGTCCACATCTCTTTCCTGGTATTCACTGCTTGCCAGTCAAACTATCATTCCATGTACCAAACACGCCCTGGGCTTTCCTTCCACCCTGACTCCTCCTTACCCTTCATTAGTCTCAGCCTACCAAATGTACCCACTTTTTAGTACCATAAAGCTTTTAATAATTCCCAAAATCATCTAGACAATTGATACAATTCTGATAAAAATCTTGACAGTGTTTCTTATGGATCTTGATTCTGAAATTTAGACGAAGAATATAAATAGCCAAGACCATTATAAGGAAGAATAAAATGGTAGAACTGCCATAACAGATATAAAGACATCATATAAAGCACATATAAACAGTGAACAATCAGTTCAGGGATAGATGAACAAACTAATGGAAGAGAAAAGAAAGTCTAAAAATAGATTCAGGCTTATATGAAAACTTGGTATATGACAAAAATGGCACTGCAGACCAAAGGACTTTTTGTTTTAATAAATAATGGAGAGATAATAGGGTATCCACATGGAAAAAATAAACTTTGATCTCTATCTCACCCTATACACAAAATTCTGCATTAATTAAGACATAAACATGAAACATAAACATTCCAATAAAAACCCACGTGTTGTCTTCAAATTCTCAAAGCAACCGCAAGAAGCTGGTATCAGTAGCCCACTCTTGGTGGAGAATAAATCTCAAATAAATTAATCTACCCATAATGAGACAGCCTGCAAGTGACTGGGTGAAAATTCCCAATTGTCTTCCTAAATTTTAATTTTGCCATCTTGCCTCTCCCTCTTCTAAATATTCTTTTAATTATTTGATTTTAAAACGTGGGAGCGCCTGGGTGGCTCAGTCGGTTAAATGTCCAACTCTTGATTCTGGCTCAGGTCATCATGTCAGGGTTGTGGGATTTAGTCCCATGTCAGGCTCTACACTCAGCAGAGAGTCTGCTGGAGATTCTCTCTCCATCTCCCTCTGCCTCTCCCCCTTCAAATAAATAAATCCTTTTTTTTTAAAGTGGATTTGAGTAAGCAGTACAACAGCTAGCTATCTACCTACTTTTGTCTTCTGTTGGTATATTTTTTGTCTGTTTATCTCTGTAAAGTCATAGAGCATGTCTTGCTTTGTGGCATTTCCTCCAGGGGCCTAATATGGGACATTAGTGATAGAACTTTCTGGCTTCTTATTGATCACCATCATCCTAAAGTCAGATCTAAACAGCAGAAAAAGGAAAACAAAATGGCTTTCTGGTCCTTTTTTTTTTTTCTCATTCCTATTTCCTAGTCTATCACATGACTAATACCTTGGACAAAGATCTGAAGAAATTATATTGGAAAATGCTGATCCAGAGAAGTGTTTGTGGCAAAAAATGGCCACATGTCCACACTGATATAGCCAAAAGGGCTATGCTCCTATGTGTCTGCTCAGCTCTCCCACACCCATCTGCCCATCAGACTTCTATCCAAGTCACACTATAAAAGGGCTAGTTCACCTCTAGCATCTTTTCTCATATTGAGTTAAGTTTTGGCCATGAAAATAAAATCCAAGTTAATGATGTAAATGAAATAGAAGTTTATTTCTCTTACACAAAGCAGTCCAAACATGAACAGTCCAGGTATGATCTATTGACCGTAAGTATTGGGGATCTATGCTCTTTCTCCCTTGTGAATCTGCCATCCTTAACATCAGCCTCTATCTCAAAGTCAAAGATGGGCTGCTCCAAATCCTGACATCATGTTCATAGTCCCACACCAGCACAAAATCAAATATATATGTAAACAGCATGCAGCCATGTACCCATTGAATTCCTGAGGTTCTGTTAGTACCATAAGGGTAGGGAAACTGATATTTGGGAAATAACTAATGCCTCACAACATATATTCTTGGAATTCACTCAGATATAGATGACTACAATTTTTTCAAGTGTGCCTGTTGGCATGCTTTCTTCTCCATTTCTCAAAGGAAAGGTCTCTATCTACCACTTGAAGCACTCTTGATGTAAGGGAAAGACAGACATGTAAACTAGAAATGGCAATACTACATGGTGAGTGTTATCAACATACAGAGAAAGAAACAGCTCATTTGGCCTGGACGGCTATGGGATACAGTGATCAGAAACATGATACAGGGGAGCAACATCTGCACTGGGAGTGGATAGTCCTGGTGAAGGGAAAAGCTTATTCCAAACCCCTGGAGGCAAGAAAATATGGGGCATTGATTTGGGAAATGCAAGGGGTGCCTCTGAAGCTGGAGGGAAAATGTAAGGAGGGGAAGAATGGAGGTGAGGCTGGAAATGGAGGCCTGGAGTCAGACTGTGAGGCACCATAGGCCATGCGATGGAGTTTGGACATCCTCTTTTGTGGGAAGCAAGAGTAGCTCTTCAAAAGGAGGGGAGTTGGTAAAATGTGAGCTTTTCTTTAAGGCAGAATACACAGGACATTATAATTAGGGAGACGGGACACAGAGGAACAGTGAATGGATATAAGTGTCATTTGCTTTTGTCACCCGGACCCTGAATCCTCTTTCTACCATTGAGGACTTCTTATGAATCTAAGCCCTGTTCCCACTAGAGGAGTTGGAAAATGCTAGGTCCTTTCTCATCGTCCCTGCTAATATATGTGGCCATGTGATCTGTGCTCAATCCATTCCACCAGCCTCAGACTTTGACTCGGAAGACAGTAACGGGGAGGGCAAACAACTGTCCCAGTTTGCTCGGGACTGACTGTTTTGTTTTAAAACCAAAAACCAACATCCCAAGAAATCTCTCCACTCTGGTCAAACTGGGATGAATGGTCACTCTAGCAGGGACCACACAGAGAAGATAATAAGAACTTTCAGAGATGCACAAGCTAAGAAGCCATTGCAAGAGCAGAGCTGAGATCATACAGGGCCTGATCAATGGGAACAGCAGCAGGCTGGTGGGGGGAGAGAGAGACACAGCTTCTGCTGCTAGGTACAAAGTATCAGCCCAACCAAATGATGCCTGATTATATGGGGAGAGATGAATGGTGGAGGGTCAAGCGTCAGGCATAGCTGTGAAACGTGCCATTTAACAGAGAGAAGGCATGCTTGGCCTTCTAAAGCCATGCTAAATTGAGGATCTGTGGACAACACTTAAGGGAAGATTTTCACAGACATTTACCATGGTTCCTCTGGAGCCCAGAAGATAGGTGGAGAAACAGAACAACCAGTGCAGTACCTGGTACATAGTCTATATGAACTCTTGGGTTCCCCTCATCAGCATACACAGAACACACAATTCTCCACACGCAATAGGCATTCAAGGAGGATGTGTGGTGATATATTGAGTGACTCATTCCCTAGCATCACCCAGCAAAGATATCCACCTTCAAACTACCTTTTTAAACTTCAAACTCCCTTTACCTTTATTGATTCATTTATTAGTTGTTAATACAGAAGCTTTTTTAGAAGGAAAAATGTGCTTCTGTCCACCAGATCCCACTTTAATTTCTAACTATTAGGACATTGTGACATTGTGTTCATTTCCTGAATTGAGTAAATGTGGGTCGCCTCACAACTTTGTACAAATCCTAATTCAAATTCAAATTCCTGTATTTTTATATCCTCAGAAACATTACTATCCCTAAAGACAGAAGAATTATGTTACAAAGAACTATGTTGAAACAATATTATTTTGAAAACTGAGCCAAGAAGAGAAGAAATCAGAGTAAAGAAAGCCAAGTTCTTCATTATTAATTATTAGGATTATGATTATTAACATGGGTAGCTTGGGAGAAATTGCTCAGAAGACAACAAAGGTAAAAATAGAATTGGGCATAAGAAACATTTTCTCTTTTTTACTCCATTTTTATAAGTAAAAGCCAATGGGGAGAAAAATCAGTCAATTATTAGTATGGAAGGGACATCTCGGTGGCTCCATGGTTGAGCGTCTTCCTTTGGCTCAGGTGCTAATCCCAGGGGTCTGGGACCGAGTCCTACATCAGGCTCCCTTCAGGGAGCCTGCTTCTCCCTCTGCCTATCTCCCTGCCTCTCTCTCTGTGTCTCTCATGGATAAATAAATAAAAATTTTTAAAACACTTTAAAAAATTAAAAAGTAAAAAAACAAAGGAATTGCACACATGTATATTAAATAGAAGCAAATGGCTCTGTCTCAGGGCCACGAGCTTAAAGATGGAGATTCCCAGTGCTGTGTCCTGAGTTCTAAAGCTGTAATGTCTCGGCACCCTGACATTTGTCAGGCTACAGGTAGGTCCAGTGTATTCACTTCAAATCCTGAAAATTGAAACTGAGCCGTCAATAGGATTATCCTGAGGCAAATTTTCAGTGGTTTTCTCTGTTTTCCTCTTCTCTACACACCCAGCTGTACGCCTGCCCTCCCTCCATACACCGTCGGGCCCCTTCACAGGGGGAGAAACCCATGTTCTGAATAGTCAATATTCCCTTTGTGGGCTACTCATCAAATAAAAAAAAAAAAGATCTTATTAAACAGAAGGGTAAAACTGGAGGCAATGAGACTTGAGGATGGTTTTTTTGTTGTTGTAAGCTGTAAATCAGGTTGGCACAGTTTGACCAGGATTTTTCTGAGTGGTCAGAAAGACCTTTTCTCCTCTTGCTGTTTATTTTTTGAATATTTAATTTATTTATTCATGAGAGACGCACAAAGACCTATGTCTCCGCCTCTCTCTCTCTCTGTCTCCGCGTCTCTCATGAATAAACAAATAAAATCTTTAAAAAAATTATCAGTATGGGAAAAAAGTGAATAAAATAGAAGATTATTTTAAAGTAGTAAATTTAATAGCTGGCATTTATTACATAGCATGTATTATGTATTTTTATTGAGACCTAGGCACTGTGTTAAACACACAAAAACTCAAACTTGTTATAAGGTTTAGTGTCATCATTATACTATTTCTTTATTGTTATAAAAAGTCAGTAAATGTGAACATGCAGCAGTGACAAACACAATAAAAATTAAGGCCAAAAAGGGGCAGAAAGAGCAGATAAAAATTTCTAGTGCCTTCCGCCACACCTTGATCCAGTATCACACTTTCCCAGGGTCCTAGATGATGGTGATAAAGATGATGATGATGATGGTGATGGTGGCGGTGATGGTGTTGAAGACTTCACCAATGAGCCTAGGAGAAGCATAAGGGGTAGGACATAGGCCATAGTCCTATGTCACCAACACTCTTATGTCTCTCCTTTTAGAATTAACCTATATAATCAGTAATTTAGAAAATGAGCTCCCCCCAAGGAGCCAAAGGGTGTGTGAGAATGGATATGTCTTCCTTTTCCCTGAGGGTTTTCTCAAAAACCAGACCAGAGGGGCACCTGGGTGGCTCAGTGGTTGAACCTCTACCTTCAGCTCAGGTTGTGATCCCGGGAATCCCACATCAGGCTCCCTGCAGGGAACCTGCTTCTCCCTCTGCCTATGTCTCTGCCTTTCTGTGTCTCTCATGAATAAATAAATAAAATCTTAAAAAAAAAAAAGCAGACTAGAAATATCCACAGAGTGCGAAGAAGTTCTCCATTTTCTTTGGGGATAAAGAAAGTAACAGAGAACAAAAGACAATAGAGAACTTTGCCAATGAAAGGTTTGCTACCTCCAGCTCTCTGAAGGCCGCAGGTGCCTGGCCACAGAACCCCCAGATGCCCAAGGTGGGCTCAGGGACCATATCCTCCCTGCACACTCAGGAAGAGTGGCAGGCTCCCCAGCGAGCTGAGGGGTTGCAGGCTAGACTGGTGACAAAAGGGTCTCGACCAGGAGAAAGAGATGCTCCTGCTGTGGGTGCCTGGTGGGCAAGCATCAGGACACCTGCGGACCCCCGCATTCAGATCCAGGGTACACTGAGGGCTCCGCAGCGAGGACCAGACCCACACAGGGCAGAACCACTGTGTCTGGGACTGAGGGCTCTGTGTATTCACACACAAGAGGAACACAAAAGGATCTCTGATGGGATGTTAGTGGGAAGGAAAAAGAATACTGAGGGATCTGCAGCGAGAAAAGAAGGATGGAGGTAGAAATGGAAGAAAAAGAAAACTGTGTTGTAAGACAGAGAAAAGAAGCCCAAGAACAGGGTTGCACAGAAGGAGCAAATTAAAAGAGGAAAAAGGAAGAGAGGTGAAGGCTAAGGTTCAGGCAAGTGGGGAGGATGCTGGACAGATAGGCGGTCTGTCCCTTCACACTGCTCCTTGCATCCTGCTTGCAAAACTCTCACTCCACATCTTTATTCAGGAAGGCAAACGTGCAACACTGAAATGTGGCAGAATGAGAGCCCTAGCCATTTCTTTCTCTTAAGAGTTGCTACTCTTGTCTCTGTAGACCATCAGAATCCTGTGAACAAAGGTAAATAAAGCCAAGAGGATGTCATGAGCTCCTAAACAGCCGCTGAACATCCTTAGAGGGTTAGCACTGGGGAGAGCTGACTGCTGCACCAAATGTGGAACGGGCACGTGGGCTGAGCAGGCTAGTCCCAGGTCACAAGGAGCCCACTGTGTTCACCAGCAGAAGCCCACCAGCTCTCCCCTGCAAACGGCATAAAACACGACGGTCCGGTGGTCCTACTGAACTGAGCCACAGAAATCGCAGTGGGCTCCCAACCTGCTGATGACATGGCAACCACAGTATTGCAAATGTCATTGCTATTTTCAGCACCGTGCTAATGAATTATATTTAACTACATTAAAAAATAATGAGTTGGAAAGGCTACAATTATGATATTTAAAATATAAATTGTACCCAATGGATATTAAACGTGGGCTTTGCATTTTCGCCTGCATTAGGAGCCTAACAAATATTCTCTTATCCTCTGAAGAAAATGGGCAAACAGACTGATCAAATAGCTTCCTCCAAGCAATTAAAACTTTCCATTACCATATGGAAGGATGTATGAATTGTTCCAAAACACTTGTCTCTAATAAGGGTGTGTTAACATCTGCCAACACGGGTATGGGAGTTAAATGAGATGGCAGTGGAAGGATTAAAAAGTAATGGAAATATGTTTTTTCAAGAAGGCAGAAAATGCCTCATATATCCTGAAAAGAAAGTCGTGAATATATATACTGTATGTATGTATATGTGTGTATATGTATATAAACCATAACATATATTTTTATGTGTGTCTATACATAGACACATATACACATGTGTATGTGTGTTTGTGCAATATTCTTATCCAACAAAGGCAGGCTTACCATCAAGGTAATTATCTTAACTTGGGTTGCAAAAAGACCCCAATTGGGTACCTTTAACATCACAAATTTATTTTTCCCAGTTTTGGAGACTGGGAAGTATAAGATCAAGGTACTGGCCAATTTGGTTACTAGTGAGAGCTCTCATCCATGGCTATCGAACAGCTACCTTCTCATTGTGTTCTGGGGAAGTATGGGGAAGGGGGCTGAGAGAAAGAGATCTTCCCCTTCTTCTAAGGTCAACAGTCGTATTGGATTAGGAACCTGCCTTATGATCTCACTTAACCTTAATTACCTCCTAATGGCCCCATCTCTAAATACAGTCATATTGGGGGTTAGGACCACAACAAATGAATTTTGAGGGGACACAAGTCATTCCAGGCAATAAGGAAGCTTGAACTCCAAAGCTCTTTCTTATATACTTCCTTTTTAAGTCTCTGACCTATATTTGTGTTTGTAGTTCTAGATGTTTTTCCATAAGCATCCGGCCCCACAAATCCTAGAACCACTCTAAAGCTCAGGTCACAGAGTATTTAAGGATGCTTCAGATATATATAAGAAATAAATAAACCATGTACTGAGATTATGTTATCATATGCAATATTCAGAATATACCAAGATACCGAGTGGGGCTTTTCCTGTTACCTTAAAGCTGTTATGAAGGCTCATGCTACGCAAGATGGTAGCCAATCCCCTCAGTAGGGACCAGTCCCCAGGCCAAAGGACAAGCACATCATATGCATACACAGCTTCTCCCACCATCACCTCCCCCAGGCAGCTAAAAGAGAAGACGGAGAGGAAGGGAGCAGGTGCATCTCTAGACTATTTCCTCCCATGAGGAGACGGGGCTGTTTTTCCTCCCTAGAATGGAGGCTTATATATTTTATTTCCCAGTTGGATTTTGTGATGGTTAATTTCATGTCACCATGGCTAGACTGTGGTGCCCAGCTGTTTGGACAAGCACCAGCCTGGATGCTGCTGTGAAGGGTAGATGTGATTAACATTTAAATCCCTTGGCTTTGAGAAAAGCAGATTACCCTCCATAGTGTGGGTGGGCCTCATAATCAGTTGAAGGTGTTAAGAGAACAGACTGACGATCCCTGAACAGGAAGGAATTCTGCCTTTAGACTCAAGACTACAGCATCACCTCTTTTCTGGCTCTGCAACCTGCTGACCTGCCCTACAGATCTCAGACTTGCCAGCCTCTACATAAGCCAGTTCCTTAAAATAAGTCTCGCGCTTTCTTTCTATATATATATAAAGCAAATATACGATTATATTCATGTATTCACATATATGAATATAATTACATATAATTTATATATTCATATATATGAGTATAATTATATATGCTATATCCTATATATACATATCCCGTTGGTTCCATTTCCCTGGATGAACTCTGATACAGATATCTGGTCAACCAGCACAGCGGCTGGTCTGACACCTGAACAGGAGAAAGGAGAAGTGGAGCTGGAGGGGTAGATATGGGGGATTTGGAGGGGATGGCTATTGGAGTGCCTTCTGTACTCCTACGTTCTGCATGTCAGGATACATTTTAAGAGTTTCCCTTCAGTCAAGCAGGTGCTCTAGAACACACCTGGGTTTCCACTATCTTGCCCAGCCCTCCAGAACCTGCCCATACCTGTGCCCCAGAATGCAGCCAGCAAAGGGATGCCAGTGGGACAGAGGGCCAGGCACTGGCCTGCGAGCTGCAGAAAGAGCAGCAACCAACTAAGAAGACCACCTCCATCTCTAGTTAATTAAGGACCCCTGGCCCTTCCCCTTCCACCTTTCTGCCATAACCCTGGGAATCTGGGTGGACCAGCACCACATACTGCCCACCCTAGGGAAGCAGCTGTCCAGCCATGGTTTTCATCCTGGCTGCGCAGTCGAATCACCTGGAGGTTAGGGAAAATGATGACCACTCAAGTCCCAACCCTGACTCTCTCCAAATGGGAGAAATTCAAAATCTCCCAGTTGCAGCCAGAGCTGAGAACGATCTTGTTAGTACCACAAACAGATTAACCACTACTAAGATAAAGAGAACAAGGCAGTTTTGAGGTTGGATGTCTGAGAGTGAACAGGAGTGTCTGAAATCCCAGAATCGGGCTGTTCTAGTAACTGTAGTGGACAGGGAGTTACGGAATCCAGCTAACCTGTCATCACAGGACTCATTACCCTCTGTGTCCCAGTAACCTCTAGCCAATGGAAAGTTCTGGAATCCACCTAAGATGTTATTACAGGACCCATCACCCAAAAGAATGCTATCTTTGGGTGGAAGTTATTGATAAAAATTAAACTGAGAAAGGAGGCTTCATGTGCACACCCTAATGAGCAGAGGCCTCTCTGCAAACAGATTCCAAAGGCATCACTTACTATACTGATTGGAGCTTCAGGCTATGCCATTCATTCTACAAAAGTTCTTCCAGAAATCCAATAGCCTGAGAGTGTGGTTCCTGTTAGGCAAGCGGGATTATAAATGCAGAATTACGTTAGTGTTACTCAAGCCAGAAATTCACATTTCCTCCAAAGCCCATCCCTCCAGCTGTCCCCTGCTCTTCTCTAGACACCCAACAGCTGGTAGCCCAAGAGGCAGAGCAAATTTTGGCTCCTGCCCATTCCTTCCCTCTCTCCCTCTCCCTCTCTGTCTCCGGCCCCTGTTCTTCACATCTTCACACCATGCAATGCGAGGATATTCACCATATGTCCATTTCTTTCTTTCCAGTGCTCATTTGGAAAACGTGAAGTGTGGGGTGCTGGTCCTTTGTATTTTGCCATTTCATTCTGCCAACCACCCTACCTTCAGAGACAGACACAGAGAAAGCTATCAGGGATGGAGAAAAGGATGACGTGGCTTTGCATTTTCATTTCCCATTTCACCTCCCTCTTTACTAGGACTTTCTAAACATCAGACCCCTTGCCCATTTCCTTTGTGATTTTTTTTCTAGCCTTGCTGTAGTGGCAGTGAGTGTGGTGATGGCTGGAAGGGAAGTTAGCGAGCCCATCCTTCACCACCAAAATAAATTAGTGACTCCCTACCCCCCAAAAGGCTTTCATGCGTAAGTCTGATGAGAATATGCCACGTGCGTGTGAATGTGTGTGCGTGCACATGAGCATTTTGCACTGCTGCGCCTTTATGGAAAAAAGAGCCCTTCAAGCCAGGAGCTGTCTATATCAGTCTGCATTTTAAGCAGGATGATATTTAATATTATAAAAATTATAAGCATTATCCCTTAAGGAGCATTATTACTTTTGAAATAATATGTTCTAATGATTATTATATATAAAGCAAATGGTAATATTTGGCAACATTATATTATTTACTACAATATGCGGGGAACTATAAAGTTACCCTATACACACTACTAGATTTCTTTTTCACACACACAAAAATCCCTTGAGGGAATAGATAATCTTTCAGTTTTACAGATAAGAAACTGAGACCCAGGAGAGATGAGTAACTTGCTATAAAGAGAAGGAATCATAGCAGAGAGAAGACACAGATGAAAACCTGTATGCTTCTATGAACCAGGGCTTTCACTGATGTCATCAAAAATAAAGACTAATCAGATATCAGAAGTGTATCCTTGGATGGATTTAGGAGAAAACAGCTGCCAGAAAATAAAGACAAACCTAGCTAACATGTTCTCACGTTACTATTAGGGCCATATTTGCCCAGAGCAAGTTGTAATCTCAAGGAAATATTCCAGGCAAGATTCATAGAATTTGTCTCTGTCCAGAAATTTAGGAATAATTTCATTAGCTCTCAGACCCGCAGGCAGGGCCACACCCGTGTGCACCATAGATGTACAATCTGCTTTTCTAAGGCGCATCCATCAGATGACATCACCCAACTTCTTCCGTTGATCAATATTTATCAGCAGTCATTATTCAGCAATTTTTATGTCACTACCTGTTCTTTCACCTATTCGGTATGCACTGAGAAAAGTTGGTCACCATCTTTTTTCTAATGATTGCTTTTCATAGATTTGAAGGCCGCCACAAGATCTTTCTTCATTCATGAATAATCTTAGTTCTCTTAGTTTTGACTTTAAACCTTAACATTTTGATTATGATTAAGCAAGATTTCAGTTAAGTTGGTGGCTCTGTTCCCTGAGTCTCCTCCAAGCTTTTTCATATCACTGCAAAAGCTGTGGAAGCCAGGGCAGAGCAGAAAGGTCCAGACTCCACCTGTGTGTGCGCAGCTGGATGCTCGCTGCTCAAGTAGATCCTATCATGTTTCCTCGCTCACCCAGAGCCTGCCGGTGCTGAATCAGGACCGCGTCGGACACTATCAAAATGTCACCCGGAGCCATCTCAAGGTCCTTTCTTCCCCACGTCCTCATCAAATTACAATCTCGAAGCACTTGTTGTCAGAAACCGAAAGGGATATGATGGTTGAGACTATGGTTAAAACCCTATGGTTTTAGGGCAAATAATTACATCATTCACAACTCTAATTTGAGGGGTCACATAGCGAGTGTTCCAAATACGTTAAATGATTGAATTAACTAACAAATGAGCTCAGTTAACTTTATGAGGATAAGTTACTTACACCCTCATTTTGTACTATCTCCACCATGCATTTCTAACCTGCAGGGGTAGGAAATAACCTGGAAAAATCAAGTAGGAACCGTTGGGTTGCGTGTAGTGACTCTGCAATTCGAAGTTTTTATGTTAAACATATTTTGATTGGGGAAAGCCTTCCTGTAGAGGTGCCTTAAAACCAAAACGATCTGTCTGGTATTTCTGAAAGAATTAAACAGTATGCATCCAAATTGGAGCACATAAGAGATTTATTTAAGAAGAGGGACTACTCTCTGGGAAACAAACAAAGGGTTGCCAAAAGAGAGGTGGGCGGGGAGATGGGGTGACTGGGTGATGGGCACTGAGGAGGGTACTTGATAGGATGAGTACTGGGTGTTATACTATATGTTGGCAAATTGAATTTAAATTTAAAAAAATAAAAAATAAAAGAAGAAGGGCTCCTGAGTGGTTAAGTCGGTTAGGCATCTGACTCTTGATTTCAGCTCAGGGAGTGATCTCAGGGTGGTGAGATAGAGACCTACATTAGGCTCTGTGCACGGCATGGAGCCTGCTTAAGATTCTCTCTCTCTCTCTCTCTCTCTCTGCCCTTCCCCCATTCACACACACTCTCTCTCAATAATAATAATAGTAATAATAATAATAATAGCCCAGGCCTGCCCTAACACAGCATGAGTTACCATCTTCTTCCTTGGTTTTTGGATGACCTTACCAGCAAACTGCATATAAACAAGGACTCTGGAGTCAAACTACTCTGGGTTTAAATTCCAGCTCTGTCACTCACTGGCTCTGTAGACTTCAGCAAAGTTGTTTTGTCACTAAAGTGGACAATAATAGTCTTATTAGCATCTTCTTCATAGAAGGGTTGTTGCAAAGGTCAAAATGCAAATAAAGTGCTTAGAATATTATTACTATTATTATTATTATCCACTGCCTTAACAAATGGCCATCTAAGGTAAAGAAACTAAAAGTATTGGAGAATAAGAAAGCCAGAGAGGAGATGAGGTGCCATGTTGTTTATGAGGACAGCATCGCTACCTCACATCTGGAGACCCACTTCAGGTAAAACGTGTGGTAGGGAAAAAAATGTGAAAACTTGTAAGCAGACCCAAAAGATTGCTGGGTATCTGCAATAGAAAACTCAGTATTATCTAAGTCCATCCTCTAAGTTTTCTGATTCTATGGGATCCCTGCACTTTTGCATTGTTTTTGAGCTATTTTATAGCACTATTGTTTGTAAAAGATTTCACAAATATTTCTTGTCTATAGACACATGCAAATGACTTTTGATTCCCATTAAAATGCATTGATTTCCTGTCCTTCCCTCCCCCTCCACAAGCCAGTTTTGTATCTCTTTGTAAATTCATTTTGCATTATTTTCTGTCTATATATACGTGGCTCTTAGAATTCTTCTTTGAACCAGAAGTGACATCTTACTGGTTTCCTGATTAATTAATGAATTAAACAAAATATTTGATGTGTATTCATTTTATATTTGTGTGAGAGTCATGGCTAGACCCTATTTGAAACATTATCCTATAACAATTTATGCCCAAACAGTGATAGAGCACCCAAAACAAGGAACTGAATTGAAATGTATGCATGATACAAAGACGAGTAAGCATGGTCTTGCCCTCCACATGCTCACAAAGAATTATGAAATAATTTTAATTCAAGACAGCAGGGGATCCCTGGTTGGCTCAGTGGTTTAGTGACTGCCTTTGGCCCAGGGCATGATCCTAGAGTCCTGGGATCGAGTCCTGCTTTGGGCTCCCTTCATGGAGCCTGCTTCTCCCTCTGCCTGTGTCTCTGCCTCTCTCTGTGTGTGTGTGTCTCTCATGAATAAATAGATAAAATCTTAAAAAATATTCAAGATAACAGACAAGTACCTTACAAAAAGAGAATGGGTAAAGGAATATATTATGTGTGCTCAGAGGAAGATGGAAGGACCCATGAAAGCATTTCCAATGATTTGAGCCTTGGAGGATTCCAGCTTTCAAGGATATAGGGAGGATATTGTGGGTAAGCATCTGGTTTCACCTGGATGAACCTAAATGTACAAAGTAGAGGGGTAGGAGACAAAGCTGGAAAATCAAGTCACATAGAGTCATGGAGAACCCAGGATATCATGCTGAAGGCAGAAGGGACCCACTGAAGTTTCCTTAGCACGGGAGCATCCTGGCAAAGCCATAGAATAACACCTGCCCCCTGGATGGAGGGTAATTCAGAGAAGAAGATGCTTGATTCCAGGGAGAACAGTTAAGATCAACTGCAATATCCAGGAAAAATTGGCAATTAGGCCCTGGACCAGGGTGACCATATAGGGAATGGGAAGAGACTCAGATGGCTATTGCCCGATGGCCATCCTGGCCATCCTGGCATTCCACACTGCAGCAACAAACACTGAAATTTCTGCAAGTCATTTTCTCTCTCCACTGGTGGCTTTCAAACACCAGCAAAGCTGTGCTCTTTATGATTCACTGTATTTCCATGCCAACCCTTCAGCTACTGCTGCCTGGCCTCCCTGTCCAAAGGGCAAGATCTCCACGTTCTCTCTGCTCCTGCAGGGATCTAACGCCCACCGCTTCTCAGAAAATGCTCTTAAATGACATTGAACTATCTGCTCCAGTGCATCAGGAAAGTGCTCGTATTTGACCTGCAGAGACGTCACATCCCAGGTCAGCAGAATGCTCTCCGGTGCTGTTAATGCATGACTAACTACCTTAATCACGAAAATAAGCTTCCCGTCAGTGGTATTTTACAGGTACAGGTGCAAGGATTTCAACACCAGCCGAGCGCGCTCGGGCACCATGGCAACCGATGCGTCAGCCCGGTACCCTCGGCAGTGTGGGAACAGTCAGCTCTCCATCCATTTTAGAGCTGACAACAAAACCCAGAGACGTTTTGTCCTGCCTCGCCCTCTCAGAAAATGTTTGGCAGGTCCCAGGGTAGCCAGGATGCAGGCCTTGACGCTTAGGGCAAGTTAGGGTGGAGATTACAGCCCAGATTGGCGGTGATGCTTGTAATCCATCTGCAGAGGCTACTTCTGCAGGTGCTGCGGGCAGGGGCTGGCTGGGTGCGTGTGCTGGCTGTTGTTTCGTGTGTGTTATTACTTTAACTTGATTTAAAAATCTCTTGCCAGAGGCTTTGCCCCAGCTCTGCAGCCCCACATTTCCGGAGTTTATGAAGTAATGTGCTTTTCATGGCTACTGTTGGAGCCCTTTGTAAGAAATGCAGTGGTATCAAGATGTTACTACTTTCTGGGGTGTTCTGCAAGAGATGGAAACTCAAGGAAAACTATCTGAAGCAAAACTTGGCCTGTAAAGGCTTATATATAATAATAACGTTCTATTCTAGATAATAATATCATTCTATTCTCTCTCTAGTCTCTGTCTCTTCTGTGTGTCTCTCTCTCCCCAACACTTGGCCCAAGTCCCTCCTATGCCTTATGGTATATACAAGGGCAGGGCTTGGCCATAGGCAGTCGTAGGTTTAGAGCCTCAGATTAGCAAAGCCATAGCAACAAAAATGGAACATCTTTCTGCCAGTGTGTGCATAGAAAATCCCAGAGAAGAAACTCTGATTGGCCTGTCCTGGGTCACATGTCCATCTCCAGTGGGAACTATGAGTGACCAAGCAAGTCAGTTGCCTACCACTCTGGTCAGAAGAATGGGTACTGACTAGAGACCCAAAAAGACCAGAGGCAGGCTATTACAAGAAGAAGGGAGGAGATGGTGGCCACATCAGAACATCAGTCCAAGCCAAAAAATGTCAGAAGAGAAAAAAAAATTCTCAGCTGACTTGTACTTCAGGCCTCACAGTATTTCCCACTTTCAAGGACAATGGCTGTACCACTGTAGGGTTGCCCAAGTCTAGAACGGGCCATTAACACTTTAGGATATGTAAGGGCTTGCCAACAATGACTCTTGCGAGAATACTGTCGGAATTCCCCGCTGGAGTTGCACAACCTCAGGGCTCTCTCGGTCACTCCCAGAGGAAGGAGAAGGAAAGCGGTGTCAGGGACTGAGATCAGGCAGCTGGAGAGCAATTTTCAGCATAACTGGAGATCTGAGAGAAGCCAAAGGTCTAGAAGATGAGAAGTCACCAGGGTGGACCCAGGCTACTACAGCAGCAGCAGCAGAATCAATCATGAAAGGCGGCCTGGCTGGGACAGATAGTTTGCCCCTGGCTTCCTCTCGATTTCCTGATGGGCACGATCATCTCTACCTGAACAGGAGGTGACTCCAGATAGAGGAATGGTGCCTCCAGGGTGGCTCGAGTCAGGAGTAGAGGTGGTGAAGGAAGTGCTCTTGCTCTTGCCAATATGGCTCCCCAGCAGGGGAAGAGCCCCCCGATAGCCACATGATGTTACTATGTTTGGATCTATACAATCAATATCCATTTCAATTTGCTCACATATATTTCCTTTTATCTTTTCTTTATTTTTTTATGTGCATTTGTATGCTTTCATCTGGAATCGTTTTTTGTTTTTTTTTTTTTAATTTTTATTTATTTATGATAGTCACAGAGAGAGAGAGAGAGGCAGAGACACAGGCAGAGGGAGAAGCAGGCTCCATGCACCGGGAGCCCGACGTGGGACTCGATCCCGGGTCTCCAGGATCGCGCCCTGGGCCAAAGGCAGGCGCCAAACCGCTGCGCCACCCAGGGATCCCTGGAATCGTTTTAATCCTGTCTGAAAACCCACTTTTAGACTCCTATCTAAAGAACCACTTTTAGAATCTTCTACTGTCTTCCTACTGATGACAGATTTTCTTCGTTTTTGTTTGTTAAAAAATATTTACCTTGTCTTCATTTTTTAAAGACATTTTATTGAGGGGTACCCAGGTGGTTCAGTCAGTTAAATGTCTACTCTTGATCTCAGCTCAGGTCTTGATCTCAAGGTCAAAAAAAAAAGAGAGATTTTGTTGAATATAGAATTCTAGGTTGGCAATCATTTCCTTTCATCACTGTAAGTTGCCACTCCACTCTTATGGCTTTTTTTTCCCAAAGATTTTATTTATTTATTCATGAGAGACACACAGAGAGAGAGAGGCATATGCAGAGGGAGAAGCAGGCTCCATGCAGGGAGCCCGATGTGGGCCTCGATCTCAGGACTCCAGGATCACGCCTTGGGTGGAAGGCTGAGCCACCCAGGCGTCCCTGTCTTATGGCTTAAATGTTTCTGTTGATAAGGTACAAATAATGTGCCCTTTTTTTTCCTCTGGGTGTTTTTAAAATTATCTCTTTGTCTTTGGTTTCAGTGGTTTGAGTCTGATACGCAAAGGTGTGGGGTTTTTATTCATCCTCTGAGGTTCACAGCCCTTCCAAAATTAGTATTGTCTTTCACCAATTTTGGAAAATTCTTGGCCACTATTTTTTCTTATTGGCTTCTACCATATTCCCTCTCCCATCTCTCCAGGATTCCAGTTTTTTTTTTTATGTTAGACCTGGTCACCACACCTCACAGATTTCTCTTTTCTATCTTTTGGTTCCTTTCAGTGTTTCAATCTGAATATTTTCTTCCAGTCTTTCTTGCAGTTCACCGAGAAACTCTTAAGCAATGTCTAATTTTCTGCCAAACCCATCCATTGCTTTCTCCATTTCATGGTAAAAATATACATAACATAAAATTAACCATTTTAACCATTTTTAAGTTACAATTCATTACACTTGTAGTTGTATTTTTCAATTCTACAATTTCCACTTGGTTATTTTTAAAATAATTTTGAATTCTCTTCCTCAATCCTCCTTGAAGTATATTAACTATAGTTATTCTAAAGTCCATGATACTTTAACTAGCTGGGACCACCACAGAGCTATTCTACTTTTGTCTCTTGTTTCTCTGGGGTTTTTGGTCAGTTCTTATCTCCTTGAATGTCAAATTATCTATTTGTTTCATACTGAGGATATATATTTTAAGATTTTATTTATTTATTCATGAGAGACATAGAGGCAGAGACATAGGCAGGGGGAAAGAGAGGAGAAGCAGGCTCCATGCGGGGAACCTGATGTCGGACTCGATCCTGGGACTCTGGGATCACACCCTGAGCCAAAAGCAGACACTCAATCACTGAGCCACCTAGGTGGCCCCATAATGAGAGTATATATTAAACATTGTGGAGGAAAAGAAGGGTCTGTTTGATATTGTCCTCCTCCAAAGATTTACCTTTGCTTCTGGCAAGTAACCAAGAAGTCTGACATTACCAAGCATTCATAAAGATATGAAGCAATAGAAAGCCACACATTTGCAAAATAATTTAGTATTATCTAGAAAAGTTTAATTTTGACTTTCTGCAATAATCCATTTTAAAATGGGAAATGAGACCCAAAGAGATCAAATGACTTGCCCAAGATTACATTGCTTTTGAGGTCAGGACCCAGAAACACACCTTGACCTATTTGGTGCCAGGGTTCATGTTCTTTCCCTTAAATACCTGTCTCTGATGTTCAACTGTAAGCAATTCTGCTTAAAGAACGTCATGACCTTTTTTCCCCATCATCTTTTACAAAGTGCTATTTCATCAAACCAATTCCTTATAGCAAAAGCTGTATGTCTGCTATTCACCACACTATTATCATTGTCTAGAATAGATCCTAAGATGTAACAAGGGCTCCAGCGTTATCTGTGACTTACCTATAGTCCTCACAATTCTCAAGGACCAGACGCACCTATAACCACCTGTCTAAATCATCTGATCAGACCAGGACCTCAGTGGACATCCTACTTTGTAGGAAGGGAAATATTTTTTGCACAATTCTCCTGAGTCAAAGACAAGGATTGGTTGAAATGTAATAAGGATTCTGACAAATGGAGTGAAATTATCTTCTCCTTGGCTATTCATTCCTAGCACTGTGAGGACCCCTAGCCCGGGGCTATAGAAGCCAGGCAAGATGGGCATAGATAGTATACAGATATATCTAAATTGTTCTTTTCAGTCTGGTCTCACAGATCATTGTCAACATCAACATTCTCAAATCTAGACACCATTCTCCAATTCATACTAGCAAGGAAGTCCTTCTCATTTTCTAGAAGAAGGAGGAGGAGAAAAAGGAAGACAGAAAAACAACCTACTTCCAAGCAAGGTAACAAGTGCTCTCAGGGTAACTTTCAGAGAGCACTATCCTTCACTCTACCTCCAGTCCAGGCCAAATGGAGCCATTATACATTTTCATCAGCTCCCCAATCCATCTGTCTCTCAGTTGACTTTCTGTTGTCCCACTGGCTCCCATCTTGTCCCTGCACTCCTGCCCCTCTGGAACTTCCTCCTCTTCATTGACAACTTGCCCACCTTCTCACCCGAGTTGTCACTAGCTGACTCAAACCTTAAGAGTCTCATAGAGTGTGTGCGAAGTTGGGATATGAAATAGGCACCCACATGAAACAGGAAACTAAAATTTTCCCTCATCTGTCCCAAGACCCAACAATCATTTACCTGAAATGCTGCAAATGCATTCCTCCAGAAGGACTGAACTACCTGACACTTGTTTCTGAGTCTCTACTCCCGAGACCTCTGCTGCCCCTCAAAGGAATATTCCAGAAGAGCAAATAGTTCCTTGGCAAGTCTTCAGTTCTAAATATGAATCAAAGATGATATTGCCAGAATTAATACTAAATGTTTTGATTTAATTTAATTTGATAAGTTGATAAAAGCCAGGAGAAGGACAAAGGGTATTATTATTCTACAACCTACTAAAAGGCAAGAGCCATGAGGGTATGACCAGTTCTCTATTTCTTACTATGCATTTTCCATACTTGAGATCATTCTGTATATACAATTCCTAATTGCCTTTATTTTGGGCTTAAAATTATTTCTTTAGTATTTTCCAGGTTATTAAAAATAGTGTATTAATACCATTTTAATGACTTTACAGTTATTATATATAGTTCTTCTTAAAGTCTCCTAATATCAACTATATCCATTTTTTTGACCCTCAAATAATCTTTATCATCTACTTGGCACCTTGTTCTTAAGCCTCAGGATTCAACGACATTTTAAAAAACGTTGAAGTGCCAATATCGTCCTTTCAACAGAGCTCAGGAATCTGATTACAGCTCTCTAAGGGAGTGATAGTCTCTCACACATTTTTTTTTCCTTATAGCACATTTTTCCTACTTTACATATTTTCCCTTCTTGCAATTTTTCAAAATCAGCTTTGAACTGATTTTAAATAGATTTCTCTGTGGCAAGGTATCCCTGTGCTATATTCTAATCATCTTTATGGACATTTTGGAATTATATCAGATTTTAAATAAGAGCTATTTAGGAGATTTATGGAGGGCCGGTACTGCTGCATGGACAACTTTGTTTGGCAATAAGAAGAAGAAACTGCAATATTTGAAAACAAAACAAATGTTCTTTCCCACCTCTACATCCAGGTCTGCCTTATAGCTTCACTTCAAAGTTCAGTGAAAATATTCTTACTAAGGCAAGATCAACTCAGATGTATTGGAGACAGTAAATCAGGCATCTGTCAGGTGAAAGATACAGGCTCAGAATCTGTTTTCCCTTGCACATTGCAGTGTGACTCTTATGCTGATTTTGGAATGCAGAAATTTGCTGAAAGGTGCTTTCTGGGGGTGTAGAAGTCAGTGGCATGCGTTCTCCATGTCTTTCAGTGTCCAGACACTCAGAGACCACCTCACATGGCTATGCCTAAAATCTAGCTGACCCCACCACCCACCCTTACACATAGGTGCCAGCCTGGGAAAGGACTAAGCAGCCAAGGAAAAATAATCCTAATTCATTCCATAAAGGTCAAGTAAGGGTTTACTGTGTGCCAAGGTCTATGCTAAGTGAAAGCTACTGAGATGACCAAGACATGATCCTTGTCCTCAAACAAGTTTACAATCTTGTGACAGAGATAAGTATGTCAACAAATAACTGCAAGGGGCATAATGATAATGTGAGGGGTAGTTTCTAAGCGTAGGACAGAACAACAGAAGTAGTGATCTCTACAGAGGCAGGTAAACACTGAATAGAGGAAGAGACACTTGATCTGCATCTTAAAAAAGTGAGCAGGAATCAGAGAGATCAAAAAGGGAAGGAAAGGAGTCCAGGAAGAGGGAATTATAGTAATAGTCTGTGTTGAGCATCTTACCATGTGCCAGGCTTTACTGTGAGCCTGTTCTGCATATTATCTCACTTAATCCTCACAGTAAATGCTGTGAGGCAGATTCTAGGCTAGTCCTCATGTCTAAATGAGCCAACAAAAAAAAAAAAAAAAAAATGAGCCAACACAGAGAGAAGCTAAGTAACTTGCTCAAAGTCTTACTTGTAGAACCTTCAACAAGAAGACACATTCAGGTACTACCATTATCTTAATACTGCTACAGCATGGGGTCTGATAACCATGGAGCTAGAGAAGAGACTAGAGGAAGAGGAGCCAGATCTCAAAGGGCCTTAAATGTCGTGCTGAGAGATTGGGTTTTAATTCTGCACGCTATAAAGAACTCAATATATAAAGTTTGGAAAGACAGAACTGATAGCTAGGGGCAAAAAAAAAAACCTGAGTCAGGAATCCAATCAGGAGACTATGAAAATAGTCCTGGGAAGAATGGATGAGCCCTGGAACTAAGGATGAGATAGCAAACCTAAGAGACCTTAGGGCGGTGGTGTCCTGTATCTCTGGTTCATGTTCTTTAGACTATATGATATCAGTTCCATGGTAGGTTCCATACTCAGCCAATAAAATCTACATCTGACTTACTTCCCCAAAACTGGAAAAGGAAATAGGGAGGATGGAAGGGCGGGGCCTGTGGTAACCTCCCTTCCTGAAAGAGCATCTGCTAAACTATCATGTTGTCCAAGAAGGGCTTTCTACTGCTGAGGATGGTGGTCCCATTTTCCAAGGACAAACCAGGTGAGAGATCCAGCTCTTGGGCCTGGGGTCCTCCTCCCCACAGCCACACAATCCAGTAACAGAGAAATTGGTCCAAGAGTGGGATGTGATTATGGAAACATCCTCTTCAATTTTTTTATCCTTCTCTTCCAGATCTGCCAAATGATAGAAGCATAAAATTGCTTAGGATGAGAAAAACCACATAAATAGAACTTTTTGTGAAGAGTCTCATCAATAAAGAACAATGAGTGTATGAGAAAACAGTATTCTGGTTGGTTTGTTTTCTTTTCAGTTGATTACAGGCACTGCATGTGAACTCTGACCTGTATTCTGTGGTTGTTCCTTCAATAAAAACTAAAACTTCAGCTGTGTTAGAAAATGCAAGAGTGCATATCATTTGTCTTTCTTTTGCTAAAGTGTAAATACAAGAAAGCTTTGTGATTAACTGATTAAAAAGAGGAGAAAGCTTCATAATTAGGTTTCATAGAGCTATAGATTTTGCATTAAGTGGTTTATTACAAAAAGTTGGAAACATTGATCTGAGACATTAGACCACTGTGATTAAATTTATGGTACATTGGGAATACTTGGGCCAATTATAGGATTAAGGGTCCACTGTGGTGATATAATTCCACATAAATGGAATTATAATATGGTCTAGCTGGGGGCGCCTGGCTGGTTCAGTCAGAGGAGCAGGCGACTCTTGATCTCGGGTTTCTGAGTTTGAGCCCCACATTGGGTGTAGAGATGACTTAAAAATAATTTTTTAATGGTCTATCTGGTGATTAAAACTCTTGATGCTGTCCCTACTATATTCTCATTTCTTTTAAAAATTTTCCCACTGAGAACGCTCTTGCACTGTTGGTAGGAATGCAAGCTGGTGCAGCCTCTCTGGAAAACAGTGTGGAGGTTCCTAAAGAAGTTAAAAACAGAGCTACTCTATGACCCAGCATTGTACTACCAGGTATTTACCCCAAAGATACAGGTGAAGTGAAATGATAGGACACCTGCACCCCAATGTTCATAGCGGCAATGTCCACAATAGCCACATTGTGGAAGGAACCACGATGTCCTTTGACAGAAGAATGGATAAAGAAGATCTGGTACATATATACAATGGAATACTACTCAGCCATCAGAAAGGATGAATACCTACTATTTACTTTGATGTGGATGGAACTGGATGGCATTATGCTAAGTGAAATAAGTCAATCAGAGAAAGCCAATTATCAGAGTTAATTAGGTAAGGATTATTCTCGTTGATATATTGCTTCATTCATATGTGGAATATAAGAAATAGTGAAAGGTACTATAGGGAAAGGGGAAACTGAGTGGGGAAAAATTAGAAAGGAAGACAAACCATGAGAGGCTTAATCTGAGAAACAAACTGAGGGTCACTGAAAGGGAAGTGGGTGGGAGGATGGGGTAACTGGGTGACAGGCACTAAGGAGAATACATGATGAGATGAGCACTGGATGTTAGACTATATGTTGGCAAATTGAATTTAAATAAAATATTTTTTAAAAAATTTTGCCCACAGAAAAGAACAGGCACTTAGCTTTCCCTAACTAAAGGGAAATTTAAGACCTCATGTAAGCTTCAAATCCATTTGGACAAGTTCATATTTGTAATATTCAACTATAACGTAAAAAAATTTTAATGTCCTCCAATGGATAGTTTTTAAAAATGATTGAGATATTCATATGATGGAATACTATATAAATACTTTTAATTATTTTTTGAGTCTATTGAATTATTTGTTAAATGATCAGAACATCATGTTAAATGGGAAAATGACAGAATATATAACATCATATCAACATGATCTCAAATATATGAGCTTATATGTGCTGCATGTGCAGATATTTGGGGGCTAGAGGTTCCAGAATGAAATCTAAAAGTTTCACAGTCATTATCTTTCAGGACAGTATGATAGCAAATTTCTATTTTTTCTATTTACTTAGGATTCCCTCAAATTTTGGAATTTACTATATTAAATTTTTTTAAAGATATTTATTCATGAGAGACATAGAGTATTTATTCATGAGAGACACACACACACAGAGAGAGAGAGAGAGAGAGAGGCAGAGACACAGGCAGAGGGAGAAGCAGGCTCCACGCAGGGAACCCGATGTGGGACTCAATCCTGGGTCTCCAGGATCACATCCTGAACCCAAGGCAGCGCTAAACTGCTGAGCCACCCAGGCTGCCCCTACTATATTAAATATTAACATGCCTTTGTTCTCTTACAACTGAGAAAAAAATAATTTTGCAAATGTCTTTCAAAGTAACTCTCTGGAAGTCTGCATAATTACTGCAGTGCTGCTGCGTTTGTTTACTTCTGTAAATCCAACCTATGGCCACAAATCAAAAATAATGCTTTTACCTTAGAACTACATTATATTTTTTTGTCTTATTTTGGAAAATGTTCTTATTCATTTCACTCACCCATTTTTATTCGGTAGTAGCCTTGGATTCAAACAACATTTGGCTGATTCTAAAAGTCAAATGTGCCTTCTTCAGATAGACTGGCTACCCTGACAATATTAAAAAGACTGTATGAAGGACTCTGTGTTAGTCAGCTGAGGCTGTCATAAGAGAATAACATAGATTTGGTGGCTTAAGCAATTGAAATTATTTCCTCACAAGTTCTGGAGCTTGGAAGTCTGAGGTCAGGCTGCCAGCCTGGTCAGTTTCTGGTGAGGCTCCTAGCTTGCAGAGAAAGAGTTCTGGTATCTCTTCTTCTGAGGACACTAATCCTTTTGGATCAGGGCACCACCCCACTCATGACCTACCTTACCTTAATTACCTCCTAAAAGCCCTATCTCTGAATACAATCCCATCAGGGGTTTAGGGCTTCAACGTACAAAATGTAGAGGTGGCGGGGGGCGGGGGGTAGAAAATTCAGTCCATAGCAGGCTCTGAAAGCATTTTGAAATGAAGATTTTCAAAAGTTTTGAGCATTGCTTGCAGTAAAGCATATCATCTGCCCACTTTCCTTCTGTGAAGACAACATCACTTATTTGGATGAACAAGTTTCGAATGCTTTTGTCTCATAAAATGATTTACAATCTATTCTGTTAGAACACCTATTCCTTTAACACATTTGCTCATATCTGATTGAGAAATAGGAACAATGTTTATATAATCCAGAAGTTGAGTTGCTTCTTCTCCCCGAGTACATTTTTTTCCCACTCAGTCAAGAACAGCTTTTCTCAGCATTAAGAAAAAAAGTTTTAGAAATATATGAAGATTTTAAGACAAAAGCTTAAAATCCCATAGAAGTGACTTTAGTGCAATTGGTGGCTGGTTTAATGACTTCATAAACCACAACATTTATTTTAAGCCTGTTTGGGGAAGCTACAATTACAGATGAAGAAGCTGCAGACATTTTCCCCCTGTTAAGAAAAACTGATGAAGAGAACTTTACCCTGGATTATATGTTTAATGTTGATGAAACTTGGTCACTATTAGAAACAAGTCATGTGTGAATCCCAGGATTCTAAACTTGCAAAAGACCAATATTGGGTCCATAGACCCACATGCAGGTTTCACCAGGCCTATGTATTATCGGATTATTATTGCTTTTATCTGTCTCTGGTTACAAAATGCCGTTGATTTTGAAGGACCTATCTTAACCCACAATTTTACAAAAGACAAGATTTGGGGGAACATACCATATGGAGTTGTTGTAAAAATGCCTGTACATAGAATATTTTATATGAATAAAAAAACTTATTAATTACAATATTTTATTTTTATTACGCTAAGCAAAATAAGTCACTCGGAGAAAGACAATTGTCTTATGATCTCACTCATATGTGGAACTGAAGGAACAAAAGAGGATCATAGGGGAAGAGAGGAAAAAATAAAACAAGATGAAATCAGAGAGGGAGTCAAGCCATAAGAGACCTTTAGTCATAGGAAACAAACTGAGGGTCGCTTGAGGGGTGGGGGAGGGGATACAGGGTAACTGGGTGATGGACATTAAGGAGGGCATGTGATGTAATGAGCACTGGTGTTATATGCAACTGATGAGTCATTGACCTCTACTCTTGAAATCAATCATGCATATGTTAATTAATTAAATTTAAATAAAATTTAAATATAAAAATAATAATTACCATATTTTATAATCATTTCTCTTCCCTTCCTTTCAAAACTCAGCTCTTCTGGGGCACTTGAGTGGCTCCATAGGTTAAGTATCTGACTCTTAGTTTCAGCTCAGGTTATGATCTTACAGTCTTAGAATAGGCCCTGTGTGGGACTCTGGGCTCAGGACAGAGTCTGATCCAGATTCTCTCCCTTTCCCTCTGCCCATCCCACCCCACCACTGCTTGTGTGCTAGCACTTGCACCCTCTCTCTCTCAAATAAAAAATCTTTTAAAAATAAAAATTAAATTTAAAAAAACTCAGCTCTTCTGAAAAAGGTTCCAAATCACCACTCCATCTGCAACCCAATTAGCTTACGTGCTACCTCTCCCCTCTCCCCTACTATGCCACAGAACCCCCACCCCACCCCAATTTATTAAAGATCTTACTCACAGAACTCCGTGATCCAGGAAAGAAGAAAACTTGGATTTATTATGTTAGTCCCTGCACTTGATCGTATAGAGCTATTGATGCCACATTAAGTGATATTGCCAGATGTGAAGGGCCAAGGGCAGACTGTTCCAAGATGAGCCACTTTGACATGAAGATTATTTTAAGTCAAAAAGCAATCAAAACCCAGCCGATTCAGGAAAAGCTCTTTACCTCCCCCACAACTGCCTAAAAAGAATTTAGATAAAGGACCAGCTCCAGGAAGAGAGCTGTCACCATAGATAACTACATTATACTGTGAACTAGGTGTGGTAGACAGGGACCTAGCAAGGCCTGTTTGATCAAAGTCCTCTCTGTCCCATTGTTTCTGAGTGGCCAAGCAAACATTTGTTTACCAAACCTTGAGGCTTTTTCATCTGCCTGTAAATTGCATTCCTTCCCTTTGAAGTCCCAGATTTCTTCATTCAGGGTGACTTACATACCTCATTTTGCCTGAGTATCTTTAGAATTTCCATCTCTGTGGATTCAGCATCTATATGAAATGAAACTTTATTTTCTCCTGTTTATTTCATGTCATTTTGATTCTTAGTCCAACTAGAAGGACCTAAGAGGGGACAGGAATTCTTGTTCCATGACAGATGGGAGAGGCAAGCTCTCCAAGGGCAGGGACAGTGCATTTCATACTAACCACATAGTGACATTCAGCAGACATGTGTGCAATGACATGGGTACCATGAAGGAATACATTGACAGCCTCTTCCATGTTTACACCATCTTCTCACAGACTTACTTCCCACATGTTAACTTGGTATTTTTTAACCATAGTCAAAAGCTGGAAAGATCAGGAAATGTTGGATATAAGAAAACTGACCTATTGAAAGGCAAATGGGCTAGAGAAGCCTGGGATAAAAGACTAGACCTGGGCTAAGTTCTGCCAAATTTCAGGCCATGCCCTTTCCATCCAGGCAAAGCTCCTACCTTATCTTTTTAAATTCTTTGCAGCAAGGATTCCATTTCCTACTAAAGTGTATAATGATGTATACAACCCATCTACATACCCACCATCCTTCTACTTCTTCTCATGCTATTTTTAGACTGGATGTCTTTTGTATGTGCGATCTATATTTTTATAAAACTGCATAGAACTTTCAAGAAAGCATCTACAATACACACACACACATTGCCTGTTTGTAAGTATTAACCATCAATTCCTTCCAACCTTCCAATGAGCTCCATCCTGGCTCTTGACAGTCTCTCCTGTAGACCCAAGACTACTGGGCTCTTGGCTTCTGCCATCACTCGTACTCACCACATAGTTCCCATCTAAGAGTCTTCACACATACTGTTCCCTCTGCCTGCAAAGCATCCTCACTTCATTAAGATTCACTCAACCTTTAGATCTTTCCTCGGGCATCTCCTGAGGAAAGTCTTCTCTATGTCCCTGATTAGACCTACACCCCCAATTATAGGTTCTCATGGCACAACAGAACTCTCCCTTAGATCCCTCATCATAAATACAATTTTACAGGAATGTATGAAATTGGTTGATGGATATCTGCCTGATGGCAGAGACTATGCCAGCTTTTGATCAGCCCAGAACTTGGCACATTACTGCCTGGGCCCACATTGGGCTTATCTTCCTATTCATCTCATCTTTGAAGTGTCAAACCACCAGGCTGCCTTTTCTGGGGTGAGCTTTGTAGCTGGATCCATTTTGTCCGGCCCTCCTTAAATAACATCTGAGACTCAGAGTTTCCTCCTCTGTAAACCCCTGTTATTATACTGGAGCCCTATCCCTGTGGTGGTGAGGTGTGGGGGGAAGGATGCATTCTCTGGAGTCCTGGTATGAGGTCTCAGTGTTTTAAGTGAGCCTGTGCCTCTGGGCTGCCCACATTCACAAGGGCTCTTCAGCTTTGTTTTCTTTTGTTTCCTGCCCCCACCCCCACCCTTGCTCCAGTTAGGTGAGACAGGAATGCTAGAGAGGATGGAAACTGGGATTTCCCTTCTCCTGTTGGTTGGTCTACTACAAAACCCCATTAGGTTAGGTTCTGGCAAAGGAGCTTCTCTTGAGAGCAGGTCTTGTTAATAAGAACAGAATTTTCTGGGTATATTTCAAAATGGCTACTTCCCCCACACACACACTCTCCCTGCCAGAAGCATAGGAGATGGTTTTTTTTTTCTCTTATCTTCACAGTAAGAGTCTTGTAGAGATCCTTGTAGGAATGGTCAATGCGTGGGACCTCCCACCAAGACTGGATCCCCAGGAGTTTTTAACTGTCAGACTTGTCCATGCTGAGCCTTCAGAAATTCATCTATTACCATTTAGGTTTTCCTCCCTAGGTACTGTTTCCTGCATAATGTTCTGCTTTGGGCTCATGATCCGGTAGGCTGTGATTCTCTCCATCTGCCTCTCCCTCTTCAATTTTGGGGACAAAGATTTGCCCTGTAATCTCACTTCTCTGATGGATGTAAAAAGAGTTATTGATTTTCAGTCTGTTCAGCATTTTCCTTGTTCTAAGTTTCTTACATGCTGGACTGGAAACCAAAAGTCCAGTTTTGCCCAATATGGGGAAATAGCTTTTTGTTTGGTCTTGGTGGATTTCCCCATCCTGCACCTTTAATGAGGCCCCAGGATGCTTCACGTGCAGTCCCACATGGGCTCCAAACAACTCAGGACAAAAGAGCTTGCAGTTGATACATTTCAAAACAGGCTATTTGATTTATATATATACATATATATAATTATATATAAGTACATGCATATATTTATATATGATATATACATAAATTTATGTATACACATATATATCACATATAATTATATATAAATATATACATATATATCCAATCACTCAAAGTTCATACTTTAATAGACTAAATTTTTTTTTAAGATTTATTTATTTATTCATGAGAGACACAGGGAGAGAGAGAGGCAGAGACACAGGCAGAGGGAGAAGCAGGCTCCTTGCAGGGAGCCCAATGTGGGACTAGATTCCGGATCCTGGGATCACACCCTGAACTGAAGGCAGATGCTTAACCACTGAGCCACCCAGGTATCCCTAGGCTGAAATTTCTTATGTGGATTTTTGTCAGATGCCATTCAAGTAATTCAAGATGATTATTTATATAGAAATGATTTCATATAACAAGGACCTCATATGATAACAAGAACATTTATAAGAGGCTTTTTTTTTTATTAATGAGTACACATAAAAAGAAAATCAAGACAGACAGTGGTATACATGTCTGGACCTCTGTGACTAAGTTAGTAAACATTTTGTGCAATATTTACTGCCTGAGATCATGGATAGGCACTGTAGGAAATTACT
Source organism: Vulpes vulpes (assembly GCF_048418805.1). Lineage (NCBI taxonomy): Eukaryota > Metazoa > Chordata > Mammalia > Carnivora > Canidae > Vulpes > Vulpes vulpes. Next base: position 47,824,008 of record NC_132785.1, read on the forward strand.
AAGGAGTTTACTGTCTAATCAAAAATTGAGAGGAACAAGGGCACACAAAGCATTCATCACACAGAGAGGCAGAATGCTCAGAGAAAGAACAAAGACGAAATATTATTAACACAAGAACGAAGTGTAAGGCTAGGGTCTTACTTGAATCGCTGAGGAGAGCGAAGCCAAGTGGAGCTATGAAAGGATGATACTTCTCAAATATTAGCCCGCATTTCCCCTGCGCACATAGCCCCACTGTGGCTTTCCCCATCCCTTCCACCCGCGCCCCAATTAAGTAATCCTGTGCTCATTGCCTCCGAGGAAAGTTGTGACTTTGTGGAGAGGAGAGGATAACAAAGAATCCTTTATCTTTTGTGTTCCAAAAGCAGGTGCCCTTTGACAAATAGAAAAGCTTGGACAAAAATGCCTGTTTAGGGTAAGAGAGGACATGTTCTTTTTCTCTGACTAGACAGATCTCCCAGACTTGTGGAAGATAAAAGAGAGAGACAGATGGCGAGCGTGTGTGTCAGCATCTTTGTATTGAGTGAGCCACTCAGTCAACAAGAGGGAGGGAATATTGGTGGGTCCCAGGTGGAAGGGTCTTCTATCTTCTATTTTTCCTCCTGGTTAGAGTCCCAGAGAGGCAGCAGGGTGTCAGAGGAGTGAAGAGACTCACACTCTTGGCCTCTATAAGGCACCCAGCAGGAAGCAAGACCCTTGAGAAGGACTGTACCCGCACATAGATAAAAAACCAGGAACCCAGTGAATAATGGTTATCTCTTTGGACATACGTCATAAAGAACACCAGATGTTCTCCCTCCCCATCATGCCGTGGCGTTACCTTAACCCACATACCCACTTGGAAAGGGAATGAAAGACTCAAATCAAGCATTTCCAATCATCCCGAGAACAGGACCCACACTAAGTTAAGTTGAATTAAGTACAAAATATGTTTGTGAACTTAGGTCTAGAATCACCTGTTATCAGCTAATGGGGACTGTTTGGTCCATCTAAGATGTACTGAATGCCTATTATGTGTCAGGTACTAATCTAAGACCTTCTTCTGTTTAATGTTCACCACAACCTATAGCAAAGAAACCAGGCTCAGGGGATTTAGGTAACTTGCCAAGATCATAAACTCAGCGCGTGGCAGATCAAGAACTCCAGCCATTGCCAGACAACAAACTCTACACTGTTAACCTTTTCTCTCTTCTGATGCTTCCTGGAGAGCAAAATACAATGGCGAAATACTCCATCCCTGACCTCACTGAGCTTGCAGTCTAGAATGAATAGGAGGAGAAAGAAGGTTTCCAAGAAGCCCAGCCCAGTCCTGTTGGGTAAGAAGGCACAGGAACAGAAAGACTGGATCATCTTTTGTCCTCATGAGAAGGGAATCTCAGCTAGAGATTGGAAGACATCCAGATATGGATTCTCTACTTCAAAAGAACTATTACAGGTTTGGGAGTCAGAGGCAGGTATGGACCTGGACTGTGTGGTGCATCAGCTGTGTGCCCTTGGGCAGATAACTAGTCTAGCTGAACTTCACTTTCTTTATCTTTAAAACAGAAATAATGCTATCCATCTCACAGGGTCATCAAGAAGTAAATGAGATCATATGGCTAAAACAGCCTAATAACTGGTTGATGATCAATACACATTAGATCTTTTCTTCCTCCCTCCAGGACAAAGTATCCTAAGAACCATCACCCCATCCTGAGTCATTTCTGGTTAAAGAATTCCCAGTTTGAGATGCTGGGGGAACCTTCCCTGAGGAAGAGAAATCCAAACTCCTCTGGTTCTCAGTGTCAGATAGACATAGCGTGCCTTTGAACCAGATTTCACTTGGATTGTCTAGAATTGTTTGAAGTCACTTCAACTAAAAGGTTACTCCACACTGGACCCAACAAATCTGGTTTTTATTGAATAAACCCCTCAGGTCCGAAGAATTGGCCATAATCTACCTCCTACAGATTACTATTTCCAACGTAGCCCTCAGAGGCCAAGTCTCCAACTTCAGTGAGCATGTATTGTGTTTCCGTAGGTGAAAACACATGCTGGGAGTGATAGAAAGATAAATAAGACATGGTCTTTGCCCTGCAGCAATTCAGAATCTGGAACACGAAAAGGATACATATAAACATAACTGACACCAAGTAGACTGATAAATTACACAAGAGAGAACAAAAGTGCAATAGGACAAAGATTTAGAATGACTGGACTGGGCATAAGGAGAAGTTTCTTAAAAGAACTGAAATTTGAAATAGACCTGGGGGGATGGCTATGGCTGTACCTAAGGAATACAGGGAGTGTGAGAGAAGAGAGTAGAGTAAGAAATTTCAAGGTAGAGGGAATAGCTTAAGAAAAGTCAGATGGGTTAGAGAGCCCACTCTGGGTCCAGGCACAAGATGTGGCCAAAATTCATGTGCAATAGGAAGCAACCATGCATGCTCAAAATTTGGAGGGTTTCTAATGGCACTTGAAAGTCTATATTACATGGAACAAAGAGTCATCACAGATGGTTTTGTAAAATGTCTTGAACATAGCTTGATGAGTATGGACAAATATGATGATTATTACATGTCATAACTAGGGTAAGTACATCTTTCTGAATAATCCCATCCTAAGAAAGTAGTATCAATGGGATAAAACTTTGGCTTCTGCCACTAATGCCCCACTAATCCAAATCCAGTAGTCAGCTCTTAGTACTACATAAGGTCACCTGAAACTGTTACCAAAAAATAAAGACAGAAAGAAAGAAAAAAGGAAAAAGAAAAAACAAACCTATGTCTGGGTCCTACTCCTACAAATTCTGAGTTATCCTGTCTGGGGTAGAGTCTAGGCATTGGTATTTTTTAAAATTCTCCCAGATAATTCTAATGTTGAGGCAAAGTTAAAATCCATAAAGTGCAGACCCTGCACCAGCAGCATTGGCATCCCCTGGGAGCTTTTAAGAAATAGAAAATCTTGGGCCCTAACCCAGGCCGACTAGATCAGAATTTACATTTCTCACAAAATCCCCAGGTGGCTTATAAGCGTCAAAATTTGGGAAGCACTGGTATACACATACTGCCTACCCACTGCCCACTACTGCCAAACCCGTTTTTAGCCTGAAAGGGGAAGAAGTAAAAGCCCCAAAGATCTAGATACGAGATTATTTCCAAATCCTATAACAGAAACACGAATAAACTTAATTGCAAGTTTGCAGGGTCAGGGCTTCACTGCATGGCACCAGATGACTCCAAGAGGAAAAAAAAAAAAAAAAAAAAAGGAAGAGAAAGGCATTTGTTTAAGCAGAAGGATTCCTGACAGAAGGACTGAATCCTAAAATAGTGTGAGGCAGATGGGGTCAGCAAAAGCCTTTGGTGGCTGGGAAGGCACCATGATGTAGCACGTGTCCCTGACACAGCAACCCAGGATCACAGGATGGTGAGTCAACGCCCAGGGGCTGCTCCTGGGTCTGCCTAAGTTTCTTTGGGAAGAGCACAGGGTTTTCTCTTCCACCGGCCTCCACCCACAAGACAGCATATCTATTGTCATTTTTACCTGCAATCAATAACTGCAAGCCCTCAGCAGTGCTCAAGGTAAAAGAAAAAGCTCAAGACCAGCTATCATTTGATGGCAGCCAGAGGCAGAGACCATAACACGGATATAGAATCAAATCCCTAACCTTGGGAAACTGCTATGGTCTGAATGTTTGTGCCCCCTGCCCCAAATTCATATGTTGATAACTAACCCCTAAAGGTAATGGAATTAGGAGGTGGGGGTCTTTTGAGAGGCAGTTAGATCATGAAGCTCCCCCCCCAGCACCCCTTCCCCTGCCGCCGCCCCCCCACTCAGTGAATGGGATTTGTGCCCTAATAGGAAGAGACACCAGAGAGCCCTGAGCCCCTTCTACCATGTGAGGACACAGCAAGAAGTCTGTGGGTATGAAGAGGACTCCCCTGACCATGCTGGCACCCCTGATCCCAGACTTCCAGCTTCCAGAACTGTAAGACTTCTGTTGTTTATAAGCCACCTAGAACTGATGAATAACTGGACTCTAAAGTGAGTGATGTACCACACGTTGGCTAATTGAATTTAAATTAAAAAAATAAAGGGACACCTGGGTGGCTCAGCAGTTGAGTGTCTGTCTGCCTGTGGCCCAGGGTGTGATCCTGGGGTTCTGGGATCGAGTCCCACATTGGGCTTCCCACAGGGACCCTGCTTCTCCCTCTGCCTGTATCTCTGCCTCTCTCTGTGTGTCTCTCATGAATGAATAAATAAAATCTTTAAAATAAAATAAATTAAATTAAATTAAATAATAAAGAAGAGCAAAAGGATGAAAGTGGAAAAAATATATATAAGCCACCTAGCCTGTGGAATTTTGTTATAGCCACCCAAATGCACTAAGACAGAAGCCATTACTAAGCACCACCTTGGCTTCAGGAAATGATGATGAAATTGCAAAATTGTGCTCTGTGTTTAAAGTAGAAGCCTGGTAAGAAGCCAAAAGTGCTCAAGGCACTGAGAGCTGAGCTGGAAGAGAAATTTGCAGCAAGAGAAATTCATCTCAGAGTGAAACCAAATCAGACTGGTAGAAACCGCTACTACTCACTCTTCCCAAGCCTTCCAAACACATTCCTGGAGACCAGTAGAGAACCCCAGGCTCCGTGTGGGAAAAACAAAATGTCACTTGGGTCTTCAAATTCAGCCTGTAACCCAATCTTGGTGAATTGAGGAACGACTTAGAAATTTTCAAACTAAAGTTTGCAACTAATTTTCTCCTACTTACAGATAATGGTCAATCCCCAAGATCCTCCAGCATGTGCTTCCTACATAGAAAAGAACAGTAATACCAAAGAGTTAACCTCTCTTACTTGGGGTGGGGGGCAAGGGGCACGGGAGGGGGCAGATTCTAAAATGAATTGCTTTCTAACTTCCTAAAAATATTACTTTGGAGGCATAATTTTAACTCAGACCCAAATGTGCAAAGGCATCAACCACAACTGGAGACAGCTTCGAACCACTGCAGCTTCCTAGGGAAATAAGCCAAGAAGGGTAACCGGTCTCCATCACTTGCTGAGTATGCATGGTCCTCACCCGCACCCAGCGGGACCATAATGGCTCAGGAAATGTTTTCTAGTCCCTTAATCTTTTTTTTTTTTTTTAAGATTTTATTTATTTATTCCTGAGAGACACACACACAGAGAGAGAGAAAGAGAGAGAGGGAGGGAGGCAGAGGGAGAAGCAGGCTCCATGCAGGGAGCCTGATGCAGGACTCGATCCCGGAACTCCAGGATCACACCCTGGGCTGAAGGCAGGTGCTAAACCACTGAACCCCCCCAGGCTTCCCTCTAGTCTCTTAATCTGTATTGTTCATACTTTAGGTTGAATGATATAAAATTGCCATTTGTGTGGCAAAGAAACAATTGGATATCGACAAATGCAGACAGTTTCCACCTACCATAAAATGGACTGAAAGATGTTAAATGGTTCATGGTGGGAAAGATTGCAATTACATAAGGTTGTTCATACTCTTGTGGGGGTAATATAAGTTGGTATAATGTTCTTAGAGACAAATTTGGTAATGTATATAAAAAACTAAATTAAAAAAAAAAAAAACCTAAATTTTTTCATGCTGACTAAAAACCCAAACACCTAGGGATCTAGCATAGAAAGTATAAAGATGTACTTTCCAACATTATTTAAAACAATTGCTGGGGCACCTTGGTGGCTCAGTCAGTTAAGCATCTGCTTTCAACTCAGGTCATGATCTCAGGGTCCTGGGATTGAGCCCCATGTCCCTGCTCAGGGGGAAGTCTGCTTCTCCCTCTCCCTCTGCCCCTCCTCCTGCTTGTGTGCTTTCTCTTTCTCTCAAATAAATAAATAAAATATATTTTAAAAATAAAATAATTGCTTAGATGTCTAATAATAGGGAATAGCATAAAATGCTATGTTGCATTTATAAAATAGAATATTACATACCCATGAAAATTGTATTTTAAGGGGCATATAATGACATTAGGAAATACTTATAATGTTGGGGAATATAAAAGTGGACAAAGATATTCAAAATATAAACTCCAGGAAATATAATTCTGGGATAATTTTTTTCTTTTTCATTTCTTAAAAATTTCTGTGTAAATATATTTTACAGCCACAAAAAATATTTTAAGATAAATATAACTGGGGATGCCTGGGTGGCTCAGACTGAGCATCTGTCTTCAGCTCAGGTTGTGATCCTAGGGTCGAGTCCCACATCGGGCTCCCCACAGAAAGCCTGCTTCTCCCTCTGCTCATGTCTCTGCCTTTCTCTCTGTGTCTCTCATGAATAAATAAGTAAAATCTTTTAAAAATAAAATAGAATAAATATAACTATAGAAATTTTTAAAAAAGAACCAAAGTCATCTACTCCCTCATATACCTTGGATACTGAAGACTGGAACAACCTACCCCCCCACCCCCACCCCCCCCCCCACACACACACTCAACTTACTGTATATTAACATGACATTATTATTCTACAACACTCTTGCCCAGGCAAACACCTTGACTGTTTATTATAGAAATTTCCCTAAAGAGCCATCGACTCTTCCATTAAAAATCACTGATTGCAAAAGAAAAGGTGAAAAAACATTGATTGCACCGCCAGCCTATTTAAGTCCTTGCATCAAAAGTCTTCACCTCACTGTTTCCAACAGTCCAGACTATTATATCATGATCTTTAATTGTGAGCCTTAATCCCACACCTCCGCACACATGGAAAGACCTATCTTTCACGGATCTCCCAATTTTCAACAAATCTGACCTCACTCTCCTCCTTTGATACCCTGCTGAAGCTCTTCCAGGGTGGTATTCTCCACCACAGCACTGAGCAATGAACGCAGCTTTGTCTTATCACCAGGCAGTGTTGCTGATATTTGGGGAGCCAGCATATGACAGAGTAGAACTTCTGAAAACCTATCAAGAATTTTCTGTGAGCCAGGCACTGCACCGTCCAAGTTGTAGGAGATTTGCTAGCATAAAAATAAAATAAAATAATCAATAACACAGAGAACCTAAAGGGAAAGATGGGTTAGGAAGCAGTGTTCCTCCATGCTCGGTAACAATCAGGCAGTGAGATAAAGCAAAGTGAAATATTTGCTCAATGTGCCAGGTAGCATCCTAGGATAACCCCACATTCCTTTCACCTTCGTATAATCCCTTCCCCTAAAAAAAAAAAAAAAAAAAAAAAAATCCCTTCCCCTGAGAGTGTGGGTGGGCACTTTGATAGGATGAGATATCTCCTTTATGATGATGTGATTAAGGTGATGCCTAAGGGATTTGTCAGTCGACTTCGAGTTAATGAGAACAGAAATTACTCCAGTGGACCGAAGGTAATCATAGGAGGCTTTAAAGTCAGACCATTTTCTCATGCTGATGGTAGAAGTCAGGAGGATTGCAGGCATGAAGACAGAGGAGGTCACATGATAAAGAATCCAGGCGGCCTCTAAAATTAAAGGTGATCCCTAGCTGACAGCCAGCAAGGAAATGGAGACCCCTGTCCTACAATCCTAAGGGGTGGCATTTTGCCATCAGTCCCAGTGATCCTGGAAGTGGAATCTCCCCCAGAGTCTCCATATGAGAATTCAGCCCACCTTGATTTTGGTCTTGAGAGACTCTAAGCAGATAAGCTGGCTAAGCCCATCCAGTCTTCCAATGTACGTAACCACAAGTTTATAAATGGGTGGTGTTTTGAGTCTCTAAGTTGGTGGTTTTTTATTACACAAAATCGAAAACTAACACACGGAGCCAAGATACAAGTTCAAGATAAGACAAACGATCACCACAAAGTTCTCAAGGCTCTTGTTGGATCCCAATATAGCAGTGACGCCCAGAAGGACCTACCCAACAATCTCCTACAAGGGAGAACTGGACAACCCACAGGGTTTGGAGGTTTGAAGCTGAGCAAAGTCTTCAATGAAAGAAGTGATGGGTCACTGAGGACAGTGGTGGGGAAGCTATAAGCTGTAAAATGAAAAGGTAACAATTTTTAGTAGGTGCCTAAATCTCCCCCATGCAACCCCACCTAGGGTAGGATTTAGTTGGCAACAAAAGAAAACTGCCCACAAGACAAGATGTGGAATTGGCACCAGGACCCCAGCCTGGTGCTCAGATGGGCTACTGGAGTCAAGGACACAGACAAAGAAGGGTTGGTGAAGGAGCAAACTACCCGGACAGGTCTCCTCAGTGTCCCTCAGCTACAGTGCAAGGCACATAGCCCAGATCTGGCTTTGCTACTGTGAAGTCTCCTTTAAAGGTCCATCCTTGCTCTTCTTTCACCTTCTCAGCCTCCCTCCAAGGACCAGAATAAATCCCCATCTCCTCCAGGAAGTCTGCCCTACCACACTTGCCCTTCCTATATCTGAACATTGACTTCCAATGAAAGATCCCTGACCAATGGAAGGTGTTTCCTACTTAATTCGTCCCAAGAGCAATGACTTCATTTCTCCAAGCAAAAACCCACCCCCATTTCAAGGCAGTTTTAATAGTTAAAGACTTTCTCCTCACACTAAGCCAAAATCTATCACTTAATAACTGTGTGACTACTTGTCTGAGACCCACTTTCCTCATTTGCAAATGGGCATAAAATTAATACCTTCCTCAGAAGATAGTTGTGAGGATTACATAAAATAGTCAAGTAAAAGACTGTACTATGTCTGACACATAGGGCTTGATAAATGGTGGTGGTTGTCACATTGTTAAAAGAAATGTTGTAAAGCATCTGTTACAACGTCCGGTGTGCTGTGGGCTCTCAGTGAATGGCAGCTCTTATCAGCAATGGCAGTGGAAGCCACACAGAGACCCCACTCCTCTTTTTTCAGCTGATACCTTCCAAATATCTAAAGACAGTTAGGTAAGCTGCCTGAAATACAATATATGGCCAATAAATGTGATTTCCCTTAATCCCCTAGTATCCTCTTGTCCACATACAAGTCCTGCATTGCAGGTCATCTTCTTCCAGATGCCCTCTACTAGGTTTATAAATGCCTTTCTCCCCGAGAAGCCCCCTGTCCAACTGTCAGAGAGCTCGGCAGGTGCGGCTGAGTATGCAGGTACAGAGGAGCTGAGACTACCTTCACCTGGAAACAGCAATCCTCCTAATTTGATGGATTTTTTTTTTTTCAAATAAAAAACCAGAACTTCGTGCTGATTAGTTACATTTCCATTGCTCCTTCTGTAATTTAATCCTTCAAGATTATTTGGAATTTTAATTCTATCCTCCATCATATTTGCTTGGTTTCATCATATGCAAATTTGAGAGCCTGCTTCCCAAGCTCCTTCCTTATCTGACACTAATTTTGTTCACATCTCAGCTCTTAGTGGATTTTAAGATGTTTATGGGTAAAACAAATTTTTTTCAAGGGTATCTGGTGGTTCAGTCAGTTAAGCATCTGCCTTCAGCTCAGGTTATGATCCCAGGGTCCTGAGATCGAGCCCCACATCAGGTTCCCTGTTCAGTGGGGAGTCTGCTTCTCCCTCTGTCTCTCCCCCTGCTTGTGCTCTCTCTCTTTCTGTCAAATAAATAAACAAAATATTTTTTTAAATGTTTTCTATGCTTTAGAATATCCTCTGCAGTGGTAGCTTTTAAACTTTTGTAACTGAAGCCCATAGAGAAATACATTTAACACTGCAACTCGGTCCATTCACACACACATGCACACACACACACACACACACACACCCTGATATAAATGTTCAATAAAATTATACTTCTATTTATGAAGCCCTCTGATATTGCCCGTTCTATTGTATATTATTATTATTATTATTATTATTATTATTAGTTGTCAGTCAAGCCCCACGTGATTGATTTTATGGTCCATTAAGGGATCCTGGGCTATAGTTTGCAATATGCTGCTTTTTAAAAGGGCTTTTAAAATTTCCCACTCAAGTGGCAGAAAAAAGTTGTGCTCAGGGGCAGGGGATGGTAGCAGTACTGCCTAAAGAAATTATTGCTTTATCTTTAAAATCCTGGAGAATATTTTGCTCCAGTGCATAATATAGCCATGTTTATTTTAATAGAAAGCTAGTAGGCCTTTCTCCATTTTTTTCTAGTAGAAATTATAATGCATAAAAGTGTTCTATTTTTACCCCCATGCTTTACCCTTCAGCACTCCAGAAAGCCATGGACAGACGGGCACCCCAGATTGAGAATGAAAGCTCCACGGCTCCAAAAGCAGGAACCACATAGAAATTCCTCAGCAAGAACGGGTTTACTTATTCATAGGCTATTTCCCTACAGAAGGGAATGTGTATAAGATAAATATTATTTGAATTTTCCTTGGGATGAGAAGGAAACACAGGATAAAGGGATTGTTAGTGAAAGATAAACCAGGAAGATGGGTCTTATTTGGAGGCAACTTCCCATGGACCTCCCACATTTCTGAATATCTCCCACATTTCTGAATATCTGACTGCCTTCTTCATGGACTGTCTTTTCAAAGAAGTTTTATCCAATCAAGCATCCTCGAATGAACATGCTTGAACAAAGAAAGAGTATCTCCCTGGGGGGCACCTGGGTGGTGCAGCCAGTTGAGCCTCCGACTCTTGGTTTTGGCTCAGGTCATGATCTCAGAGTCGTGAGATCAGGCCACACATTGGGCTCCACGGAGTCTGCTTAAGTTTCTCTCTATCTCTCTCTCACTCTGGCTCTCCCTCTGCACCCGCCCTAAAATAAATAAATAAATCTTTAAAAACATAAGAAAGAAAGAAACCAAGCAAGTAAGTATATCTCCCTCAAAGGCAAAGGGCAGGTTTGTTAACTGTCAGGTATAATGAAGGTGCCTCCCTCCAGTCTGTGGCCAGGTATGCTTACAGTCCATTGTATGAGATCCGGGATCCCTAAGCTCAGACCTCTTCTCCTGTAATGTACCCCACTGTGTGTGCAGATACTACCTTGCCATCTTTATGGAAACTGAGGCTCAGGAAACTACAGCCAATGCTGATACTCTGGCTACTGCCATTTGTGTGACTAATAAACTGTCCTTTATCTTAGACCTGGCCATCACCTGCCAGCATACAGGAATTGTGACAGGCTAACTCATGAGTTTGCAGGAGGGGAAAATCTGTAACTTTTCTCAGTTCTTGGCCTTCTCGTGTTACTGGTTCCAAGTCCATGTCTTCAGGTAATTAAATTTAATTTTTTTCTTATTTCACCTAGTCATGTAATAAATAAGCATTTGCTGAATGTTTAATTAATGCTGGGATATTTCCAAGAGGCTGAGGATACCAGCCCCAGCATTTACCAAAACTGAGTCCCATAGTAAAAGACAAAAGCCTCATAGTAAAATGAAGTTTACTGACAGAAGACAAACAAGTAACCATATGGGCTGACAGGACCGTTTCAGAGTATAAGTACTAGAAAGACAGTAATCCAGAGTGATACAATAGAGAGTGTTGGGGTAGCTGTGGAGCAAGGGATGATTTGAGGTTGGGTGATCAAGGAAGGCTTCTCAGAGGTGGTGAAATTGGACCTGAGACATTCATGATGAGGTCAATGAGCAGGAAAAGGCCTTGGGAAAGAGGATTCCAGGAATAGCTGTGGTGGGTGCCCTACAGCAGGAAACAGGATGGTGTGTTCAGGAAGTGAAAGGCCACAAAACCAAGGGAAGAATAATGGTGGATGGAGTTGGGGTGGGGGGCAGGGCCAGAGCTTTGGTTATCATTATTGTCGTTCTTGGCTCCTTCCCTTTATCCCCAGTACCCTCCAGCTCTCCTCCCATCTGAAAGCGTCTCCCTTGGCACATTCTCAAAGGAGCCTCTCCATGGCTTCCTTGATTGGAAAGTGAGTGGTGACGGCCCTAAGGCTTTCATTCTTGGCCCACAGAAACATTTGCATGATATGAATACAATTGTAAAGACTGGGGTGTGTCCGGGCCATGTCCAAAGCCCAAATTTTAGATGCCTGGTAGCATGGAGGAGGAATTTCAGGACAGGCCCCCCCCCCCCCCCCCCCCCCCCCCGGAACACTTCCAGTCACAGCAGCCCACAGGACAGACTCCTTCTCGTTCAAGCTTAATTCCCGGATGTAGGTGCTCATCTCTGACAGCAAAGGAAGGAAGAGTGGCTTCCAGTGGCTTATTTAAAGAGCTTCTGTTGCTTCCTAAGGAGTCTTATTTGGCACTCACAATTAACGGCTTCCTGGAAAGGAAAAAGAGAAAATTGACCCAACACCTTATGGCAAGGAAAGTCATTAGGTAATCGTATCAATTCCTTATTTTTGTATGAAACTCAAGAATAGGGTAAACCTCATTTAGTCAAACTAATCAAACTACTTAGATCACCAAATAAAGTAAAACTAATTTAGTTAATCTACTAATTTAAAGAAATTGGAAGACCACAAGTTAAAAGTCTGTAATATGGTTATGGATGTCAAAGGTAAGGCTCCCTTATTCTTTCTAGTAAGTAGAGTAACTCGAAACTATCATTAACTTGAATTTCCAAAGAGATGCTGAATTTGGTACAATGAAGAGAATGTTCTACAAGTTACCTCTTGACCTCTACAATGGTACAATTCATGCAGTCTGTGATATATATGTAATTTTTGCTTCCCTTAATTCAATAGGAATCCCATTATTTCATTATTAGGGCTTGTTTGCTTAGCAAATTTTTTTTTTTTTTGCTAAGAAATTCACAGGTAAACTTGTCAGCCATCACTATCACAGATACCAATATTATTTGTGTCTCAATTGGTGAGGTTATATTAAAGTCCTATGGTTATCTAATCATGACTGATGATATCTTAGGGAGACTGAGAATTACTAGAGCAGGACGACATAGCTATTTGAATTCTCTGATATGAGCAAGAAAAATGAAGAGGCCGCCATTCAGGAGAGGCCCATTTCAGGGAGCTGGTCCAGGTGGGATAGATCTGAAAGCGTCTCCAGCAGGCACAGTGTCCCCAGAGGAGATGGAGGTGGAGTTGACTGCACACCACAATGGCCACAGAGTCCCGATGAGATTCTTCCCCTAGCTCACTTAAGACAAAGTAACAGTTTCTCAAAATGGCTCTGTCATAACATTTATGTTTTTAGGTTTGGAGAATGCATTGCTTTTCGGTCCAGAAAGACCTGAAAAGGCTGGTGATGGGAATTTCCACAGCACGTGGATTTCTGAATCCCTCTTGATCCCAGGCTCACCGTGCATGCAAAGCCAGACTGCCACCTACTGACATGCAGAAGGGGTGGCCTGGCATTGTTCTATTGTTAGGTATGATAAAGGTGCGGCTGGTTACAAAACTGAACCCCACCTACCACTTAAAAAAAAAAAAAACATGACAGGAATGAAGGAGTCATTGATTTGAGACCTGGATTATATTTTTTAAATGGTTAGAAAAAATTATTGGCCTAACCGTACATAATATCTTCTGGTGGGTCAAAACCAGAAAAGGAACTTTGGTATGTTGAGATTGGGCATGACTTTATTTCAAACAGCTCCTCCTTAAGAAAGGAGAGACAGTAGGCTTGCATCATTTACCTGAAAACCCTTTGAAGGCAGAAACTGTATCTTACTTAGGTTTCTTTTTTCCTTGGTTGGACACCTCTCCTAGCATGTACTAAAGGCTGGCAACAGTTTATCAAGTGAGTGTTTACAATTCTGATAATAATAACAATAATAATAAAGTTAAAACACATCCGAGAGGCTCACAAAAACGAACCAAGATAATCCTGGGTTTAAATCCTGCCTCTAACTGTATACTTTGGGCAGTTTAGTTAACCTCTCTATGTTTCAATTATCATCTTTAAAATGAAGATGGTGTGGAGCACGTGGGTGGCTCAGTGGTTGAGCGTCTGCCCTTGGCTTAGGGCGTGATCCTGGGGTCCTGGGATTGAGTCCCACATCAGGCTCCCTGCAGGGAGCCTGCTTCTCCCTCTGCTTATGTCTCTGCCTCTCTCTGTATGTGTCTCTCATGAATAAATAAAATCTTTTTTAAAAAATTAAATAAATAAAATAAGATGAAGATAATGTGACTTCCCTCACCAGGTTGATCTATAAGGATTACAGGCCATGATGGACATGACATACTTACTGCAGTGCTTGGCACACAATAATTCTTCAAGAAACAATTTTTTGAAGAGCAAAACAAGCCTAAGCTCCTGTGTGCTCTGCCTATCCTGACCCAGGGAGACGGTGTCCTGCTCAGGAGGTGCTAACCTCACCTTTTCTTGGCAGTTTAGAAAGGTTCTTCCACTGGCCAGCCAGTTGCTTGACCTAACGCATGAGCACAACCCAGAGAACCATTGCAAAGCAGATTGGAGAGGTGAGAGATTAATTGAAGACTTTTATTATTGTTATTTTTAGTTACAAAACTGCAGGGAAACAATTCTTGTCGGAGAGTGCATCTCTTGCTGGAAGGCAGAAATGCAGGTGGAGGAGGGTTGACCATTAATCATAAGGAAGCAGGGAAGGAAATTGAGACAGGAAATGTCAATACCGAAACGTCCTGACTCCGGGTCAACTTTAAGGCACATGCATAGACCGGCAGGCTAAAAGCTGAGGACCCACTGCAAACAAAGGCACTAGAGAGGAAACAGCAAGCAATAGAATGTCAAACCAAAAATAAATCGGGCAGGTTTCCTTTCTAAAGCAGAGGGAGTAGCTCCTCTTATACTTGGCTCTCCATTTCTTGCTGAAATTCTGGGAATCTGTCCTGAAAGAAATGCTTTCACGCAGATAAGAAAGAAAGTAGATGCCAAAATAGTGGAGGATAGGCACATGGCTTCACATAACTTTCATGAGCCTCACTTTCTAGCCTGTGAAATGGGAATAAAATCCTTGCCCTTCTCTCCTTATAGAGCTAAAATGGAGACCAAAGGATAAGAAGAGTGACAGTGCACTTGTCTTGACTTTTACTCCTGTCCTAATAGAAAATAAAAAACTAAAACCTTAATAGGCTCCTCATGCCCTAGTCAACTAGGGCAGGGCAAACCCAGCCCTTGCAAAGTGTCATCATGCTCTGCTGTTGGTGGGAAGTCACAAGTTTCCAGAGGGATTTGAGTGTTTGATTCAAACTTCTAAAGAAAATCTACTTTCCATTTGATTTTGTTAAAAGTTGGCTTTTCCAGACAAGTAACTTCTTTTTTTTTAAACTAACAAATGTTGTTAATATTACAAATTAAGCCCTAAGGGATAAATTAAGTAAATACTTATGTTACTATAGCTTTTATCCCTAAAAAGTCTTTTATTCCCATTATCATTTTCATCTTCAGTTATTGCATTATGGAGGGAAGTGACTAAGAGCAAAGGCTTGGAATCAAACAGATTGGAGTTCAATGCACACATGATAAGCACTATTTACGCATTACTTGGCAATTTAACTCACCTATGCCTCAGTTTGCTCATCCGTAGAGTGGGAAGAATAATGATCTTAGAGTTTGCTGTGCAGACTGACACACAGCAGGTGACTCCTCGATATTTATAATGTAACTAAACCACAAAGTTTAAAGGTCTTGTTTTTTTAATGAATTAGCAGATTCATATTCACTCATTATTTATTCCAGAGCTGCAGGCCCTGGCATCATATGAAGCAATTAATTTGACGAAGTGAATAAAGCTGGATTTTTCAATCTAGCTGAGAGAGAAACACGCAAACAAATCACTACAATTCCATGCAATGAATGCTGTCCCAGAAGAAAGTTTCCGAATTCATGTGGTCTCCAAAGAAGAGAGTGATCAACTCTGCTTAGTTGAATCTGAAGAAGTGGAAACTCATACTGGGTCTCAAAAGATGAAAAGGAATTTGCCAGAAAGGGGAAAAGAAGGACATTCCAGGAAGACAAATAGTATACTCTGAAGCAGCCATAACATAGTATAGTACCTTGGGTACTTCTTACCCAAATCAGCGTGCCGAAGCATAAAGTTCATAGGAGCAGGTTGCAGGAGATGGGTTTTAGGAACACGGAGGCCAGGCCACAGAGAGAGAGCATAGTATTCATATTCTAGAGACTCTGGATATGATCTTGTGGGAAATGGGTAGGTTTGAGAGATTTTAAGCAAAGAAGAAAATAATCAGATAGTATTTTTAAAGGATGAATCCATCAACCTGGCTGGTTTGGAGAGAGACCTGGAGCAGAGTTATTGGTTAAGAGCAGATTCTGATAGTTTGAGCCAAACAAAGAGAGTCCACACTCCAGGGAATGACTGCAAGGAGCAGGGCCACAAGTAAGGAAAAGGTTAAGCAGGTGGAATCAGTGACACACAGAGGACCTCTGAAACTGAGGACAGTAAGAGGGTGTGGCAAAGGAGGGAAAGGAGTAAAAGAAGGAAAATTCTAACTGAATGGATCTTTTTAAAACAAAGTTGCTGTGCTGAGAATGCAGAAGTAAAATCCATAGCCCTGGCTTTTGAGAAACATGCACAGGCCAGTGGAGAACACGCAATGAAACCAACCATTATAGAGGGTTTTGAGTGCTTTACAGTACATACGGTCCTTTCACATCTGCTCTCACAACACTGTTCACTCCACAGTTACTCTGTACCTTCACCCTACCAGTGACTCCATGGCAAAAACTTTCATCTCTCCTTAATAGCTGAGATGACGGATTCAGGGAAAATCAGAGAAAGAGCTAAATTGAGAAGGCTCTAGAAGGGTCCTGATTTGGAAATCCGGCCATTGCATATGACCGAGTTAAGATGAGGTCATTTGGGTGGGCAACCAACCACATCTGACTGTGTCCCTCCATTCAGGGGGAATGCGGACACTTGGACAGGCACACAGGGGGACAGGCAGAGATCAGGACCATGCTGAGGAACACCCCAGATTGGCAGCAAACTGATCTCAGGGATTGTGAGATACATTTCTGTGGTTCAAGCCACCCCGTTTGGATACTTTGTTACAGCAGCCCTAGTGGACTAAGCATGCTGACAAGAAATGAAAGACCTTGAAGACTTCATAGGAAGTTTCATAACCGCTCAGCTAAAAAACAAGTAAACACACACCCTGAGCAGCGGGGCAGAGGACGCCCTGGAGTGTGAGAGTGGTGACCATCTCCTTCCTCTGCCCAATCAGAGGAAACTATATGAACAGCCTTGCTGCTGCTGCCGGCACCTTCCATGATAGTTTTGGCATACAGTCAGCGGCATCATAGCAGATGCATAGTACGTACGTGGACAGTAAACTGGCTCTTCAAACAAGAAAAACATGCACTTATTTGTTTATTGTAAATTTTAATAATGGATACATCTCATTCAATTTATAAATAATAATACTGTTTATGTTCCTTTCTGGCCAATTCATTCTCACAGAACACTCTCGTTGACTTTTGCCAAACCCTTGCCTCTAGAGCCAACCTATAATCGCAATTGAACGCGACTGACAAATGGAGTTGCTTCCCAGTCCCTAACTCTTTTCCCAATTGGTGTACTCTCATTAAATCTGATATGTGATTTTTCTAAGTTTTAAACTATTTTTCTCACTCTTAATGTTCATTAAACTGAAATTCTCCCAGCTTTGGCTATAAATTAAGCCTAATTGATAGCATCTGCTGATTTCCATGGTGTAAAGACTGCACAATGGCCAATTTCAAGCTACCGCCGTATTGTCACTGAACACAGAGCTGGGGAGAGAGTCACAATAGCACATCATTATGTAGCGTCTCCACCATACAGAGGCAATAGATGTAAATAACCTCAACAGCATAACGTGAAATGCACTAAAACATTTAGGAAATAAATTTTAAGTATTATTGTCTTTATTTTTAGTATAAGTTATTTTATTTTAAGTCTAGAGCATTTAATTTTGTATAATGGCTGTGTTTAACAACTGGCCCTCAAAATTCCTGAGTTGGCTCTCGTGGGCTCATACAGGCCAGCTCTAGCATACCACTGCACATGGCTGTTACCAACATTTGGATTTTCCCATTATGTGAATACAAGCAGTTTCCAAGCTACACTCCAAAAAAGGAAATAGTTGTACCTAATGCAATATTTCTTTTTTTTCTTCTACCATCCCTACCCCAAGATTTACCCCATGGACTTCAGCATTATCCATCACCAGTCACGAATATCTGTTCTATTCCTATAAAGTACGCTGAACTGTATGGTCAAGACTATACTGCCAGTGTCACACACATAGTTGCTCAGTAAATATCTGCAGAACTAGTGACATAAAATTATCACATGACATTCCCAGTGATCGTAAGTTTTCTTAGGGTACATGATGATTTATCTCTCCTTCACTGTCCCTTTTCTGAATTTATGGACAAAATGGTATAAAACCAAAGAGATAAAATCAACTGGGCCCACAGTCATTCTTGTCTTCATGGGCCACTCTTAGTTGTTAAATCATGGCTACTTGACATGGTAGAGCAATAGGCAGAACTGCCTGGATGTAATCCCAGGAGCTTTCTCTGGATGGCCTGGACTATAAGATAACTGGAATCTGCAGAAGGGGCTTCATCCAAGCTTAGCTCCCCATGGGCCAAGTAACGGGATTCCCCCCCACCAGAAAGAGGCCCCAAGTTCTTTAGGTACTGGACAGTTCATGTGCCCAGACCACTCCTACCTGTAACTGGCAGCCCAAATCCAGACTGCCGACTGCCAAGCAATCTGTGTATCCTCTACTGGAGTGGGTACTTTTTCTTTTAATTGCCATGTAAAAAAATTAAAAAGGAGAGTCCCATCGAGTGGTGAGGTCCAGCCACTGGAAGAAAGAACTACACCGAGGGCCCACCATGCCCCAGCCTAGCATCGCTCTCTGGGACAATGAGAATCAGTAGACTAGTACCTTCTCTTCCCTCAACAACCTGTGGCCTATATTAGTTTTCCCCTTCCCAATAAAGCCTGTATTACAACTCAAGCTGTGTGATGACATTGTTGAATTTACATCAATCCAGACAGGACTCACTCTGCAGGACAGGTGGAGCCCTAAAAGGATCCCACCTTCAGAACAGGTGACTCACAATGTTCCACATTACCTGAGGCTTTACAGGTAGTTCTGAGGGA
The DNA here is from genome assembly GCF_048418805.1 of Vulpes vulpes. Classification (NCBI taxonomy): domain Eukaryota; kingdom Metazoa; phylum Chordata; class Mammalia; order Carnivora; family Canidae; genus Vulpes; species Vulpes vulpes. The sequence goes on from NC_132785.1 coordinate 47,842,950, forward strand.
AAGCCAGAGATAAACAATCTGGCAAGCTGGAGCCCAGCAGTCCCCAAAATAAACATGTGATCTAGAGATGAGTTTTCTAGGTCTCTATTCCACAAATTGGGTTATCACTGCATTTTCAAAGCACACAGAAGCTAAAAAACAAAAGATAGTCAAACAAAACAAAATTCATAGTTCCTCTTGATGCCACGAAGCCCATTGAGCTACCGAACTTGATGTCATGTGATCTTCACTGGTGAGTTCTTATTGATGCCCACATGGGAGCTGAGGGCACAATGCCAGAACTTGAAGATGGGACTTTGTTCTGGAGTCCTTTCGATTACAACAAAAAGAGGTATAACAGACTCAATTGTGCTAGACATTGTGGCAAATAAATATGTAACGAACAGTTGGTGAAAGGTAGTCTTAGTTCACTGAAGGCTCTACGGATGATCCAATAAAAAGAAGATTCCCCCAAAAGATGCCAAATATAGAAGCCAGCATGTTTTGCCTTTGTAAATCTTTTCTGATCATTGTACAAAAGAATACCCAGGGTCATCAGCAAGATGCAATGGATGACCACTTAACACATACAAGACACATAGTAACTCTAGACTAGACATCACTGCTTGACATTTTGAAAAATATTTGGAGATAATTTCTGGGGCACAGTGTGGTCAGACCACACACAAAAAATAACATGTTCTTCATGCTTCTGTTCCAAGAGTTCAAGGTCTATACAGCATCCAAGTCCAGAAAAAATCAGAGTCTATTTTATATTATTCTCTGGGTACCTAATGCATGTAGATAGAATACTTTGCAGAGGGTCAGGAAAATGAAACTGAGCTTTGCCTCTTGTGCAGTACAGCTCAGCAGTGGTAAGCATAATGGGTCAATTGTCTTCACAGCCCAGCCACCATCTTACAACTCATCCCACAAGGCTAGGTTACTCAGAGTAATTGAGTGTGATGGTGTTTTCAGGGTACATCAGAGAGCAATACCTAACACTTGGCCAAACTTGGCAGTAGGCCCATGCCCACTTAAAACACTGAGGTCAAGGTATTTCAGTTCTTGGAAGTCATAACAATGCCACTAAACAAAGAGAAGAAAATCCTTGCTTGTCAAGATCTAGGTCTGACTGTCAAGAACCACATAAGCTATGAAAGCTCCTTCCACCCTCAAAGAAGCAAACAAATAAATAAAATCCCATGTCACTCAGGTTATCCTAAAAGCCACTTGGAAAACACCAAATTGTTTTGGGCAGTAAACCTGTTTCAGGAAGATGTTCCAGGGATCGTTGCACTTAACTGTCTGAAGGGCTTTTGAGCCACGCTTGAGGGAATCAGCCATTTTCAGCATCATTATTTTTATAACCAGCAAAGTGATCTTTTTGGAAATTGCTTAGGGATCATTAGCATTGGAAGGAGAGGAATATCCTGAGACCTCCATATCATGATTCCTTCTTTCCACAAATGATATATTTTTATGTTGGAAATCACATTGTGGTTGAGACAATCAAGTAGTAAGTAATCGCCAGCAGCACAGAGAAAGCCAGCACAAACACAGAAGCACGCAACCCTGGGCTGCTGACACATGGCCATACTAACACTAGCCCTGTTGGAAAGATCCTTTTTGAACAGGGGAAAAGGCTGGTTATAATAAATGCTGTCAAGAAATTGTATGCAATACTGACATTAATCGTGATTGAAGAGATGTGCCTACCCCTACCGTTTCTGTCTACAGACTCACAGATGTTTTCTGTGTGCTCCCTGAACCCCAGAGCCCTGCCTGAAAGACGGAAGGTCACTGCAAAATCCAAACAAACATTAATAGCTTGGTTTAGATGGGGACATCTGACTTCAGTAAATTTTCTATAACCTGTTTATTCATTTCACATCTACCTTCTAACTGGCACTGTTGTTCCTGTATACAACATTACAACATAGACATTCTTACGATATAACATTAAGTGAACAAAGAAGGCACCCTGCATACACACAGGGTTCACCTTTGTACAGCTCCCATCCATCCAACAACGCCTACAGAATTTGTATTGAATAATCCCTGTCTTTATTTGGAACACTGAACTAGGTCGATTTTTCTCTCTTAAAAAAAAAAAAAAAAAAAAAAAAACAGCATGTTTTTTCCAGACTGGGATAGTTGTTTTTGATCCTTTCATCTACTACATAATAAGTGTGAAAGCTATGCTTATCTTAGGGATATAAGGTCATTCCTAGAAGGCTCTGAAACCCACCAAGTATGAAGCATCTGAGATTTTTAAAGGCATTCATGTTGCAGGTTCTTAGTATTCAAACCTAAGGCATAAGTAAATGGTTTCAAGGTGGACAATATAACACTGATTACCAGACTCCAAATTAACATTCATGTCCTACTGCTAGGATGACACACCTGCTTTTGCTTACCAGCGAGTTTAATTTCTCTAATGACTACAAATTGGCAGATTATGCCTTGCATAGTCATTGAATTTTACTGTTTTGAAGCCAGCCTACCTGTGCTTCAACAAGTTTCCAGATCTAATCATCAAACCATAGTGGCAAGTGCAAAAAAGTGCAAAGCATCATGATTTAGCGGTTTATAAACTCCAGTAAAACTGATGTATGTAAAAAAAGTTACAATGCAAAGAATTATTTTTAATTTTACTTAACATTTTAAGACGATGCTAGAAGAAATGTCAGTAGTTGGTGCATGACTGATTATAAGGATTCGGATTCAGATCCGACTGGCTCCAAACCCTGCCCTCTTTAGTACACAAACATTTCGGGAAAGGTCTGCCCAGTTTGCTATATCCACCGACCTTCTCATAACTTGTCTTTTTATAAAATGTCTCCAAAAAGCATAGGTGTCTTTCATATTGAGGAGACATAAGACAATTCTGAGGTGAGAAGACCTTGAAACATGATTTGGGGCCAGTTTGCCAAAGGAATTCTAGAATATTCCTTCCCCAGCAGGGATATTTCATGCTATTTGGTGTCCTGAAACATTAAGGGCACATACCAAATTAATTGGTAATGAAAATGCCTACTTTTTAATGTTTGGAAAATGTTTATGTGAGAAACTATTGCTTAAAAATGTCATCTCTCCTGGTTTTCATCCCATGCTGTTAGGTATGTGAGAAGGTACCAATGAGGGGAACCAGGTGAAGAGCACATGGGACCTCTGTGAACTATGTTTGCAACCTCTGTAAATCTATAATTACTACAAAATTTTAAATTACCAAAAACAAACAACCTATATCCCTTGTTCTGCAGGAAGGACACATGTCTCCCATTTGGAGGTAGAAGAGGTGACCCTCAAACTCCTACCTCCCTGTGTTCCTCCCAATCTTGGAGCCACAGCTCCCAGAGGGGGCTAGAGGCCACCACCTGGTGTAGAATTTGGAATTCAGAGTCAGGGGCCTGGGCTGTGGCCCTGGCTCTCCCACTAACCAACTCTGTGACCTTGGTCATGCTACTTGGCTTCTTCATCAATTTCTTTATCTGTAACATGCCTGCTTTTCAGAAAATGTCACCTCCAGATTCAATGAGAGTGTGACAATTCACCAAGACATGAAGGCCCAGGTAGCCTGTAAAGTGACACACAAACATGGTTTTCCTGACAATTATTTCTGTCAGATGTAGCCCAAGGAACCTGTGGGAGACCAGCAGCCCCTGAAATCTTGGCACAATATGGTAGATGGGCTCCTGGCCTACCTCTTGGCCTCAACTTCACTACAAGCTTCACCACAGCCTTTGTTCAAAAGAAGTCACTTTACTCCTCTGCAATATAAACAGCTGCCTGCAATTTCCCTTCTCATACTCCAAAGCCAGCTGTTGTGCTGCCTCCCACTAGTCAAATATGTCCTCACCATGACAGTGGACCTACCATCAGCTGTGATTCAGAACAACTCCCAGGCTGCTTTCCAGGGCTAGTAGTGGGAGGTGCCTTCTTGCCCTGGCATGTCCAGCAGAGCTGGGTGACAACAAAGGTCTGAAGAGCCCAAGTGCAAGAGGTCTGGGTATTCTTTTCTCATTGATAGCTGAAGATGAGCATGACTGCATGGGCCTTGCCTTTGACCTTGAAGCCACGTGGGTCCCAGAAGCCTATTTGGGCCTTCTTGATTTTTGGTCCTAAACAGTAGCACTCTGGAAAGCTCTCCCTTCTGCTCATGCCCAGTGCACTGGTCCAGTTTACTAAGGAAAACAGATGGAGTGCTATGTTTCCCACACATAATAAAAATCAAGGGAAAGAAAGCAGTGACACAATTGTTTGTCTAAAGCTGTGGTTCTCTAAGTATGGTTTGGGAACTAGCAGCATCCACATTACCTGGAAGATTATTAGAAATGAGAATTTGGGGGCCACACCCCAGACCTACTGAGTCAATTACCCTGGGAGTGGAGTCCAGCAAACTGTGCTCTAATAAGCACTTCAAATGCTTCTGGTGCACCTGAAGTTTTAGAACTACTGCCCTCGAACTTGCTGGAAAGTTGCTTGGATCCTACTTCTGCCTACAACTGCTTCTCAAGTCCCACATACTTGCCTCTCTTTGGTAAATTTTACCCCAGGACTATTTAGGGGAAGGAGATTTTAAGAACCATGATTCCCAGCTTCTCCTCTGCAGAGAACATCTTCAACAGGGGTAGTAGTGGTGCCAAATAGATAGGCCAGCACACCCACTAAGCACAGACCTGTGATAAATACTCCTCAAGTGGTTCTGGCCATATGTGCAAGGGCTCAGGTACCAGGTCATGTACCAGATCCTTGTCCACAAGCATCTCCCCTTGTAGCCTTACCAAAAAAGAGCCTCAAAGTCCACCATTAGAAATCTTCTCTTGAAAAAAAAAATATTTTCTTGGGGGCTAGATAGTCTTGGCTTTCTTTTGTAACGTATTTATTGTCCAAAGCTTTAAAAGGATGGACTATGTGCCCATGGAACTTCTTTCTACCCCATGGATGGCTACAGCCCTCCTTTCCTTGAGAGCTTTATGTAAAGAAGTCCTTGAGTACAGAAGGTAACACTCAAGTGACACCAAAGCAGACACAAAAGATAGAACTTGAGCCTAAGTATTACCAGAGGACTCACAGGAGTGCCCTGGGGCTAATAAGTAATGGACTGCTAATATTCCAGCTCATCTTCCCTTTTTTTGATTTGGAAAAACAACAACAGTTATATACAAATATCCCAGAATTTAAGTGTCACTAGCATCTTATGTACAAATTAGTATATTAGATCAGTTTCCTAACTGACATAGGGCATTTTTTTTTAATTAATTTTTATTGGTGTTCAATTTACCAACATACAGAAAAACACCCAGTGCTCATCCCGTCAAGTGTCCACCTCAGTGCCCGTCACCCATTCCCCTCCAACACCCGCCCTCCTCCCCCTCCACCACCCCTAGTTCGTTTCCCCGAGTTAGGAGTCTTTATGTTCTGTCTCCCTTCCTGATATTTCCCAACATTTCTTCTCCCTTCCTTTATATTCCCTTTCACTATTATTCATATTCCCCAAATGAATGAGAACATACACTGTTTGTCCTTCTCCGACTGACTTATTTCACTCAGCATAATACCCTCCAGTTCCATCCACGTTGAAGCAAATGGTGGGTATTTGAACAGTACTGGGCAACATTGGGGACATGAGGGGTGAAGGAGAAGCATATGAGATGGAGGTGTCACAGTATGCATTGTTGACTATAGACAACCAAGTGCTCATAGATTCCATCTATTAAAAACTCCAAATATTTGGGGGCACCCACCATGAGTCTGGCACTGTGTTAGACCACAAAGGCATAAGAAGAATAAAACACAGTACTCCTTTTCAAAGAGCTTACATTCCAATAGACAGACATAAATAAAATACTTTAAAACAACATAAGTGCTATAGTTAAGGTGTGGATGATTTGTTATGTGGTCATTGGAGAGAGGAAGTATTGCTACTTGGATATGTGCTGGACATCTTCCATCTGCCTTTCTACGTCTGCTTTCAACACTTATACACCCTACAAATGTTCCAGGTAGCCAGCCTCCAAGACAGCCCCCAGTGATCTCCATTCCCTGGCTTTTATGTTCCTGCATAACCCTTTGCCACATTGCATTAGGGTTGATATATGTCAGAAGTAATGGTATGCAACTTTCATGTTTAAGTCATAAAAACATTGCAGTTTCTCCACAGCTCTCTCCCTCTCTTGGATCACCTGTTCTGGGGGAAACAAGTAGATTTGTCACCAGAATGCTCAGGTAACTTTAGGGAGAGGTTCATATGGTGAGGAACTAGGGCCTCCAACCAACAGCCCTATGAGTACATGATCCTGGAAACAACTTCTCCAGCCTTCAGAAAACCATGGTCTCAGCTGACTTCTTAAATGCAGCTTCATGACAGACCCTGAGCCAGAATCCAGCTCAGCCTCTCCAGGACTCCTGTTCCACAGATACCGTAAGACAATGTTTGGTATTTTAAGCTACTAAGCTTTGGTGTAATTTGTTACACAGCAATAGATAACTTATATACCACCTATGTGGATGGCATTGGCAGCCTCCTTTGCCCTCTGACTTCTGGTTGGGTTCAGCTAGTGGGAGCAATGAAGGGAGAGTGAAGGCAGAAAGTGAAGCGAGATTGAGAATTCGCTTTCCAGGCTTCCTCCCTAGTGAGCCACTGAGTGTTGACTATGAAGGTCTCAGGTTTTATTTTGCAGTTACCCTCATACAGCTACTGTCACCAGGTCCTAGTGACCACACCCTTCCCTTGCCCTTTCAGGTCCTGATGTTACAAGTTCCTTCATCCTGCAACGTCTTCCCTGCAGCCCCCATATGTCCTGTTCATACCTTTGTAAATAGCCCCTTTATAAATTCTCCACAATTTATCCAATTTGAGTATGCACCTGTTTCCTGCTGAAACCATAACTAATACCAACAGTAAGAATCTAGAAGGCTCAAAAAAAAAAGTACTATTTGATCTGAATCTGGAAAGATGAGCATAATCTTGTCAAATAGAAGAGTGGGGCACCTGGGTGGCTCAGTTGTTGAGTATCTGCTTTGGGCTTAGGTCATGATCTCAGGGTCCTGGGACTGGGTCCCACATCGGGCTTCCTGCTCAGCAGAAACTCTGCTTCTCCCTCTCCCTCTGCTACTCCTCCTGCTTATTCTCTCTCTCCCTCTCTCTCTCTCTCTCTCTCTTTCTCTCAAATAAATAAATAAAATCTTTTTTAAAGAAAGAAGAAAAGAAAAGAAAAGAAAAGAAAGAGAAAAGAAAAGAAAAGAAAAGAAAAAAAGAAAAGAAAAAAAGAAAAGAAAAGAAAAGAAAAGAAAAAAAGAAAAGAAAAAAAGAAAAGAAAAGAAGAAAGGAAGAGCAACACAGGCCCTCACACCAATAGCTACAGGCAAGTAAAAGATCTCATTCCACTAGGTTTATAATCATAGTTGCTCAGTTCCTTGGGGCACCATTCACACTGTATTCTGTAAGTATAGCCCCTAGAATTATGCAATGGGGTCATAATTGTTTGATTTCAGTCCACACCCATGGGTATGTATGAAGTCTTATTTTCTAAATTTTCTACCATTCAAATTCTATCTCTATTTCAAATAACCCATTCAATAGGTGACAGAAACCTCTTCATCAATTTGAGATTTCTGCTCTCCAGTTTCCTAGGATGGAATGGAGCAAACAGGAGATTACAACATTTTTTCCTTAATATTTCAGAAACACCCAGCTACACATTCAATAGCATTGTATTTCTTTGCAGTACACTAATTCAGTCTTTGTTGTAGTTCTGTGTAGGTTAGACGAGGGTTCAGAGTGGCCTATGAAAAGAGGTTTTCTGGCAAGCAGCTGATTAGGCTACAGGGGCACATTTAATCTCTGTAAGAGAGCAAATAATTTTTAAGGACTTTAGCCCATCAACTGTTTGTATGCAAATAGGGATGCTAATTATAAATGAGTTTTATCTACTCAATACAGCAGCTCAGCAGGATGTCCACATGGAAGTCCTCTGTCAGAACTTTGTAAGAATTGTTTGAGTTGCTGTTTGCATTTAAAATACATTTCTTTAAAAACTGACTCAAATTCAGCGTGGTAACTAATTTACATTGACCTTCCACCCAATTAGTGCCCATCAAGCTTAACCACAGCTATGACGGGGTGATGGCAAAAACCAGCCAAAAGCATTAGAATATAATCTCTAGGATCAATAAGGCACGGTGAAATCTGTATGAAAAACCCTTGAAATAACTCATTAAATTAAGAAATGACCACCATTTAACCAGATGAGCTGCAGAATTTACCTAATAAGGTTATTAGTTCGAACACTGCAGACAGGGAAGCAGAATGGAAAAGACCCCTGAATCACAAAGGCCCAATTGAGCCAAAATTAAATATGCTGATCCTTGCTTTTGACCTGAGATAAGATGTAGAAATGCTGGCGCTTACTATTGATTAAGCATCTGCTTGGAATTTCTTTATTTCTTTTTCTGCTTTCACAGAACACCTGCTGGGGAAGTGTACAAAACTGCAAGATCACTGGAAACTAGGCCAAGAACTAATCTTTACATCCTGGCATACTAACCCCAAGTGTCTATCATAAACACTGAACTGACAATTGACCCACAGGAAACAAGCCTATGATTTTCTTCCTAGCCAACTATACTAAGAAAAGCACCTGTACTATGTGCATCCAAGGTACAAGGACAGTTCCGATTTAATACATTCATTTCTGTTAGCTTACCCTTGTTGGGCTGTGAGCTCCCTGCAGCTCCATTGATTGGATGAGGAAGAAGGAAGCTATCTTCATTTTCCTTGACAAAACCATCCTTGATCACTCCATCCATCCAGGTTCCTGGGAGATGACAAAGATACCGTGTAGCAGGTATACACACAATGACATGATTCACAAATCCCTATGTCTCACTGTTTTGTTTTAAAAGTAGTCTCTATACTATCTATCAGTCCAGATTAGGCTAGATTATGCCCTGGTAACATCCTTCACATTTCAGTGCTTCAAGCTAAGATTTGTCTCTCACTTGTATGACATGTTCTTCTTTACTGTCTGAGGATTCTATTCTAAGTCATCTACACACTGGGACCCAAGCTGATGGAGTACCCAACCCTCTGGAATGTTGCCCAGCCCTATGCCAAATAACACACTAATTTTTTAAACTTCTGCTCATCTTTCATTCACCAAAGCATGTCACTGGAATATGACTGAATTCAATCTCACCGTGTGCATGAAAGAATAAGAATCAGAATATGTGTGAACAGTCCTATGACCCCTTGGAAAGTTCTGTATATGCCTGCTGGGAGGAGGTGGTCAGAAAGGTAGGGGAGTGAAAGGAAACAGAAGTAAAAGAAGTAAGCAAAACAAAGAGCAAATTAGAGATACAGATAGGAGAAAATGTGCTGAGGAAAGATGGAATTTGTGGAGATGATTTTTAGTCACTCATATGACCTATATTTAGATTTTTGACAGTTGCATATGCACCAGCAATCTCTCTTCTCACCTTCTCCTTACTTTGGCTCTTCAACTGATAAAGAGTGACAGGCAGAGGGGGTGATAAACTGACAAGATAGAACCATGCGCCAGCGCATGAGAGAGAGAGAGAGAGAGAGAGAGAGAGAGAGTGTGTGTGTGTGAGTGAATGTGTGTGCTGGTATGGAAAAGCTGTTATATGAGGCAGGTGGTTTTATTAAGCCTACAAGACAATGACCATGGGTGAGGTGTCTGAGAAGCAAGGGTGACAGCAAATAGCTCCTTTCTGGCCCTTGCAGGGGTCCACCCCCTGTTCCCCACAGGAGCTCCCTGGCTAAGGAAGTGGGAAATGTCAGAGAGTCTTTGGAATATGTTCAGTATACTGAAATGTGTGAGTCAAAAAATATCTTAGGCCTGAGAATGGATGCTCAGATTTGGGAAACAAATGGATACCCCAGACACAGATCCTCTTCCTGAATAAGAACCTAAGATCTATTAAATACATTTTTTAAAAATGCAGTGAGTAAAGGATGAGCTATTCCATAAAAAGGGCTGAGATCAGGAAGTTTTTTGGGAGTAAAGATTCATTTAAATACTTGCTTCAGCACTTCATTCACTGATATAAATTCTAACTGCATTGGGGAGACAAGAATTTCAATTAAATCCCTAAAAGAGAAACCTAGAAGAAAATATAGCTAAATATTTATGTAGTGTCTGGATGGGAAGGACTTTTTTTTCTTTTTTTAAAAATTTAAATTCAATTTGCCAACATATAGTATAACACCCAGTGCTCATCGCATCCCAGTGTCCTCCTTAGTTCCCATCACCCAGTCACCCCATCACCTCCCCTTCTGCAGCCCTTTGTTTGTATGGGAAGGACTTTTTAAACATAAAAGTTATAGGAATATAATTGCAAAAGAAAAGATCAATAGATTTGACTACATAAAATTTAAACTTATTTGTCAAGAAATCATAACTGCAAGGTATGTCAAACAGGGTGGGAGGTGGAGCTGATGCCAAATGTGATAGGCAACAAGTTTATATCTTCAATACAGTGACTAGATTGATCCTCCAGTGTAAAACAACCAGAAAACTGAATAAATTATATAAAAATAATAGTTTAACCCAATACACTGGATATCAGGCAACAAGGGATACCAGTGATCTCCAAGAGATGGGACACAAGCAAGATAAACCTATTTTCCCAAGTTATTGCCTTGGAAGCATTTCTGGGGAGAGGGGTTACAAGGAGAGTCCAGCAGTCTCCCTAAATTGAGAAGACTAAGTTAGGAGTCTAAGGACACCAAGCAGCTAGAATTTGCAGAACAGAACAGCAGAGAAGAGAGAGCCACTCAGAGAGAAAACTCTGGAGACCCACAGAGGGTCTCCTGATGTATTCAGCAGAATACTAATCAGCACTCAGGCGTAAGGAAACCATCTGAGCCTGGGGAAAGACTCACCATGAAGGATTAGAGGGAATAGGTACTCAACACTCACACAGCTAGCAAAAAATGTGTTCCCGCCAGCCAGATTGGAAAGCCTCACAGGGCACTGGAGAAGATTCAGGAGAGTCTGGCTATCAGTGGTGGCTCAGAGTTAACCCAATTCCAGTGATTCTCAACCATGGATAATTTTTTTTTCTCCAGGAGACCTTTGCAAAGCCTGTAGATATTTTTTGTTGTCACGATTTAATGGAGGGAGAGGTGCTAGTGTCCAGTGGGTAAAAGGTAGGGATGCCACTAAATATCCTACAAAAAGAAAAGGATTCTCCACTTCAAAATGGCAATAGTGCTAATAATCAGAACTGTCTTGTTGAAATGCTATTTAGGCTCTCCCTAAAAGCAAGACAGAAAGTTTCAGACTATTTCCAAGCAACGTAACTATGTCCCAGAACAAAGCTCATAAATATTGATAGGAATAAAAAAGGTAAAATTCACAATACCTGGCGTTCAGTAAAGAATAACCAGGCATGAAAAGAAGTAGAAAAATATAATCCATAATGAGGAGAAAATCAGTCTCTTGTAACTGACCCAGAACTAACATAGATATATTTAGCTGACAAGAACATTGAACAGGTATTATAACTGTACTTTTCTGTAAGACAGAAAAAAAAAGACTAAGATTGAACTGCTGGTGATTAAAAATGCAATTTCTGAGATGAAAAACACACCAGATGGGATTAACAGCAAGACTTTGCAAACAAAAGATGAATAAACTTAAAGAAGTAGCAATAGAAACTACCCAAAAAAGGGAACACAGGAAGAAAAAAAAAAAACAGCCCAAACTTTTAAAAATGAGCATAGTATCAGCAAGCTGTGGAACAATTTTAAGTAGCCTAATATGTGCTTAATTGAAGTCTCCAAAGTGGGAAATAACAGAAAAGAAAACATTAGAAGAGGGGTAGCTGGCTGGCTCAGTCAGTGGAGCATGCAACTCTTGATCTCAAAGTCATGAATTCAAACCCCATACTGGCCATGGACCTACTTAAAACTATATATGTAGTATAAGAAACAATAGTCAAGATTTTTCTGAAGTTGATATATGATATAAACCCACATGTTCAAGAAGTTCAATGAATTCCAATCTTAATAAACATTTAAAAAATGACAACAAGGCACATCCTAATCAAATTGTTTAAAATAAGCTTAAAAGCAACCAGAGGAAAAGATGTTAAGGATAGATAAACAAAGATACCAATGGTAGAAAGTTTCTCATCAAAAACAATGCAAGCAAAAAAAAAAAATCACTGGAGGGACCTCATTAATATACTCCACCCACCTCCCCACCCCCAAATTCTACCAACCTAGGATTCTATACCCAAGAAGAACATCTTTCAAACATTCTGGTTAAACAGAGACTCTTACATTGAATAGAGACTCATTCAGTCTGAATGAATTTGTCCAGCAGACCCATACGATTTGAAATGCTAAAGGGAGTCCTTCAGGCAGAAGGAAGAGGGTAGTGAATAGAAATACAGATCCACACAAAGGAATGAAGAGCGCTGAGATAGTAAGGGCATGGTGCTCTGTGACTTAGTCTGCAAGCTCTAAAGATGAGGGTCTCTGTGAACTGCAAAGTCTGTGTTAGGAGCATTGGTCCTAGAGAAACATGTGTGCCGGTACCATTTAAAGTCAGGCTAATTGCTGGACATTCCAATGCATATGAGAAAAAGGGTGATGTGATAATAGCACCCTTTGAGGAGTACATTTTCCTTCTACAACAGAGGAGTAATAGGTTTTATGCAATGTATCATCCTTGTCTTTACTCAAGAGATATTTTTGGTAACGATCAGAATGAAGGCTTGTCACTTTTTTTTTTTTTAATTTTCAGACTATAACAAGTCAAATATTTCATGATTCCTCCATGGCCAGCTAATCAAGCTACTCATCTAGGCTGGATAAATTTATTTTTAAAGATTTTATTTATTTATTCATGAGAGACACAGAGAGAGAGAGAGAGAGAGAGAGAGGCAGAGACACAGGCAGAGGGAGAAGCAGGCTCCATGCGGGGAGCCCCACGTGGGACTCGATCCCAGGTCTCCAGGATCACGCCCTGGGCTGAAGGCGGCGCTAAACCGCTGAGCCACCTGGGCTGCCCATAGGCTGGATAAATTTAAAAGCCACACTGTAATTTGATTCATTGTGCATTGATTTGTTCCACAAATAATTTATTCACTTGACAAAGTGAGCACCTGCTATATACTGGACATTATGCCAGTGCTGTAAATACAAGAGTGAATAAGGACATAGTCTCTGACCTTTCCGTGCTTATTTACCTAAGATTCTAATGATTTCTGACCTTCACAAATTTACTACATCTTTAAAATCACACCAGATGGGTAAAGTATAGAACGTCTTTTAAATGGCTCCGATAAACACTTCCTGGTTTCCTCAAAATTTCCCACCATCTCAAGTTCTTCATGCCTGATGATCCACCACCCCTTTGTCTTCAGGCTTTGTCCCCTGTACAAGCATCCAGAGAACAGAGTTGAGGGTAGGGTAGGGAACACAATGTGGGGAAGGAGGAACATCTCAATCTCATACATTTCCACGTTCATCTGTAAGAATGTACCAGTGCCTTCTTTGTTGGGATCAGATTCTGAGGAACAGACATCTAAACTGTGAGACCCTGAGGACATTTGGTTGCTGGAGGTAGGTTGACGGAGGGGAGAGGACTTGGAGCAGGAAGACTATAAATAGAGCCTCAGTTCTGTCCAGTGTTGGTTATGTGCCAGGACAGACCAGTAATGGAGCACTAAGTCCACATTTTTCCTAAAGTTAGTCCCAAATGCTCCATGCCCAGCTAGCAGACACTTCTATCTCCTGTCACTCTCTCTTGTTTAGTTTTTGGCTATCCCCATCAATAGCAAGGTTCTTGAGGATGTTAGCTCTGCTTTCTCACATCTTTACAGAGGCAGCTTGGCAAAGTGCAAAGAACAATGAGGTGATTTAAAGTCGCCCCCTGTCATTTAGTGTGCAACTTTGGTAAGCCTTCTGTCAAGTGTAAATCCTTCTTTGCCAGGTTATTATGGGAAACCAATGACTTGATAAATGTAAAGTGTCTTATAAGTTCCCAAGAAGCTTACCAGTACTTTTTCCATATAATAAAAACAGTAATATTGAGCATTCTGGTATAATGCCAGGTACTCTTACAAATGCTTTATAAATAAAAGCAACCCTTTAAAGTTGATAGCATTGTTATCCTCATTTTCAGATGAGAAAACTGAAAAAGGGGTTGAATACATTGCCCAATGAAGGTCCTACAGTGAGTCAATGGCAGAAGAGGGACTTCTTTTATTTACTACTTTCTTTGATTTTCTTTTGTGCCTAGCAGAGTGTATTACACACAAAGCATGTAGTAAATATTGATTATGTAATTAAGCCTGCTTATACTGTTCGTAGGGAAACAACTATCTTTCCCTTTGTAAGTTCCTCCACCGTAATAGGATTTTACTGCGTATTTATGTTTAAAGAACATAACATACCCCAGGGTTTACCAGAAGTCCTATAATTCTTTGCTCTGTGTAATAGGGTATTACCATACTTAAGGTCAAGCAACATTAACGTTTTTCTTTCAAACTGCCCACCCTTTGTCACTGGTTTGAATAAGTCTCCTCCCTGGTAGTTAGTATTTAAAACCTCTCATCTGATTTTCTGTCACCTGAGAATCTCAACCTGGAAATAGTTGAGGGTGGTAGACTCATGGCATGATGTCTGTATCGACCTCCTTGCATCTCAGTCTAAGGCCAGTTCGTGATGGCCCTGAGGCACTTTACTCACTACAATGACAACACTGCTCCTTCCGGGTTTTCTCTCCCCTTCGTCCTTGAATACAAATTTGTGGTTTCCAAGTTGCAATATTTACCACAATCCTAAAAGATACTTATTGTTTTTATCTGCAGGTAAAGGCTCTGGAGCAAAGAAGCCAAATATAAAATGTGTTTCTTTGCAGGCTCGACTTCAAAATGAACACAAATCCAGTTTGTTTCTCTTGTTTCTCCTGTCTTCCCATGACAGCTCCTGTGACTTGTTTAAAACAATCTTACTGTCCCCAAAATAACACTCCCCAAAATTAGAACTTCAGAGTTCATATTTTACATATGAGGAATCAGATGTCCAGGGAGGAGGATGTGGCTTTTCCAGGATCATAGGCCTATTCGCAGCACAGGTTGGTGAGATTCCAGATGTTCTGAATTCCCAGTGAACCATGCTGTGTTACCTCAAAGAGCTCACTTGGTCCTAACTTGGTAACCATGATCCCCATGTGTCTGGTGGACCCAGGTCTTAAGGAAGCAATCCTAAAATGCTGGTGGGAGCATTCCCTCTCCAAGGATTGCAGGTGACCCCAAGGGGATGAAAAGGGGCTTGTCAAAATTCTGGTTCCTGGTCCCCTGACATTTTCAGTCATTTCTATGTATTAAAAATTTGAAAATTACACAGACTCAAGAGCTTAAAATCTCTACCAACAAATGAGACCTTCCGAGCAATGAGAATGCTGCAAAAGCAGGGGCAGAGGATTATCCTATTTGTGTCAGGTTGGGAATATTTTCTCACTCATCATTGGCCAAGGAAGTTTGGTCCCCTCTTGCCTTTCTGGTTTTCATTTTGAAAATATCATATCAGATTAAATTAAAGGTATCACCAGCCTCGTGTTTTGCTTGGTACTTAAAGCTACCTGGGAGGACCTCTGGACATCACACTGAGTAGTTGGACCATGAGCTCTGCCTGGTTTGATCCCCTGCACTCTGGCTTCTTGCAAGAAATGATTGTTTGCGTCAAGTCTTACAGCATCAGCCCTGGAGTGCCAGTAAGTGCAGCCCCACCGAGCCAAGCATACATCTGTCTCATCAGTTCTCATATTCATGCCAGAAAATTCTCAGCTATGCCCGAAATTCCCAAGAAGTTTCAGTGTTCTTGGAGCGTCTGAAGTGGAGGGAGCAAACAAAAATAAAAAAACACTGGCGACCGATGAGCCAAGTGAAGAGCTTGTGTGTTTGAGGGCACTGATAAATCTCTCCCTCTGACATCCTCACTATCACCCTCATCTACACCTGCAGATGCTGCATCCTGCTGGTGCATTTGATTGAATCTGTGGAGCAGACAGCTGGCACCAGCTCCATTGTGAAGGGGATGGTGGAGTGGGTGGGAGGGAGGGGGAGATTCATCAAGAGAAGGAAGAGAGGGACCTTATCTGCTTTCCCAGGCTTTTACCTCCTGGCTTTAGGGCCATCCTAAACATCCCTTCTGTTCTGCTCCACAGGTTTCTGTTTTAAATTAGCACTAAATGAAACAGAATTAAAATATGATGAAGTAGCCTTTGGGTGACTCTGCTTTGCATTTAAATCCTTGAAAAACATTGCAATTCCAAATTCTGAGTGACTTTCTAGTTCAAGGAATAATTTGACTTTGAGGATAAGAGTGGTTTTTATAACTTCCTTTAAGGAAAGAAGAAAGAATTGCTAAATTTAACAAGAAAGAACGTGAAGAGTTGAAGAGGAAAGTCTACTTCAGCCACATAGCCACTGGTACCTTACCTCTGAGTCCATTTATGAAAAGGGAGGAATCTGGAGTATGGATTTGACCTTTCTTAAGAGTTGAAGAAGATTAGCAATTTAGTTGTAGTCTTTAGACTGGGCCTATCTGATACCTGCCAACTCTATGATGGGTGACCATAAGACCAGTTCAGATTGGATGTGCTACCAAAAGAGTTTTTGAGATTAAAAAACCACCCTACCCAATTCCCTCATCTACCCCTCCAATCATCTTTACCGCAGCTCACAAATGTTAGGTGTCTTGTCCAACATTGTCCTGCTGGGTGGCAGTAAACCAACTGCCACCACTAGCCAACACTTGGTGGTCTGTCTGTCAATTCTGTTACACTGTCTACCACAATGTTCAAGGCTCCCACGTTGCAAAACCAAAGCCACTAAGATAAAGCCTCAAGAACCCTAAGAATTGTAGACTCCATGATCTGAATGATATAAACAAGTCTCTTGACTCTTGACAGCTGATAGATTCATTATAAAGTCTTGGGTTTAGAAACATTCCTTCTAAGGTGATCATTCTTCTTGAAAATGCACCCTTCTTTGCACAGGTTGACTATGCACACAGGCACATTATTGTCATAGGAATATCATAGGAAGCCTCACTCCTTCCAAAGAGTTATGAAGCCCTATTCCAGGAGGATGCTTACATGAGGAAAATCCTCAAATTTTAACAGCACTTTGAAGAGAAAGAGAAAGGCCACTGCTGATTACAGTTACTGAGGAATTAAGTTCTGTGTCTGTTAGCAGACAGGGAAGGGTCTCTTGGATTCTCAGAGAACAACAGTGGGGGAGGGAATCCCTTCTATACTGTAGGTGTTCAGAAAGGCAATTCTCTTGGGAAGACCTACAAAGCAGGAACATTTAGTATCACTGATGCCAGGGAGGAGGTCAGTGATTGGCTACAAATGTAGCATGAGGTCTCAAGCTCAACTGAACAGCCACACAACTGAGCACATCTGAAAAACAAAGTTTACACCCAAAAGGAAAATAGATTAAGGGGCATGATAGACTATAAAAGAATGAATAAATATAAATGGTGAAAAAATTCTCAGCCTTAGACAATAAGTAAAAGATATATTGTTTATTGTTTGTATCAAATTGAAAAACAACTTTTTAAAAAGATTTTGTTTATTTATTTGAGAGAGGGAAAGAGAGCATAAGTGGGGTAGAGCAGAGAGAGAGGGAGAAGCAGGCTCCTGGCTGAACGAGGAGCCCAATGTGGAGCTCAATCCCAGGACCCTGAGATCATGACCTGAGCTGAAGGCAGATGTTTTACCAACTGAGCCACCCAGGCACCCCAAAAAACAACTTTTAAATTATAATTTTCAGGGTGCCTGGGTGTCTCCGTTGGTTAAGTGTCTTGAGTCTTGATTTTAATTCAGGTCATGATCTCAGGGTCATGGGATGGAGCCCAGTGATTCTTGAGATTTTGTCTCCATCTCCCTCTGCCCTTCTCCCCCTACTTCATGCATGCACTTGAGAGCTCTCTTTCTCTCAAATAAATAAATAAATAAATATTTTTAAAAAGTAAATAAATAAATTACAATTCTTTGTCTACAGTTTTCTTATTCATTCTGGCAGTAGGGAACCTCAGTGGCTCAGTTGGTTAAGCATCTGCCTTTGGCTCAGGTCATGATCTTAGGATCCTGGGATCAAGCCCTGCATCAGCTCCCTGCTCAGTGGGGAGTATACTTCTGCCTCTCCCACTTCCCCTGCTTGTGATCTCTCTTTCTCTCTCTCTCTATCTCAAATAAATAAATATTTTTTTTAAAAAAAGAAGGCAACTGTAAGTATTATGGGCCTTAAATATATTCATGTTCTTTAATTTGGAGATTTAATCATCTCTGGAAATTTCCCATAATGAAACAACAAGTATACACAAAGATTAATATATAAGCATGTTATTGATATATTTATAACAGTCTAATAATAAGCAATTATCTAATAGAAGACAATTTGTTGAATATTTAGCAATATTCAGTTGCCTAAGTGAATCAGTGAAACTATGAATATCAAGCAACCTTAAAAATGTGTGAAGAATAACTACCTTTGATTGTGCCCTTACTCTGTGATAAATTGGTTTGGAGAATGTGACAAAAGAATTTAACTGTACTGGGGCACCTGGGTAGCTCAGTCAGGTAAGCATCTGCCTTCAGTTCAGGTCATGATCTCAGGGTCCTAGGATGGAGCCCCTCATCAGGCACCCCACAGGGAGCCTGCTTCTCTCCCTCTGCCTGTGTATCTGCTTTTCTCTGTATGTCTCCCATGAATGAATGAATGAATGAATGAATGAATAAATAAAATCTCTTAAAAAAAAATCTAGCCATATTATAGATGTGGAAAATTTCACTGAAGGTAGAATGAGAATAAGGTGCTGGCCTAAATAACACTGAAAATGAAGAGTCTATAAGACAAAGGGCAAAAGAAACTGTACCTGAGCCCATCTAGCTGATAAAGGTCTTTCCCACAAGAGTATGGATTAGCAATTCTGAAACCATTACACATGTGCACAGTAATTTAATAATTAAGCAAATGTCAGATAATGATGGGAGTGAAGTTTCTCATTATTAGAGTGAGAGATTACAAATAAGCAAAGGAAGAAGTTTAGATTGATCCATGTGATAATGGATTGAGCTGAAGACATCAGTATAAACTCCTATCTAGCTTAATACAGATACAGATGGTTACATATAGAAATATTTATCTGTTAGATAAGAGGATCTAGAAGCTAAGACATGCCAATAGCAACAAGCACACCCAGCATCCAGTTCATTGTTTCTAGGACCATCTCTGTAAAAGGAACTGGAACCAGGGCTCATTTGGAGAAATGACTGATTCTAGAACTGGGGCAAGAAACATACAGGAAGAGCCTGGAGCATCTCATTACTCCAGAAGGTAAGGTAGGGCTAAAACAAGTGAATAAACAACAACTTTCCAATGATGGAGGAATGCCAAAGGGACACAGGAGACAACTAAAAGACCTCCCAGTGCTCAAAGCTGGCACAATTAGAGCAACAATATAAATATAGTATTGGATTATAACATATATAATATTGATATAATATTATAATATATTAATTATATATTATATATTACATTATATATAATAATATATTAATTATATAACATATAATATTGATATAATATTATCAGCATTATAATGTGAACTACTAAATATTGAATCCATACTGATATAAATAAACGATTGAATAAATAAATAAATGTGGGACAAGAAACTAATCTCCCATGCAGAAGTATTCCAAATAACTTATGCAGATAAGTCAATTCTCAAAGAGGTGAAGCCATTAAATGTGGATTACAAAAACTGAATTCTTTCCAGAGAGTACAGTACACAAAAGCGGAGGAAAAAAGAGTAACTTTACAGCAGAGAAACTTGATAAACACTACTCAGCCCGGTGATGAAGGTCAACATCAAAAGTTAGGTCCTGTTGATTGTATGTACCCTTGATATAATGTGACGATGACAACACCTATTTCTGTGGTTTTCCTCCCCAGAATCCAGAACCACAGTCTAAACATGAGAAAAACATGAGATGAATCCCAACTGAGTGACAAATATTTTTGTTTCTCAAAACTGTCAATGTTGTCAAATACAAGGAAAGTCTGAGAAACTGTCAAAATCAATAGCAACCTAAGGAAACACGACCACTAAATGTAATGTAGCATCCTGGATGTGCTCCTGGGTCAGTAAAACGACATTAAGGTATAATGGAGGAAATAGCAATAAAGTATGGATTTTAGGGCAACCTGGGTGGCTCAGCGGTTTAGCGCCGCCTGCAGCCTGGGGTGTGATCCTGGAGACCCGGGATCGAGTCCCACATGGGGCTCCCTGCATGGAGCCTGCTTCTCCCTCTGCCTGTGTCTCTGCCTCTCTCTGTGTCTCTCGTGAATAAATAAAATCTTTAAAAAAAAAAAGTATGGATTTTAGTTAATAATATATCAATACTGGCTCATTTGTATCAAATGTATATACTTATCTAAGATGTTAATAGTAGGCACACCTGGGTGGCTCAGTGGTTGAGCGTCTGCCTTCGGCCTGGGGTGTGATCCCTGAGTCCTGGGATCGAGTCCCACAACGGGCTCCCCTGCAGGGAGCCTGATTTTCCGTCTGCCTGTGTCTCTGCCTCTCTCTGCGTCTCTCATAAATAAATAAATAAATAAATAAATAAATAAATAAATAAATAAATAAAATCTTAAATAAATATATAATGTTAATAATAGAGAAAAGAGGCTGCCAGGTATATGGGAGATCTCTATACTGTCTATCCAACAATTCTGTAAATCTAAAACTGTTCTAAAATAAAAAGACTATTAGGGTACCTGAGTGGCTCAGTTGGTTGGTTAAGTGTCTGACTCTTGATTTCAGCTCAGGTCATGATCTCAGGGTCATGAGTTGGAGTCCTGCATCGAGCTCCATGCTCAGCAGGATATCTGCTTGTCCCTCTCCCTCTGCCCTTCCCCCCACCTGCACATACTCTCTCTCTCAAACAAATAAATAAAATCTTTTAAAAAAATAAAATAGAAAGCTTATTAACAGGAGCAACAACAAAAGCTAATTATCAGTGCTAGGTAAAGTTCAGGAAGGGATGGTTAATGGGCATTTAATCTGCTCTCCCATTGCACACTTGGTTGAAATCCTTTATAGGAGTCATATTCAGGTTGGAACAGGTGCCCTTCATAAACCCAACCATAAATTTGTCTGGTCTCAATGTTACAGCTTCACTAGGATTCCTGGAAGCTGAGAAAGTTTGTTCTGACCCTGCCCTTCTTTATTATTTCAATCTACATTACAATCATATGGTGCTTGAAAATATGAGATACTTCAACTGCCCATTTCTCCACTGTGCTCCTCCCATACCTCCAGAGTTTTAGTAATATACCTGAACCACCTCATTACTTCAGTGTAACCAAGAGGAAATTAGTACTAAAGCCACATTAATTATTAATTGAGGATCTTTTATTAAACGGAAAATGGGAATTACCAGGTACTTATCTGTACCTTAATAGAGTAACTCTAACTGTTGTGAAAACAGCCTCTGTGGATCTCAGGACTGCCTCTCCCCTCTCCCCATCCTGCATTTCCGTGACTGATTCTTCGCCACAGGATCTGAGATGAAAGAATTAAGTGTGGTAACAACAATATTGAAGGTGACAATGAAAACACATAACATTCATTGAGGGCTTACTATGTGCCAGGTACTGTTCTATTTGGTTTTTTGTTTTTGTTTTTAAGCAATCTCTCTATACCCAACAGGACTCAAACTCACAACCCCAAAGTCAAGAGTCACATGCTCTACCAACTGAGCTGGCCTGATGCCCCTGGTTTTTTGTTTTTTAACTAAGAATAAGCTGCATCCAGAAGAGTGCAAGCAGGCAAAACTACTTGCTCCTGCCCATGACTCAGTTATGCTATTCCAGCACACTCCTACATAATTAATTATTAGTCAAATAACAATGTTCAAGTCACTCTCAGGTATGAACAAACATCCCCACTTTGATACATTAAAAAGTCCAGTCCAATTTAATATCGAAGTTTCAATCTCTCAATTTGAAGCTTCTCCTCCGACCAAAGCTCAGGCTTGACTCAGACTGAAGAAACTATCCATGGAAAAAGGAGGATGAAGCATGAGCTTCTTCCATTCTGATTTCTTCTTCTTCATTCACCATCTGCCTCTAACTATGGTTCCCCAACAATCCCAGGGCCTAGGAAGGAGCAGATAAGGCTTTACCTGACTAGTGCTGATATAACCTGGTTCTGGTATCTTCGTGGGGGTGGCCTATTCCCAAATGCTTGCTCTTATCGAGCACTTTGAGATTCCTCCAATAGGAACTTACTATTGATACTACCTGACTAGTCTCTTGGAATTCCTCCTGCTTATAGCAGAATATCATAACTTAGCACCTACTTATAGCAGACTATTCCACAGGATTCTCTCCATTACAATCACGTAGCCCTACCTGGCAGATCTCTAGAATGGGGCCCTTTCAAGGTGACTAAAAGAAAACCTGCTTACTTTCCATGGGGTCCACTCCACCTTGTGGAAAACACTGTCTCATTTCTCACCTTTGGTGAAAGCCACCCTCCTCCACTGCAGCCTGTGCTCCCTTCTTAACCATCAGGAGCAGATCTGAGCATTTAAGACTTTGCTCTTCTCCACTAATCCTCCCTCTCCTATGTTCAATCTTGGAGGTGGAAAGTGCAGCTACAAAGTGTGGGAGAAAGTAGAAAGAAGAGAGGAGGAAGCAAAGGAACCAAATACGTCCTCACTTCATCTTCCCTATAATAGATTTCTAAGTATGTGTCAAGTGGGGAATAGAGTAACATTTGTGTTTAACGAGTTCTTGAAGTTTTGACATCAGACAGATTGGGCTCAATATTTTACTTTGTGAAAATAAAACTGAACCACAAAGAGATACCACCTCACACCATATGGAAGATTACTTTTTTTTTTTAAATCCAGAAAATAACAAGTGTTGGCAAAGATGTGGAGAAATTGGAACCCCATGCACTGTGGCTGAGAATGTAAAATGGTGTTGCCACTATAAAGAACAGAATGGAAGTTCCTCAAAAAAAACCAAAATGGAATTATAATATGATTCAGGAATTACACTTCTGGGGATGTACCCAAAAGACCTGAAAGCAGGGTCTTGAAGAGATTATTTGTGTGGCCACGTTCATAACAACATTATTCACAATCGCCAAAAGCTTGAAGCAACTCAAATGTCCATCATGAATAGATGAACAAAATGTAGTGTTTACATACCATGGGATATTATTCAGGTTTTAGAAAAAAGGAAAATTGGGTACATGCTATAACATGGGTGAAATAAGGACTTGCAAAGTGAAATAAGTCAATCACAAAACGACAAACACTGTATAATTCCACTTATAAGAGAATAGTTAAATGTGTAGAGACAGAAAATAGAATGGTACTCGCCAGGCACCAGAGGGAAGGGGAATGGGGAGTGATTGTTTAATGGGTACAGAGCATCAGTTCTGTAAGATTAAAAGAGTTCTGGAGATGCATGGTGGTGATGGCCACACAGCAATATGAATATACTTAATACTACTGAATTGTACACTTAAAAACCATCAAGATGATGAATTGCATATTATGTATATTTCACCACATTAAAACATTTTAAGAACTGAAAATGCAGCCCTACTAAAATAGTAAAATTGTGATTAACCAAAAAACTCTGATATATTAATATATGAAAATAAAGCATTTAAACAACTAGGGAAGCAATGAGATCAGCTCTAGGGGACACTCAACATAGAGCTATTGAAAGGCAGTAGTAAGAGAGGGGGGTAAAGCTTCTTCATTATTTACTCCCACATTAAGTACAGCCTGTTCCAAGGCCTAATTACCTGCACTAATTTTTCCCTCACACCAGTTTTATGAGATAGAGTAGAACAATAAATTTTCTGGAGAAATAAGAGAAATAAGAGAATGTATCTTAAATGATACATTCTGACCTGCCATTAAAGGAAACCCATTTTACTTGGTATTATCCGTATAGATCTTTGGGGGACCAAGCCTCCCTTCTAGTGACTGTTGAAGTAGAATTCAAAATGGTGTGAGGGACACCTGGGTGGCTCAGTGGTTGAGTGTCTGCCTTTGGCTCAGGGCATGATCCCAGAATCCCGGGATCGAATCCCTTATCAGGCTCCCTGCATGGAGTCTGCTTCTCCCTCTGCCTCTGTCTCTGCCTCTCTCTCTCTCTGTGTCTCGCATGAATGAATAAATAATTTTTTTAAAATGGTGCGTTTCAAGTGGAGGAGATATTCTGGGGAGCTCCCAATAAGGTATCTGAAAGTAATCAATCAGGGTTAAGGTGGAAATGGGATGGAAGAAACTGATCATTGAACATTCATCACCCAAAATCTACCTCCTTCTGGAGGAAAATGGGTTTAGATGCCAATTGGCTTATAAATCCAATGAAGCTCCAGGTATAATGGGCTGTCTTAGGTCCTGACACTGGATAGAGTAACCACTAATCCATTGTGTCCTTATGGCAATGGATTAATTTTTGTTTTCCATGTCCACTGTGTCAAATCCTGAGACTGTCTTTGGCCTGCTTTATCAAATTATAGCTGTTATCCTAGTCATGCCTCTTACAATCTATATGGAGTAATTTGTAGGATTAAGTCAGCAGGATTCATTGTCGTTGTTGTTTCTATTTCTGGTTTCTATTTATTAGCATTTTTAGGAACTGGAGAGCTAAAAAGTTTTTATTTCAATCACCCCTTTCTGGAAATTCTTGCCAAAAGACACTTAAGCTTCTAATATTCCCTATTTAGACAAGAGGTTCACTTCAAATGGCAAAAAGAGTCTTTTTCTTCCATTAAATCCAGAAAATACTGAAGTCTTCCTATTTTTTCTTGAGTATTGATTCAACTGTTAAGAAGTCATAGGGAATATCAAGATCTTCGAAAACAGAACCAGGAAATTGAAATGGAAGCAAACAATCGATGGGTATTAAGCTGGTTACTTTGTACTCTGTGGAATATAAATGCAAAGTCTTTGTCAATCTGTCCTTATAAAGAGAGTGAAATTGGTCACATTGAGGATTTTAGCTATCTATTGCTGTGTAACAAATTATCCAAAAACTTCCCATCTTAAAACAACAGGCATTTATTATTGCATGGTTTCTGTGCATCAGGAATTCAAGTGTGGCTTAGCTAAATGGTTCTGTCTCAAAGGCTCTCATAAAGTCACAGTCAAGATATTGGCTAGGGCTGCAGTCATCTCAAGACTCAATGGGGGCTGGAGAACCTACTTCCAAGATGGTGCACTCTCATGGCTATTGAAAGTCAGCGTTAGTTCCTTGATGTTGTCAGGAGAACATGTCACATGAACATTGTATGGGACAATACAAGTGTCTTCACAATATGACAGCTGGCTTCCCCTGAGAGTGAGTGATCCAAGAGAGATCAAGAAAAAAGCCACAATAATTTTTCTTACCTAGACTTGGAATCCAAATACCATCACTTCCACCATATCATATTCCTTAGAAGCAAGTATAAGTGCAGCCTACACTCAAGAGGAAGAAAATTAAGCTCCATCCCTTGAAGGGAGGAGTATCAAGGAATTTACATACATGTTTAAAACTACCACATTAAGATTTGGCAATGCAGTTATTGTTTTGAAGGTTTGTTTGTTTTGCACTTATGCTCATAGTAAACAGAAGTATCTTCAAGTGAAATAAATACAGGGGCCAATTACAGAGAATAATTTTAATAAAATCTGTGATACTCTTTATTATCAGTCACAAAAAGCAAAAGATTTTTCTCCTTTGAATGATAAGAAACAGAAAGTCCTGAAAACCTACACTCGAAAACTCTAGGTAAGCATCAAAATATTTTAAGATAAAAATTATTGAGGTACCTGGGTGGCTCAATCGGTTCAGCATCTGACTCTTGATTTTGGCTCAGGTCCTGATCTCAGGGTCCTAGGATCCAGCACCACATAGGCTCTGTGCTCAGTGGGAGTCTGTTTGTTTCCCTCTCCCTCTGCCCCTCCACTTGTTCAGTCTCTTTCTCTCTCTCTCTCTCAAATAAATAAATAAACCTTTTTTAAAAAAATAAAAATATATAAAATGAAATACTCTTTCAATATCGTTTTCTTTGTCCAGCACAAAAATTATTTTAATGGAACAGCATCAAATAAAGGAAGTGCCTATGTTTTTACAGAGTTACATGCCTGGATTCAAAATGACTCAGGTCCAATCTTATTTCCTCCTTAATAACAATAGTTTAATCAAGGAAGTAATTCTTGATGAAAATTTAATACCCAAACTTCTATAAAAAATTACCACAAACTTCTCACTTAATCAACTAGCATTCATGGTGTAAATTAACATTCCTGGTACAAAACTTTCAAGTTCTATCTAAGGTTGATTATACAAGGCAAACCAGAACTCATTCACATTAAATTGGCTTCAGTTTACTTCAATAGCATGGAATTTCTTCCACGTGTTATTTATATTATTTTCCTTTTATATAATGCCTTTTAAAAATCACATGAGGAATGAACATTTGAAGCATTGTTAAGGATGTCAGAAAAACTTGTTTGGAGATATTCCATACGCAATTTTGAGATTATCTGATAGTTTTTTAGACAACACATCCAGAAATAATTATTTTAATGCCCTCTTTCTTTCTCAGTAAGATCAAAATATTGGTCATTATACTGCCCTTGAAATTGTCTTAGTTAATCAAAACTATCATCAGTACATTGCAAAAGGTTGTCATAAAGCCCATCTGTCTTTACAATTCCAAAGCTGAACTTCCAGTTTAAAGAGAGTAAAGTCAAAATATTTTCTTACCTTCTTGGGAATCACTGGAAAGCCACAGGAAGAATAAGAGAGAAAAAAAATTCAGACTCCATTTGTAATGAAACCAGGCAAGAGAAAACTATACACCATCAAATAGAAGGAAATGTGGCCAAAGGCAGAGCCAAGTAGCAATACGTATTCAACGATAAGCAAAGGACCATGAAGATGAAAAGGTGGAAGAAGAGGAGCAGGCCACCATTTTAATTTTTACAGTTTTAAACAAGATAGAATTTTGGGGCAATTAGCACTCACTGAGAATAAGGCAAGCAATCTGAACAGAAGATACAGCAGTTTTTAATATTTATATACCAAAAAACATGGAACAAATATTCATAGAACATTAACCATAATCCAAGTCTCTCTAGAACTTCATGAGTTTTCTAAATATTTGATCACTATTGTGTTGTTAGCCAGACTCATATTTCGTTTTCAGATATCCTTCTCTCCCCAGAATTAATTATATGTACTTTGGGAAAAGCAAAGATAATATCCACAGACTTTAGGAGCCGTTTTATGCAAATGAAAGGATCTACTGTAGCTCCTTTAATGGAAGCCCTAGGTTCTGACATATAATAGCTACAAGTTCTTTTAAGAGGGAATTTTTAAATTTCCAACCAATAGAGGCTTTTTCATTTCAGTCTTTATTTTAATTATGTACTAGCATTATTACATTGTGATAAGTGTAGGTTTCTGTATTCTGTGTCCTTTTTAGAAGTTAATGAATTGCCAAAAGTGCTGTCAGCCAGGCTTAATTCTATAACCATTTAAAATATAAGAGTTTGTTTTCTCCAACATTCTACTGGCAGGAAGCAGACTGAGGTAGCATGTTCTTCATTTCTGCTTCAGAAGTGGCTAAGGAACATGATGATCAAGAAAGAACTTTCCAGAAAGTAGAGTCAAGAGCCATAAAGAACAACAAAATGGGAATCTATTCCCAGGGAGTAAAGTGCAGGCTAATAAAGGCAAATGCTCTACTCCCAGGGTAAAGGAGCCAGGCAATATTGCCCACAGGATTTGAGTATTGCTACGAATCAATGACAGTCATGTACCTTCTCTTCATCCCCATTCTGAATGCATGTACTTGTGGAAATTAACCTGTCTCTGTTCCATCACTGCATGCTGGGTGAGTTAGGGGAAATAATTGTCTTTAAATTCACTGTTCTCTCAGTCAAGAGCAACCAAATGCAAAACGAATATAAATGAAATCCCAGATGTCATAAATGGATGAGACTTTGGCATGCCTTCTGTAAGAGTAAGTGTATTTTGCATGTAAAAAAATAGATCAAAGAGTAGATGGACTGTGGTAGGAGAAATTGTTGTCGTCCATTCTTATGCCCACTCAATCATAGAATTATATAGCCACTTACTTTGTCATGTGACTTTTTAGTAACACCAACTACAGTAGGCAGAGCTCTTCTACATCATTGGTGCTGGCTTTGGCCATATGACTTGTACTGGTTGATGAAACATAGGTTTAAATGACAGCATACAAGTACTTCACTGAATAACTCAAGAGGCACCATGTGCTTCCGTGGGTCCATCCGTCTTGGGCAGCACAGTCCCAGGAAGCCACTGGACCAGAGAGGATGAGAAACACATGGAGCAAATTGAACCCAAACTGCAGCCTGGAACCTGGAACCTGGATACTAAGGTCCAGTCTAGCTTACCTGAGCTGCAGCTAACCTGTAGATCCACAAGCAAAAAATAAATGTTGTTTTAAGCCAGTGTGATTTGAAGTGGTTTGTTACATAGCAACAGACCACAGGACAAGTGGAAGAAACCACAAATACATAAAACTTCTTTAAAAGAGTAAGAACTATAACTACAGAAAATTACAATAATTGCATAAGCTTTTCGACCAACTATGTACAAATAAATTTGCACGGTGAAATTTGAAAAATTAGATAAAATGCATCATTTCCTAGAAAAGTACATTTACCTAAACCAGCTCTAGGCAAGATAGTAAATCTTAACAGATCAGTTTCTATAGAAGAAATAGGAAAAACTGTCAAATACCATTCTCTCACCAACTTCCCATTAAAGAAGTAATGGACTCAGGTGGCTTCACAGGGGAATTCTAAGAAGTCTTTAAATAACACATACATCCAACATTATTTAAACTCTTTTAGAGCACGAGAAAGGCAGGAAAACTTCTAAATACGTTTTAATGAAGTAATATGGATACCAAAATCCAGAAAAAACTTAAAAAGTCAAGCACAGATCAAACTGATGTATGAATATTACTTAAAAATTCATAAAATATTAGCAAATAATATCTTCTTGGAATTAGGTAACACATCTGACCTAGTAGAGTTTATTCCAGAAATTCAAAATGTATTGATACAGAAGAAATTTATTAACATGTTTCACCACATCATATTCCAAGAATAAAAATTATATTATTATTTCTGTGAAAAGGGATTACACCAAATTACCCACCTACCAGCAGTGTATAGGAGACCTTATTGACTCACATATATTTGGTATTGTCAAACTTCTTAATTTTACCGTAGGCTGCAGTTATTTTAATCCAGAAAAATAACATTAATTAGACACTATGTGCCAGTCAGTTTCACACATACAATCTCATTTACCCTATAATATTAGCATCTTCATGTTACAGATAAATTTGCCCAAAACCACAAAGCCCAAAACCCCAGTTGGCAGCCCTTCCTCCTGATCTAGTAGAATAGTCGTATCAATGGTTATGGAGGGCACACAGAGGAAAGTAAACAGATCCTCCCAGTGTTCCACCAGCACACACACAAAATGTGGGTTGTTTTTTTTTTTTTTTTTGTAAAAATGAAAAACTGAAAACAGATGACTAAACAAATTGTGCTATATTCAGACAACAGGTTATTAAACAGTAAAAAAAAAAAAATAGTGAACTAGTGAGACATGCAACAACTTGGAGGAACTTCAGAATAATTACACTATGTAAAAGCAGTCAAGTAAAAATTTCTAGCAGATGCAAACTCCAATGACAGCAGCAGATCAGTGACTACCTGAAGGTAGAAAGGCATGAGAGGGAGGAACCAGGGAAGATCATGGCAAAACTGGGGGGTGATGAATGGGTTCATTATCTTGGTTTGATGGTTTCATACGTGAATGCATATGCCAAAACAGATAAAATTTTACAATTTAAATACATGTCATTTTTTTCCTAATCTAACTCAATAAAACTTCTAAAAAATAAAAATATTTTCACAATGTAGTCCACAGCAAACCTCCTAAGAGATTTTTCTGACTGCAGTCACCATTTTGCTAGTCTACCAGTGAGTACTCAACATTTCTATTCATTTGACTTTTTACATTCATCGTGTTGCTGATTATCATTTTATTAGGTATGTTTCTCGGTTACCACCTCATGAACAGAATCAGGACCCTGTTTTTCCTTCAGCCCCTAGAACAGTTCTGTGCGTATAGTAGGCCCTCAATAAATGTTCTCGTGAAAGACTTACATTATTTCTCTAGAGAAAAAGATTTTGTGTTGTGTTCCAGAAGACAAATTATGGGACTTCTTCCAATACTTGATCGAGTTGATAGAAACAAATTCTTAATTTATACTTAAGCAGCACATGGCCAAACACAGCAATTTCCAACGTGAAAGATATTTCTTAATCCAAAAACTGCAATAAATCATGTGTGACAGAATCAGTGTGTTTGGCCAAGGATCAGAGGAATTCACATCATAACCAACACAATTAACCAATGCTGCCAAAGTAAATATCTCAAAAGAAGCTAATTTGTAATTGTTCTTATTTATTCATTTATTTACATCTCACTCATTTCAAAATGCATATGAGCAGAATAAAGTGAAAAGTGATAGAAAAAGTTCATGTGTTCCAAATTAATTTGGTATCTTAGCCTCAGAGAATCCAAGTTTTAAATTAAGGCTTTTATTTTATCCTATACAATATCACTAAGTAATTATTATTACATTATTATTAATTATTATTACATCACACAAGACAGCAGCATAGAGAAGGTGGTACTTTGCAGCAAATTCTATACCTCTAG
The DNA here is from genome assembly GCF_048418805.1 of Vulpes vulpes. Taxonomy (NCBI): domain Eukaryota; kingdom Metazoa; phylum Chordata; class Mammalia; order Carnivora; family Canidae; genus Vulpes; species Vulpes vulpes. Next base: position 47,873,808 of record NC_132785.1, read on the forward strand.
TTGAAAGATGGATATTGGCTGCGATCACCACCACTTCTCCACCAATCTTCAGAGAAAATTGCCATGAACCCTTATTCCTTGACCTCTTTCTCATGCTCTCTCTCTTTCTTGCACCCCAAAGAACCAGCCACAGAACGCAGCTCTTAGCTCATTTTCAACAAAATCACCACCCGCACAAAGCATATGTGTGTGCGTGCTGGGTTGAATGAAACTTTCGGAAGACTCAGCAATGCATCTCAACAATGGATAATGCAGGCAACTTCAGGTAGAACACTAGACAATCATGTCCTTAGGTCGTCAGACCACTTTGCCACTAGGGATTCTTTTCCTCTTTAGGCCACCTAGAGACCCACTCTCCATGATCGAACTGGCTTCTCACTTCTTGGACCTCTCATCACTCTTCCACATTAATCCTTCTGGCTCCCAATGTTGGCCTTCTACTATGCAGAACAATAAAACCTCTCCACCTTGATACCCAGACACCACTTTACCCATCCTAGCCTATCCACACTCAGGAAGGTACTCAATAATACATTTCTTTCATAGTAAAAATATCAACTCCCTTAAAATGAGGTCATATTATAGTAAAGAAAAATTTCTTTTTTGCCATCTATTTTCCAGGCTTTCACCTCAATCCAGAAAGTCACTAATTGCATTGGAGGCCATTCTGATGCAACACACAGCATCTTCTGACTTTTTGGACATTAAACCTCAAATGTGTTTTTCCCCGTGAAGTTTTCCCTGGCTACTCAAGTAGTTAGTTCTCCCTTCTACATCTTCGCAGGATTTATGTCATTGTGGTGTTTATGATGTTTTTCTCTCTTCTGCCAGTCTGAGGATGGGAATCATATCTTACTCATCTCTGTAGCTACACCAGCATCCATCAATAGTACACATTCCATAAACGTTTGTCAAATCAATCATTCAATACCAATTATGCCTGGTTAAGATCGGGTGGCAAATCAGACATTTAGTCCCAGACAGGCAAATGTGCAAAATCCCTACAAAAGAGAAGCTGTAATACCAAAAGTTAGAAATGGCCTTTTAAACTCATCTACACAACAAAACCAGAGAGCTTTTCAGTGCAGAAAGATACACTGTGTACCTTAGATCATTCAGCTTATTCTAAAGCAGGCTCCCTTCCAAGTTTGGCTTTCTACCTTCATAAATTTTGTTCTAGCTGTGTTGCCTCTAGAATTCACAGTGCCCACTTCACTAGATGATGACTCATGCTCACCATGCAACAAAGTAATTCCATTTTGAGATCATTTGGAGGCACTAGACAGAGACTATAAACCAATCCCTACAACAAAAGATGATGTCTCAGTAAAGCATTTTCGCCCACCTTCTCTCTCAGCTAGTTTTCCAAAGAATAATTATGGAGCAAATTGTAAGCTCACTGAAAATAACAAGCCGTGCCTTGCTTTTCTTTGTACAATGTCTTATGCAAACTTGAGCTTAGTAGGTATTCAAAATGGATGGAAGGGCATGGAAATAACTACGAAGTAGATTCAACACAGCCAGTGTCTTTAACAAAAGATTTATTCATATTTGTGTGCATATATGTACATATACATGTATAAGACACACATTCACACACAAACACACATAGAGAGTGCCTGCGTTATAGATAGCAGTAAGCAGTGATGCTTGACCGTTTATTGCCTTGTAGACACCACACTAGGCCATCTGTTTACTCATTCATTCAATTGACATTTATAAAGTTACAACCTGCCAGGGAGAACTCTTTAGATGGGAAGAAAAGATTTCTTGTCTCTTTACAGCTGTCTCTGGTTTTTCTCTCTGTAGGAGCCGAGAAGAGGAAGAAGCAGTGGAAAGACAGCCCCACTCTCTAGCCACATGGCCGTTGGGGAACATGGATGGTTTTATTAAAAAGCGGAAGGAAGGGATCCCTGGGTGGCACAGCGGTTTGGCGCCTGCTTTTGGCCCAGGGCGCGATTCTGGAGACCCGGGATCGAATCCCACGTCGGGCTCCCGGTGCATGGAGCCTGCTACTCCCTCTGCCTATGTCTCTGCCTCTCTCTCTCTCTCTCTGTGACTATCATAAATAAATAGAAAATACCTTTAAAAAAAAAAAGCGGAAGGAATAAACCCCAGGCAGCCCCCAGACTCAAAAGAGTGCCGAAAAATGCTGAAGGATTGAATGAACATCAAATCCATGTGCTCTAAGATAGACTATCAGACCCCTGATCTCAGTCTGAGAAAAAGTTAGCAACTAAGTAGGAAAACATCTCTAGAATCTGATTTATAAGAAGGGAATGCAAGGGCCACACACGCGTGGTGCACACTAACAGCCATGTTCAGAGGACAATGATGATATAGTTGAGATGGAGGTGCTTGTCAACCAAAACATCTAAACCCATGATATTTCAGAGCTAAATAGACCTTTAAAACTCTTTGTTGCAACACTTCTCTGTGTTTTACATGCCATAGCACAAGTAGACAATGACAATATTTGCAAAGTGTTCTGGGTAAGTGACAGAGGTTGCTCAGGGTCCCACCCAGCCTCCCCGAGGGCTGAGGGAGACTATCTTGAGAACTTGGCTGGGAAGGCCTACATTAGACGCGTCTCCTAACTTTACAGGTAGAAAATTAGATCCTTACTCAAGATCATCCAGCTGCAGAGTCACGAGAGAGCCAGGAATAGAAATTGAAATGTCTTTATTCCTATTTCTACTCCCCCAGTGCTTCTCAAAGTGTGGTCCCCAGACCAGCAGTACCAAGGCCACCCAGGAACTTGTTCAGATGCAAGATGCTCAGACCCTACTCTGGACCTACCAAGTCAGACACTGGAGGGGGGAAGCCAGGCATTCTGCACTTCAACAAGCTTTCCAGGGGATTCTGATGCTCAACTAAGTGTGAGAAGCACTATGGGTGTCTATACTAATTCTCAGTGTTTTCATAAGCTACTAGGCTAATATTTGGGTTGTCTAACTTAGGGGTTGGCAAAGTTTTTTCTGGAAAGGACTTGATACGAAATATTTTAGGCTTTGCAGGCCATCCAGTCTCGGTCACAGCTGCTTAACTCTGCCACTCTAGCACAAATGCAGTTATAGGTACTACGTAAATGAATAAGCATGACTGTTTCCTAATAAAATTGTGTTTACATAAAAATAAACGGCAGGGTAGATGTGGCCCATGGACCATAGTTTGCCAACCCCTGGTAACTGATGATTAGAGTAGACTCATCAACCTCATAATTTAAATTCTGAGCAATTCTGATTAATAAAATTTCTTAACAACTTATGGCATCTGTCAATGTTGGTGTCAATATCTGTCTTTTTCCATTCAATTAACATGTGCTAAATGCCTCCTAAGTACAAGATTCTGGGCATACAGGGATGAAAAGATTCAATCCATGCCCTGAAGTATTAGAATTTCATACAGTAGGGAAGCAAGAAATCAAATAAAATTATATTGTTTTTGAATATGGCCTTGTCAAAGAAAATGCCCACTTAAATATATGGATTTTGCACTAAATGTATTAATATTTTCCATTTATAAATGGACAAAAAGCATGATAATGCATACCCCAAATTTGAAGCCAGCAGGGATGGTAACTTTTCTGGCAACCACTGTTTGATTATACCCACAGATTCTGCGGGGCAGAAATTCAGACACGGCAAATTGGGAATATTTGCATCTGCTCCACAAAGATTAAAAAGCCCCTACAAAGAAGACTTGAGTGGATAAGGGATAGGATCTTTTGGGGTCTTCTTCATTTAAATGTCCAGTACCTAGGCTGTCATGATTCCAAAACTTGGCTAAACTGGGATCATTGGCTAGAACCTCCGTACATGGCCTCTCGACATGGCTTGTGGCAGCTCAGGACTCCAACAACATGTGTTCCAATGACCAAAACAAAAGTAGCGTGGCCTTTTAGTATCAAACCTTAGAAGCCACACTACATCATTTTTGCCATACTCTACTGATCAGAGCAACACAAGTCTGCCCAGATTCAAGAGATGGGGACATATACCTTACCTCTTGATGGCAAGTGAGTCAAATAACCTTCATCCGTATTTTAAAACCACCAACCAGAGTAACCTACTATTAGAAATGCCTTATCCCAGAGTAAGGGGGATTTATGGAATTTTTAAAAACTGCAGATAATGTACTAAATTAAAACCTGCTCTGTTAAAAATCCAAAATGGAAGAATAGGTCTAGAATTCATTTGATTTGGATTAATATGTTAAATAATGATCCTCCGCAAGAGGAACTTAGGAAATGTTTCCATCTGTCCATAGAACAAAAAGGACTGTACATATTGCATAAAACTGGTTCACATGGAGAATTTGGGTTCATCTATTATCAATGCTGGAGAGGCTATCATCAAAGAATAGGTGTACACAGTCCTTTTACCAAACTGCCAGAAATCTCACTAAATAGAGAATAAGGATGGAATTAAAAGTATTTATTTTTAAGTATTCATGGGCATATCTTCTTTTAAAAAAAAAACGAGTAAACCTGAATTTCCTTTTTCTTATGTCTGTTCTTCATTTAAAATTACTTACTTCTCTGAGAATTCAGCACTAATTTAAGGATAACATTATAATCCTTTGACACAAAGTCAAATAGATGTTTTTCTCAGTGAAAAATGAGTTGTTTGTACACATTGTACATTTTTTTCATTGCTAAAGAAGTAGTTAGGACAATAAATGATCAGAACTGTCTTAAATCCTTCCAACTGAAGAATTTGTTTTGAAAAAAGTTTAGCCCATAGAAATACTTTTTTTCTAATTTGTCTGATTTTTTTCTAAAAATAGGGAATCATTTTTATGGTATAAAGAAAAGTGAAAATATTCAATCCAGTACAATAAAGAGAGTGGGTGAAGATAATGCTAATCTCTTCCTTTTAAAAATAGAGCTCTGTTTAGAGAAGATTGAATACCTAATCTGGAATCATGGCAGTGTGGTTCTTCATAGCCTCCTAGGTCTTTACAGGAGGAGAGTGGCTCCTATTCACCAAATATTCCAAACGTTCTCCTACATTTCCCAATATCTCCTGAAGTTAGGTTATGGTCATGTCACTAGTTGTGGCCCATGCCCTGTGGACAGAAGTGACATGCCACTTGCCAGGTTAAATAGTGAAGAGTTTGTGTGCTCCTCTATCTCCCTTTCCCCTTGGTGGCCTCTATGTTGAGGTTGTAGATGCTGTAAAAGCTACCTGGATCTTTGAATCATCCCATGGGAGAAAGCTGCCTTGGAGAGTTCCCCAATGCTCATCAGAATTTTCATAAGCAAGAAGCTAACCTTTGTGGTGTGAAGCCACAGAGATGTTAGGATTCATTTGTTCCTACAGCACAGTTTACTTAGTCTAACTGGTGCCAAGCAATTTGCTCAAGTACAGCCAGCCAGTCAATGGCAAAGCTAGAATGGGAACCCAAGTCTTCTGAATCACCAATCCAGGACCACACTTTAAAACCACAGAAGCGGGGACCCTGGGTGGCTCAGCAGTTTAATGCCGCCTCCGGCCCAGGGCCTGATCCTGGAGACCCAGGATCGAGTCCCACGTCAGGCTCCCTGCATGGAGCCTGCTTCTCCCTCTGCCTGTGTCTCTGTCTCTCTGTCTCTCTATCTCTGTGTGTGTGTGTGTGTGTGTGTCTTTCATGAATAAATAAATAAAATCTTTAAAAAATAAAAATAAAAAAAATAAAACCACAGAAGCATCAGTGAGACACCATCACACCATGCTATTAATCAAAGGAATACATTAGCTGAAAACAGATACAAAATGTAGACTGGGCTGATAAAGACATGACACCCATGGATTGAGGTCCAGAACCAGAGAGGGTATGGTCAGGAGGGGTGGTTCAGCCTTCAGTCCAGGACCAAAGAAGGTGATCCCAGCTGGGAGAACAGATACTCAGCATTGTCCCAATGGTCCCTTTCTGCCCAAATTGTACATATATCTCAAGATAACGACAGTTGCTCCTAGACCGCGTAGGCTAATTAGAAAATTAAATACCCAAAAGGAAATGTTTCCACCTTCTTGTGTATGTCCAGCAGCCATTAAATACAATCAGGAAGTGTATGCCTCAAACTCAGATTGATTTAACATGATGTAGAATTTTTTAAAACAACAAATTGGAAAAAAATAGGTTTTGGTTGCTAGGCAACATCAGTACAAAGCTCTTTCCTTCTCTTCAAGAGCATTCTCTCCATCTTCATGGACAAAAGTCAAAAAAATACTTAACGACAGGCATATATTTGGTCATGACATCAGACATCAAACTGAACTTTTCTTGAAAACAACATCCTGCATTGCATCTAGCACTTCAGGATTCCGAATTACTACCCTCTGTGCACAGGATGACGTTTCCTGTTCTGAAATACTCATTTTTCTCTGTACAAATAAGTTGGAGGCTATCTTTCGTCAGCCATTGAAATAGAAGTAGAGAGTTTGCAAAGTCATGCAAGTCTGTTCTCTCTCAAGATGGGAGAGGGTTAGCTGTGACCCAACCTGTGTGACACCATTTTCTGTCTCGCATGTCAGCAAGCTTAAGCCAAGGGGAAGTCCGTCTCTCTCCTTGCCCCTCCCTGAGAAATGGTGCTTCACTCCTGGACTGGCCTATTGAAAGAAATTCACTCAAATGTGAGCCAGAAGTAAATCTATCAGTAAGCTGCCCTACAGATGCCGCTTGACCTGAAAGAAACTAGGAAGTAGGATGGTCTCCCTAGAGTTTCCATCAGGAGTACAGAGAGTTTCTCAAGCTAGTTTCTGAAGCACCTACTCTGTGTAAGACACTATCAGAACTGCGAAGAATATAAAAGAAGAAATATAATGGTTTTGGAGGAAATAAGAAGAATGCAAAAGAAGGCAGCCCAGGCTATTCATTTTGCCTTTATGAAATTTTGCCTTTATGAAAATATAAGAAGAGATAAAGTGGCCAGGGAGGGAGGCAGAAGATAATTTTAGAGATGGCACTGGGCCACTTGGCGTTATCAAATACCAGGTTCACAGTGGCCGGCCCTCTTGTCGACCATGAGGAGGAACAAAGGCATTTCCTCATGGGCCCCCATTGTCAGAAACTGGGACCAGTGTATCCTGCCCTCCAGCACAGCCTCCAGGTCCTGATACAGAAAGTTTTGGGGGATTAGGTTCTTATTCTTACTACTCTCACCCCTGTGCAGTTTTCCTGCCTTACTGCCCACACCTGATTCTCACCTTCCCAATTTCCTCTCTTTCCACTACATGTATCTTCTGCAACTGGCTGGTCCACGTTAGGTTCTTAAACTCACTACATTCCCTCCCTCCCTGCCTGCTGTCTTCCCTCCTCACAATATTTGGTAGGCACCATGCTGGTAAGCATCAGGAACATGAGGACAGAAAAAAAAAAAACATTGCTCCATAGGGGACTTATCATCCAAAATAGGCAACCAGCACATTTAAAGTTCTAAGTACCCCCACAGCTAACAGATTAGACACCTGTGCAACTGAGTTCCCTAGGATGGGCACTATATGGATGGCAACACGTAGGTTGCTCCAGCTCATTCCAGTTGAATCTGGTGCAAGCATAACCACGCATGAGGCAAAGGGCCTCCCACCAAGCAAGTTCAGTTACTACAACATCCTTCAGGGCGAGAATAACGCTTGAACTTCCTTGCTGAATCCAGTATTCTTAGCACAGGGCATTTCTAGGTACTGAAACCTTGCTCATTAGGCATGTAAAGATAGAAAGGTAATTCATTCAAAGGACACTCTGGTCTTTTTGCTGCTTCTGGTCACCTCACCTTTTCTTCCCAGTACACACACACACACACACATGCATGTGCACACACACACACACACACACACACTCCTATAGCCATTTTTCATGCAATATGCTTTGCAAACTTCAAGGGCAATATGTAAACATATTGCTGTGTGTCCTACCTCCCTGCTACTTCTTGTGCAAAGGAAGTACCCTAGGAACATGGGCTGCCTAGCCCTTTCTCTTCACCTTTCCACCCTGTTGTGAAAGTGAAGCCAGTGGCGTCCCAGGCAGAAATAAAGGAAAAGCCCAGGAAAGGAGCCGTGTCTTCATCTTAGAAATGCCCGAAATTGTGTGACCCTGAACTACCTTATTTTCGATTTCTAGGCAAGTATTCTTGTTAGCACAGAACAAAGATCTTTGTAAAGTCAAGGCACATTATATCCTTGGCTTCCTCTCCCTCAATTTGGCTTACCACACGTCCCTGAAAATGATTAAATTGGTCTGCCAGGACTTATATTTTATAAGGTCTCACATTATTGCTCTGAAATCTGTTCTGCTCAAAGAGCTTTCAGATATATAGAATTTTCTTCAATATTTCTTCAGGTATAGAAGCGCATCTTTTAGGCTTTTCTCATCCTCTCATTCTCATTCCACTGAAATCTTGCAGAAATGTGGGTTCTGGGTGACCAATTTTTAAAAGATTTTTAAATTTTATTTATTCATGAGAGACACACAGAGAGAGGCAGAGACACAGGCACAGGGAGAAGGAGGCTCCTCACAGCAAGCCTGATATGGGACTCGATCCTGGGACTCCAGGATCACGCCCTGAGCTGAAGGCAGACGCTCAGCTGCTGAGCCACCCAGGCATCCCTGGGTGACCAATTTAGTAGAAGTTCATGGCATGGAGAAAGCGTCTGTGTTGCCCCAGAATGGTGATCACTGGAAGTCATGACGAATGACTGGATATGTTGTGAAATGGTTTGGTTGTTGAATCCAAGCTTTAAATTGTAAAATAGATAACTAATAAACAGAAAATTTATTATATAAAAACAAGCCCAATTCAAGGACAGGAATCTCCAGAGGCAATTGTGCAGATAGCTTGGATGTTTCCAGTAGTCCAGTGGTCATGCAATGAAGACCACTGACACAAAACACTGCTCAAGAAACAGCAACAATATGTCCTTCTGTTTTTGGACATAGAAGGTTCCACTGTGACTCAGATCTACTGGGGTGCTTTCTTAGAACTTCTAAATATTTTAGTAACCACTTTTAGCAGAAATAAAGTGGGGGGGGGGGGTTTGCAACGACTGCCTATATAAAAAAATACTTTTTCAAGACTCTAGAGTTTGTTTTGTAATTAGTCTTTAGACTCATTGAAAAGATAGATAGATATTTGTAGCTCACTTGAAAACATTTTTGAAATGGTCGGAATCCTAGTCCTAATATTTTCCTTATGTACTGCTTTCCTACTGTCCTCTAAATTTTCCTGCATTAAAATGTATTGTCTGAGCAGCAAAAAGTTCCTGTATTCATTCAGTATTTACAGAGAACTTGCCATGTACCAACACTCTGAGATTAATTGGGGTGGGGTGAGTAATACAAAAAAAAATTATCACAGGATATCTATCCTCAACAAGATTACTGCCTACTTGAGAAACAAAACCAATCAATGAGCTCATTTAAGTACATTTAACACTTAAATGGTGCCTCTGTCCTGGCTACAGTAAGAGGTGAGGATAGACAGTACATTGAAAGCCAGACAGGGGGATCCCTGGGTGGCGCAGTGGTTTAGCACCTGCCTTTGGCCCAGGGCCTGAGCCTGGAGACCCAGGATTGAGTCCCATGTTGGGCTCCCTGCCTGGAGCCTGCTCCTCCCTCTGCCTGTGTCTCTGCCTCTCTCTCTCTCTCTCTCTCTCTCTGTCGCTCATGAATGAATAAATAAAATCTAAAGAAAAAAAAAAGAAAAGAGAGAGCCAGACAGGACTTGGAATGGGCAACACATTACCCTGTTTCAAGGGCTTTGCTTTTGTACTTCCTTCTATCAAAGAAAGCCCTGGCCCAGCCTCAAAATCAAACCCAAATACCCCCTGGTTAATGAACCCTTTATCAGTTCCCTTGGTGGGCTTTAAATATTCTTTTTGCCCAACTCCTATGTTGTTTATCCTTCTGTTGAAATCATTACTTAATTGTGCTTTGTTCTCTAGTTAACAAGTAAATATCTCTCTCCCCTAATAAGCTTCTTGTAGGCATAGATCAGGAATTTACCTTTGGATTCTCCCCTAGAAGCAGCACCTTATTCTTTAAAAATATATTGTGCATGTTCAATAAATATTTCTTGAATTATTTACTTTTACCCTGGTAGACTATATTTTCATAAAGTAAGTCATGTGTTGTTTTCATATTAGTGTAGTATTGTCTACAAGAGTTTTCCAGTTTAACTAAGATACATGAAGTTCTAATATACCATTCACCATTAAATTACACATATTCATATTTTCTGATAATGTATTATTTTTAAAAAAGATTTTATTTTTTTGAGAGAGAAAGAGCATGAGCAGGGGGAGAAGCAGAGGGGGCAGGAGAAGCAAACTCCCCCCTGAGCAGGAAGCCCAACGTGGGACTCAGTCAATCCCAAGACCTTGAGATCCTGACCTGAGTCAAAGGCAGATGCTTAACTGACTGAGCCATCCAGATACCCCAATGTATTTCTTGTCTCTATGTATCACACATCAGATTTTTCTCCATAAAATATAAAAATAAACTCAACACCCCAAATTATACTATTATGCCAATATCATGATAAAATTTTTTCCACCTTTTTAACATTCACATGTGGAAGTAAGCACCTGGTTTGGTACAAGGAAGCTCTTAAGTCATATACAACACATTTAAAATACTTTTTAAAGGCATTCTATCTCTTTTTTAAAGCAGGTATTATGTTACATTAATATCTAACTTTTATGCTACGCTTCTTGGGTGCCACACACTGTGTTAAGTCTTCTACATAAATTTTCTCATTAATTTCTCACAAAAATCCAACTTCTGATATTTTGCTGTTGGAATCGCCTGTATGCTTTTCTGCCTGTCCCTGTGAGTTTATCTTTCTTTAAGTCTTTTTATTTAGTTTTACTGGAATTACTAAAAGGGAAAAAAAATTGATGTTTGTATTCAATCTGCCTACTTAGCAGGGCCAGAATCTGACGTTCATTAAAATGAAGGCGTTTTAGGACAGTATCAAGAGGACAGGTTGTGAGGTCTGACTGCACGAGTTTGAATCCCTATTCTAAAAACTATTAATTGTGAGACCTCTAGACACTGTTCAAGAGAAAAAAGAATTCTAAAATAGCTTTTATCACCTCAGATATAAGGGAAGTTTGCATCCAGGAAACAAAGACAGAGTGCTATTCAAGTAACAAACAAAAATGGCTTCTGAAAATTAAAAACATGATAGCATGAATTGAAAAATCAATTACAGTGCTGGGAGCTAAAGAGAGGAATGTCTCCTGGAAAGATAAGATGTAGAAAATGTAGAAGAAAAGCAGGGGAAATTACAAGACACTTCCAGAAGTTGAACTTCAAATAGAAAATCCATGCAGGGATCCCTGGGTGGCGCAGCGGTTTGGTGCCTGCCTTTGGCCCAGGGCACGATCCTGGAGACCCGGGATCGAATCCCACATCAGGCTCCCGGTGCATGGAGCCTGCTTCTCCCTCTGCCTGTGTCTCTGCCTCTCTCTCTGACTATCATAAATAAAAAAAATTAAAAAAAGAAAAAGAAAAAAAGAAAATCCATGCAGCAGGAATACATGGATGGGAAATAATCAAAAAAATAACCAGAATTGAAGGGTGTGAGTTTTCAGAGTGCAGGGGCCTCCATATTAAAAGCAGGGCCTCCTTTTAAAAACTGCTGCCTGCCTGAGATCAGGCTCTTTGCTATTCTTGGAGTCCCTTTGGTTGGATCATAAATATTCGTTCTCTCTTGGGAATCATTGAACAAAATGAAATTTCTGCCATTTACTGCTCTTTCTAGAAGGAAGGCCAAAATATATATGCTTAGGGATGCCTGAGTGGCATCTGCCTTCTGCTCAGGGTGTGATCCTGGTCCAGGATCAAGTCCCACTTTGGGCTCCTTGCAAGGACCCTGCTTTTCCCTATGTCTATGTCTCTGCCTCTCTCTTTGTGTCTCTCATGAATAAGTAAATTAAATCTTTTTAAAAATGTATATGCTTAGGTACATTATGTCTTAATAACAACCTTAGCTGCTTCAAGGGATCATTATGGAGAGAATCTTTCTTTTTTTAATATTTTATTTATTGTCTAATATTTATTTTATTGTCTATAAACTATGTACTTAAGCATCAGCTCTGGAAAGAACTCAGAGCAAGTTGGGTTATCTAGCCATTACCAGGCTGTTCTTCTGATGAGCACCTAAAGGTAAAGCTAGAAGTTGGAAAGTCCTAAACCCCAGGACCTCAAAATGTGACCTTATTTGGAGATAGGGTCATTACAGATATAATGAGTTAAGATGAGATGGTCCCTCATCCAATAACACCATTGTCCTTACAAAGAGGGGAGTTTGGACACAGACAGGCACAGAAGGAATACGTGAGGGGAAGGGACAGGTGGATTGTGGGGAGGGAGGGATGGCCACCTACAAGCCAGGGAGAGAGGCTTTCCACAGGGTCTCTCTCACAGCCCGGAAGGAACTAATTCTGCCAACATCTTGATCTCAGACCGCCAGCCTCCAGAACCACATGAAATACATTTCTGCTATTTAAACCTCCCCGGCACACATGAAATTTTGTTACAGCCATCCTCAAAACCTAATATGGACATAGGGGCACCTGAGTGGCTCAGTGGTTGAGTATCCGACTCCGACTCTTGGTTTCAGTTCAGGTCATGGTCTCAGGGTCTTGGGATCCAGCCCCACGTTGAGCTCTGCACACAATGGGGAGTCTGCTTGAGATGCACTCTCTCCCTCTGTTCCTCCCTCAACTTGCTCTCTCTCTCTCTCAAATAAATAAGTCTAAAAAAAAAAGTTAATAGAGATGTAGAGCATCAACTAAGAGAACTTACATAGTGTCTGGGTGAAACTGAATGCCCTCCTTGAGAAGTTTCTCTACTTTTCCCTCTTGTGTGGCTTACAGTGCCTGGTGAATCTGCTGGTGACTGACGTTGAAATGCGAGCCCTATGGGCAGACAGAAGAGGATGCATGTGTCGAGTGTCCCAAGTGCCTCCCATTCCTAGGATTATGGGAAAATTGGTCGCTCCACCACCACAAACTTGGGGATATGAAATAAAGATAAAAGCTCCCAGCACCTGTTTCTTTATCCGGCCCAGTTTGCCCTGCCCAGGCCTGCCCCGACCCTGCAGGCAGGCTTCCTCCTTCTCCTCAGCAGCAGGGCTCCAGGCTGGGCAGCCAACCCAGAAAACCACCCACTCCTCCAGACCCAGCCCAAGGCTGCTCCCCCAAGTCTGCACCCTAGCTTGCCACTGCCTTCCTTGACTAAACAAGCCTCCTCCAACAGTCTTTGTCTCTTTCCCTCTCCTCTTTTCATTTGCCTAAATAAAGAATGGCTTCTCATGGGTCTCAACTCTGGCTATGTATTGGTCTCCTTCAGGTGTTTGGTTTTGTTTATTTTTTTTTAATGCGGCTGTCTGGGCTCTACCCCAGGTCACTTCAAACAGAATCTCTGCTTGGGAGTGTAGTATTATGCAAATGTATGTATTTGGTCTTTGCCCCAGTTGGCACAGAGACCCCAAACCCCCTGAAATTTCCTGAGTGATAGGAGTGTTTTTCTTTTTTCTGATGAGCCTCTTTGGGCCACATCTGAGTTTTTGGTAACGAGGTGACTCAGGCTGGGGCACCTTGATACATTCAGGATACATTCAGGAGGGGATGGTCACCAGTAGACCAGACTTCTGATGAAAGGAGAGAGACTCTCAGTCTCACCCCCAACATCTGGGGAGGGAAAGGAGACTGGAAACTGAGTCTGATAAAAACTCAAGATTTGGAGAGCTCCTGAGAGGGCGCTCCTGAAGAGAGCCTGGAAGCTTCCTCACCTTCCCCCACACCGTGCCTGAAGATGTTCACTTGGCTCACTGGTTCACTTGCCACTTGGCTGTTCCTTAGCTGCATCCTTCTAATAAAGCTGCAATCATAAGTAGAGCCTTTCCTGAGCCCTTTGAGTCACTCTTGTGAATCATCAAGCCTGAAGGCGAAGTGTGGGAACCCCCAGATCTACAATCAGTTGGGCAGAAGTATGGCTATCCGGGGACCCCTCTCGAGGCCGCTAACATAGAGGCAGTCTGCTGGGACTCAGCCCTTTGACTTGTGGGGTATCATGCCAACCCCAGCTAGGTAAGTCAGAATTGAACTGAATTGTCAGACATTCCGTTGGTGTGTGGAAAACTGGAGAACTGTTTAGTGTCAGGAGAAACCAAAGGGGCAGCGGCAGCTCTGAAATGTGCCACTCAGCTCTCTTCCAAGTGCACCCCCAAAGGGGAGAATATCCTAGTTGTGCGGTGGACTCCCTGCTGCCCCTTTGGGTACAACTCTGGGTTCATGCTGAGGCCACACTCAGGTTACCAGCTAACCAGGATTTGGCCAGGGCTTTCCCAGTTTGAGCACGGAAGGTCTCAGGTCCTTGTAACCTCCTTGGGCCTAGGCAAGCCAGAGCCACTGGCCACTCCATGACGCACATGCGCACACACATACACACACCGCTCCAGCTAGGAGCAGCACACTGTGGAGTACTAGTTCTATCTCATTCCTGTGGGATAGAACACTTCCAGCAGGCCTGTTTGCTAGGGCACATCCCATCAGCCTGGCCACACTGCTGAGATTTTTCCAGCCCCTCTTCTGTCACAGGTGTCAGCTATGGACTGTGGCTGCATGCTCCCCGCCCCCCACACACACTCCTGCCCTTCCCTCCCGCCTCTTTCACAGATGCTGCCCCCAATAAATCTCTTGCCTATCTAATCCTTCTTTGGCATCTGGTTCTCAGAGGACACAGAAACACATGGATCAGTATTTTTTTTTTAATCTCAAGCAATTGAGGTATCAGCCAGGTTTGTAAACCACTATCCAGGTGTGCTAAGTACCAGCGTGCCTGCCCAAGTCCAATGGAGAGACCAACGTGCAAACTCCTAATAACAGCATCACATGGAAAATGCAGCAATCAAAATATGAGATGAATGTTCTGGAAGTACTGAGGGAGAGAGATGAAAATGCTCTGGTGATGTGGGAGATGATTTCAGCTTCCAGTGCTAAGATACAACACTGGTATTTATTGAGCTCTAAGTAGAGAATTCTTAATATTTTTCTCTTCATATCACATCACTCTGATAAAATCATCATGTATTGTGGACATAAATTCAGAGCTGTTTTACTCACAGCACTCCTGGCCACCAAATACATTGGGGGTGGGGTGGCACAGAAGTTCCACACCAACCAATTCTCTCACCCACTGGACACCAACAGGGTGTCAGATGTTCAACTCAATTCCAACTACTAACTAATACTACTAACTACTACTAACTACTCAGAGTTAGCACTGACGCCACAGGTTAAAAACTCAGGCCCCCAGGACTACCTCCATCTTAGATGCTGAGCTCAAGTCCCAGCATCTTTGACGTGTGCACCAACTGGGCAGCTTTCCAGACCCTGTCATTTAGAGGTTGGTATGGGAGTTTCATCACACAGGCATGATTGATCACATCATCAGCCTCTGTCCATTCACTCGGTCTCCAGCCCCTCCCCCTTCCCCAGAGGCTGGTTGGTTCCTCTGGCAACCAGAGCCCATCCTGAAGCTATCCAGGGGCCCACCAACAGTCACCTCATTAGCATAAACTCAGGTATAGTCAAAAGAGGCTTATTATGTAACAAAAGATGCTCCTCTCACCCTGTCACTCAGAAAACTCCAAGAGTTTTAGTTAGAAGTTCTTAGGTAAGAAACTGGAATAAAGACCAAATATTATAACAGGAGATGATCCTCAGGAAACTCTAAGAGTTTTAGGAGCTGTGTGTCATGAACTGGAGATAAAAACTGAATATATATTTCATATTATAACATGATAACAACATCACACAAATTAACCGATCTGACTTCCAGTGAATCGTCCTGAAATCAATAGAAAGAAAACTGACC
Source organism: Vulpes vulpes (assembly GCF_048418805.1). NCBI lineage: Eukaryota > Metazoa > Chordata > Mammalia > Carnivora > Canidae > Vulpes > Vulpes vulpes. Next base: position 47,889,675 of record NC_132785.1, read on the forward strand.
TCCTCAAATATGCTGATAAGAGAAACTGGTGTGTGTGTGTGTGTGTGTGTGTGTGTGTAACATTGCACCAATAGGCCTAAATCTGTCATGCTACCAACACACATACTTTAGCAATGTAGAGATTTTTACATCAACTGTCTCCAATAATTTCTGGTTTTCCTTTTAAAAAATGCATCACTAATTATAGGATGGTTATCCCAGCTGGAAGCCTTTTATCCTTGCTGGATACAGCCATTTCCCAGCAAAGCTAAAAACCAGATAAGTGCTATGTGTGGCATTTAAAAAGTCAAATATTACACAAGGTCACATATGAATCACTTTTTTCCTAAATTAATGCATTATTTTGATGTTCCAGGAAGAATTTTCTAATACATATTTTCTTTCGCTTCAACTATTAAGCAATTTAAACCAGAGGCCTACATCACATCCCACTGGACTGTCAATCTCCAAGATAGATAGATTCACACAAGCATATCTAAGTAGCTCTTTATAAGTTTGCAATAGAGGGAAAAAGAAAACACAAATATTTTCTTTTGCATTTTTCATTCTAACCATAATCTGCAGTGGGAAGAAGAGTGGCCAAAATTGTTTTATGGACAAGTTTTGTTTTGTCTTGTTTTCTTATCATGGTACCATTATATAATATAAAATTTACCATTGATGACATCTGATCCTCTTCACAGAAGAGGGTTAGTTCTCTGGCATCATATGGTATATTCACAGTCTATCCCCTAGTGCACACACATATAGTCACAATCACATGCACACCCCTAACCTCACTTTGGGGATCCTGACACCTTGTTAAAATATGGTGGTCTTCAGGAGATGAACAGAAATGAGCCAAAGAGATAAAGACTCTGTAGGGGAAAGGGACATGGGCTTTGTCCCTGCTGGGTGGAAAACAGACATCAAAAATCTAAAGTAATGAAAGGGGTTGCTTTGCTTAAAAGCAGAGTACAATTTTGTTTCTATAGCTGTCCATGGTTCCTTAGCACAAAAATAGGAATTAATGTGGAGTTTCAGAAGCATAGAAGGAAAATAACTGTCTCACATTTGCCTCCTCCTCAAGCTACCTCCACACCTCCCCTGTACATTTCATAAGCAAATATCTTAAAATCATAGTCTAGCCTCATTTTTCTTAACTTGCATGCATTTCTCAACCCAATGCAACTAGCACTGCACTGACAGGGCTCCTAATAATTATCTCCTAATTGCCAGCCCAGTGCTTTAGTTTTTGGTTTTCAGCCTAGCTGAGCCCTCTAGAGCACATGACAGTATTGACAAATGGCCTTAAAACACACACACACACACACACACACACACACACACACACACACACACAGGTCCTAGACCATCTCTCACTTGCAACTCTTTCTCTGGCTACTTCTATTTGCCCTTAAGTGTCTGGATGCCCTAGCTTCTTTCCTGGCCACCTTCTCATTTATTCTGCATTCTTTCCTTAGACAATCTTCACTCTTGGCTTCTGCTTCTATACTGAAAACTCTCAAACTATTCCCTGACCTGACTGCTTCCCTTTGTTCCTATTCTATATCTCCAGTTGCCTACCGGCCATCTCTTCTTCTCTACCTTATTAGTATCTTGTACTTGACATGTCTAAAACCAAACTAAAGATGGATGGATGGGTGGATGGATGGATGGATGGATGGATGGATAAAACAAAAATCTCTGTCTTTTTTATTCTTTCTTTATATGAGTTAATGGCACTTCTTAATCAATCAGCTCAGGCTGCCACAACAAAATACCGCCGTCCAGGTGGCCTAAACAATAGATATCTATTTCTCACAGTTCTGGAGGCTGGGGAGTCCAAGATCAAGGTGCCAGCAGAGTCAGTTTCTGATGGGAACTTTCTTCCTGGCTGGCAGACAGCCGCCTCCTCACTATGTGCTCACATGATGGAGAGAGAAACAAAGCTAGCTCTCTTGTGTCTCTTCTTAGACGAACAGTAATCCTATTGGATCCAGGCCCCACCTTATGACTTCGTTTTTTCCTTACCTTCTAAAGTCCCTATTTCCAAATATAGTCACATTGGGAGTTAGGATTTCAACATATAATTTTGCAGGGAACACAGTTCAGTTCACAGCAGGTACCGTGTTCTAAGCTAGGTCTTATCTTGACTCTTTCTCTCCCCCATGTGCAGCCAGACACCCCAATTCATGGGTTGCCAGCCTTAAACTTCTCTTCTGCCCATTCCTTCCTTCCACCTCCACCTTTACACTTCCAGTTCAGGCCCCCTTGTGTCTCACCTGGACCACATCCTTGGGTGTTTCTGCACCTCTTTCTCTCCACTATCTTTCGACCATGGTACTGCCAGGTTGGCATCCAAAACAACAGATCTGGCCAGGATGTCCAAAAATTGTTTCACGAGCAGTCCATAAACTTCATGGCACAGTCTTCTCCCCGTCTAGACCTCATATGACCTCTCTGGTCTCATTCCTAGCCATTGCCCCCACGTGTCATGTTCTGGGCACACTGAGTGTCTACCTATCCCAACTTCCCACCTCTTTCCTTTTTCCATTTTTTAAAAGATTTTATTTATTTATTCATGAGAGACATAGAAAGAGAGACAGAGACATAGGCAGAGGAAGATACAGTCTCCCTGCAGGAAGCCCAATGTTGGACTGGATCCCAGGATCCCAGGATCATGACATGAGCCAAAGACAGATGCTCAACCACTGAGCCACCCAGGCATCCTTAGATGACCAATTTAGTAGAAGAAGTTCACAGCATGGAGAGAGCATCTGCACTGCCCAGAATGATGATCATTGGAAGTCATGACTTCCTCCACTTACACAGAATTTTCCTCTATTTGGAATGTGTATCCCTTCCTTCTTTACTTGATAAGTTCATACCCATCTCTCAGGCCTCAGGTTAAATAGGATGTCCAAGCAGTGTTTCTCAACCCCTCCACTTAGCTACCCACCACCTTATTTATATCCTGTCTCAGCACTTGCCATATTTGTACATTGGTCTCTCCCATTAGGCTTGCAAGTCCTCATCAGTAGTGACAGCCTGTCCTTTGAGGCTGAACACCTGAGCTCCATCCAGAAGTAAGAAGGAGCAGAGAGTGTTGCAAGGATATTAGAGATAGGCATGCTGTACAAGCTTTGCCCTTAACTTTTCTCAGTTAAAAAGTAAATCTTTAATATTTGCAATTAAACATTTGTATGGGCCATTTTTTTTAAGATTTTATTTGTTTATTCATGAGAGACACAGAAAGAGAGAGGCAGAGACACAGGCAGAGAAAGAAGCAGGCTCCCTACAGGGAGCCCAAGGCGGAACTCGATCCCAGAACTCCAGGATCATGCACTGAGCCCTGAGCCGAAGGCATACACTCAACTGCTGAGCCACCCAAGTGTCCCTTTGTTTTTTGTTTCATTTTGTTTTGTTTTGTTTCCAGGCATCCCTTTGTATGGGCCATTTAATTCTAAATACAGAGTACTAGATTTTAAGCATTCTTTATATATATATATATATATATATATATATATATATATATATGATAATTTTTTCAAAAATTAAGGAGACCACCTAGATTACAAGGCAGCTCTTCTATTCCCAAAAGAAATGTGTGTTACTCCTGACCAGGATACTTTATGTATGATTCAAATACAATTTTAAGTCTAATATATAAAGGCAAGGGCCATTATTTTTTAGTATCACCTCACTCTAGTATTTTATCTTAAATTCTAAAGAAACCTAAGAGAAGAAGGTTACAAATGTCCTCAATTTAAAGCTCCCCTGGGGTGAATGGCCTGATGGCTGCTCTGGAGCACCAGAATTTTTAAAGATTACATAAAAGGTGGGTTGATGCTAAAACAAAACAAAAAAATCTTAATTACCCAGAATAAACCTTTGTGCGTTTCTGGCCATATGCTCCCAGAACAGCATCCTTTGAAATGTGTATCAGAGGTGGGAAATTTAGACAAAACCACATAGAGTCACGTGAGAGGACAGAGCACAGATCAGCAGGTGGCCTTTGGAGGAACCGTTTCACACCTATTAAGCCGGGTTTTCTTGAACGCAGTGGCTGAGTGAAAGCCTTTTTGTTAGCGGTCTTCCTATTGTGAGGAAATTGAAAGACACAAAAATGTTCAGGAATCAGAACATTCCTCTGACCTTCAATGATGCTTAAATATTCCCTATCCTTAACATCATGTGGGAGCTTTTGCTTCACGATGAAAAGGAGGAACTCACTGTCCCCGAAGAGAAAGAAACCTCAGGCAGGGCAGAGCTTGACCTTCCAGGACCCAGGAATGGGACCTGAGCAGGCCAGAAACCTGATGCTGCCCTCCTGGCTGAAGGAAGCTCTGCTCCTGGCGAGGGACCAGCTTTGTGAAGCTGAGCAGCTGGCCTAACCACCAGGGCGCTGCTGTGGTGGAGCAGGACAATGACCCAGGCCTGGGGGCCCCACAGGGCTTTTCCAGAGGCAGGAGACCTTTCATCCGTCCTTGTGTATTGATGCCACACCATGGCCTCCCTCCCACCCCAGCTGCTTCTCACACCAATGCTTCTGCCTGTGCTCTTCCATTGCCTGGAATGCCATTCCCATATCCCACCCTGCCCCCCGCACCTGACAGCTTGCTGTTCAAGTCTTAAAATTCCATTCCATCATCTCCTCTGGGAAGCCTTCTCTGACCCCCTCCCTACAGCTCAGTTAGGGGACCTTGTGAGGACTGCGAGGAGGAATCTGCTCCATGCCTGTCCCAGCTCCTGGTGGTTTCTGGCGATGTCTGGTATTCATTCGTTGACTTGTAGAAGCACTGCCCCACTCTCCGCCTCCATCTCCACATGGTGTTCTCCCGGCGTGCATAGGTGTTTTTATTGTTCCCATTTCCAAAAAGACACCAGTCATACTGAATGAGGACAGATGCTAAGGACTTCATTTTAACTTGATGACCTCACTAAAGACCTTGACTTCGCACAATGTCACATTCTGGGGTGCTGGGTGTTAGAGATTCAACATATAAATTGGAGGGCATACATTTTAACCCATAACAGACTCCATTATCTGTGCTCCCATAGAGCCCTTGATATATCCTGATCACTGCTTTATAATTGCATAATCAAAAGACTAGTTCTTTCTCTGGCCTGCGAGCTTCTTTGCAGAGGTCCTGTGTTATGCGATCTTTACACATCTGGTGCCCAGCAGCATGTCTAGCACAACATAGGAACCAAATGGATGGATGAATGAATGAATGAGTGAATAAATAAATGAATGAGTGAATAGAGCCACTGAGAAGAACCAAAACATGATGAATAAACTGTATACAAATTCCCTTCAGAGCCAACCTAAACATGCAAGTTTGTGTCTACTTATATACACAAGATTCTCCACCACAACTCATCACAATATGCAGGTGTAATAAGTATGGTTTAGCTACCCATCCCTCCTCAGTTCTGGATTTGTAGTTTTTCTCAGCTCTGAACCAGGCCCTTGCCTTGCCTTTTGCCTTTCTGTTTTTATCACCAAGAGAGAGCTTCTTCTGAAGGCTTTCTCTTTCCTATCCCAATAAGTGGTTTCTCAGAGTCAGAGCCCTTGGGTAAATGCAGAGCAGTTCCCCATGCTCCTGGTGCTAAGCACATTTCCATCACCTTTTTTTTTTGCTCCTGTTGTCTTTGCACAACTCCACACAATGAACTTTTCCTTCCCCGGTGCTCCCTCTGGCACTTCTTGCTTGGCTAGTTCCTCCCCGGGGGAGGTCCGATCAGGAAGGGAAGTGCTCTCAGGCAGAATGCTGCCCAGAGGACCATCCTACCCCCACATCTCTTAAAAATTGTTGATTTCATAATTATTTCCCAATTCTTACTGCAAATATTCGCATAGTAAATACAGAGACCTCAGAGCCAGCTGCTCTGGGAATCCTACTGCAGTTTAGCTGGTTCTCAGATGTGGATAAACTCTCCAGCTCTTTGACTCCCAAGGCATTTGGGTTAAAATGCTTAGGATGTTTTTCAAAAGCTCTGGGAAATCTCCAAATTTGAGTTTGCTTTGGCTCATTCTTAGTCATTCTGTGTTACTTAGACCTCTAGAAGCTTTTCTTACCTGTCTATCAGAAGGATCTAGCACCCTGATGCAACACAGTCAGACGGAGGAAAGAGGATATAGGATACATGCATGTGGGTCTGTTTGTTTTAATTATATGTGACCTGATTCTCACAAATATTTTAATAAACATACACATTTATTAAAGTTCAAGAATAAAAGCTTGTGTCATGAGTGCTAATGTGGCTCTGAGTTTTCCTAGGAAGGAAGTCACTAACAGAAACATCAGTTCATCTGGAAACCTACTCTTGGCTTACGTAAGGGCTAGTTGAGCTAACTCTTTCGGTGGCTTAACCTCGGGCCATCTCCAGAGATTATGCTTGGCAGGCTTGAGTTCCAACCTTTCCTCTCTCACTTCCTAGCTGTGGGGCCTTGGACAAGCTACTCCATGCACTCTACTCAAGGTGGGAAAGTGCATAGGTGGGCCTCACCCCCCACCACCACCCCTAGCAGCATATTCCACTCTGATAATGACCCTAACTCATTCCACATTCTGGCCTTTGCAGGCAGTGGCAATAAAAGATGGAATTGGGAGTTAGGGATGGAGCAGACAGGAAATGAGAAGAAAGAAAAAAAATAAAGGCAAGTGGGGAAAAGAAAAGGGTAGGGAAGTGAGTATTCTTTAAGACATTGGCCCTGCTCACAATGGGAGAAGAAGTACTTTAAAAAATCAATAGACAGATGTTTCATATTCCTCTCTCACATACACACATACACCCAAAATACATAAGTTGCTCTTTTACAATAGTTCATAAGAAAATTCTATATATCCTGCCCAAACCCCAAAACCATGAGCCATGATCCAGGTTAGACTATGCAGCTGTATATATTAATGTTTTTATTCTGTTTTGTTCACTAACACAAGTCCTAAGACACAATACCCTGGGCCAGGCTTCAGAAATGCGCTGGCAAATTCTGTCTTCCTAACATTCTTGGACACTGCCAGAAACTCACAGGCTCAAGTCACCCCCACTGGATCATAAACCCCAATAGAAGAGGCTCTAATAGTTTCTTAATGGGGATCTGCTTTGATATTGTCCTTTCAGGGTGGTGGAGGAGGGGAGAGAAGACAAATGGAAGGAAGGAGGAAGATATGGGGGAAAGACGGAGGAAGGGATTGGGGAGGTGCAGGGAAAGGGGGGAGGGGGGGAAAGGAGGAAGGTTGGTCTCTGACAAGAAGGCTGAAGATGCACATTGGAAATGAGGATGATGTGTGTGGCCAGCTATGATTTTGACATCCATCAATAGATTGTCATTGACCCGTTGGTGACAGCTGCTCTATTCACACGGCACCTCCCCCGAATCCCACACAGGGCCCAGTGTAGTATTCTGAATGGTGGTTCATTCACTGAGCACCCTGCAGGCACTGTGTTCAATGACACACTGTTCCAACTCTCACAAAGTTCACCCTCTGAGGGAGAAGAGAAATGGACATTGGCGGGAACCTGAAAACACCACAGTTCTATTTGAACACACAAATATAAATTCATGCATGCTCAAACACTCACTTTCCAGCCCCAGTTTCCACTTCTCGCTACTGGAGAATTAGAAAAGATTTTTTATCTCTCTGGGTAGACAAGCTCTACAGGTCCAGGGGGGTCTCACAGTCATTCATGGTGGCCCTGTTTGTTATATACTCTCTAGACGTCTAGAGTACAAGGGAGAGGATTTGGGGTTTATTCTGGATTCTGAAGGGTCTGTATGGTAGCATCTCTGAGTATGTTGTCTGTGTATTTACAGAGAAAAAAATGAAGGTTAGAAACTGAATTTTTTTTTCAAAATATCAATTGAAGCTCCAATATGATAAAAGAATTTTTGTTAATGTTTTAAATGTCTGTCTAGGCACCTGTGTCTGCTAATGGATATTTCTTCTTAATCCAAATGATGGAGTTATACATAACTCATAAAGAAAAGTTGTTCTATTGTGGCACTCCATTTTACTAATTCAGAAACCTGACATTTCTGGAGGAGCGGCGACAAGCAATTTCACAATGATAAATTTTATAAGACAAAATACTCTGCTCTATGGAGCTCAGGAGTAATTTAAAAGAAAGATAAACAGTCACAACATTTAATGCATAAACAAATGTGGCAGGATAATTTATTGAGATATTAATTTGTGATGTTTTTCTTTGCTCCTATAGGAGCCTGCCAAGATGGGAAGGAATCAGCCTTCTCCCAGGCAAGAAGGTGGGCATGTTCTGAATATAGACTCCTTTGCCTGTGCTATGAACAGCATCTCATTTTGAGACCTACCATCAAAGCTGCCAAGGACCCACCAATGAAAAGAGCTATAGCCACAGAAGGCAGCAGAACCAGAATGGCCTGGCTTGGAGGGATGGGAGAAGTCCCCCAAGATGTCAGAAGCAGGGTAGTTATGGTGATTCTGTAAGTGGCAGATATCCATAAGCCAAATGCTCACAGAATCCCAATATATAAGGAGACCAGAAGGATCCTGGACATATGGTCCCCAACTTTCCCTAAATAGCTTTGCTCAATCTACCTTGGTCATAAGTAATCAATGCTGTAATCCCAGCCTCAACCCAATGTAATCTTTCGCCATGAGAACTCTAAACCTGCACTGGCCCAGGCTTCGCTCCTCAGCAGTATGTTCTGCTAAACCACCAATTCCAAAGATTGGTCACAAATTCTTTGCATCTCTTCCCATAAAGTAGTAGAGTCTGTATGTTTCAGTCTCTAGAATTTGGCTTTGGCCATGTGACTTGCTTTGGCCAAGAGAATACAAGCAGAAACTTGCAAAGTGCCTGCTCATGTGGGCTTCTCTTCTCTTACTGCTTTTATTTTTTTTTCTCTTTCTTACTGCTTTTAGAGCTTACAATAAGCACACTATAAACATACAAGACACAAATATAATTGAACTAAGTGTGGAAAAGGATAGAGCGTATTAACATTAATCAAACAGAAGCAGAAATGGCTACAATATCTAGCAAAGCAGATTTCAGAGCAAAGGAGAGAGAGAGCTGTCATTTCAATAATGGAAAGGGGTCAGAAAGAAGCTATGGAATAATATTCCTCATAAATGCAAAAACTCCTGACAAATTTTAACAAATAAACTCCATCAATACACAAAAGGAGATTTATCTAGGTGGAGTTGATCTGATGAATGCAAGGTTGGTATAACATTTGAAAGTCTATCAGTGTCATTCACCATATTAACAAAATAACAAAAGAAAAACCATTTAATCAGCTCAGTTGGAGCAGAAAAAGCACTTAACAAAATTCAACATTCATTCCTGATATGAGCTCCAGAAAACTAAGACTAGAAGGGAAATTTCTCAACATGATAAAAGGCATCTATGAAAAATCTATAGCCAACATTCTTAATAGTGAAAGACTCAATGTTTTCTTCCTAAGATCAAGAACAAGGCAAAGATGTCTGCCTTCATCACTTCTTTTTTTTTTTTAAAGATTTTATTTATTTTATTCATGAGAAACACAGAGGCAGAGACACAGGAAGAGGGAGGAGCAGGCTCCATGCAGGGAGCCCGACATGGGACTTGAACCCGGGACTCCAGGATCATGCCCTGGGCTGAAGGCAAATGCTAAACTGCTAAGCCACCCAGGCATCCCTGCTTTCATCACTTCTATTCAACATTATGCTGGAGGTCTAGGCAATGCAACAGGCAAGAAAAAGAAATATATGGCACCCAGACTGTGAAGGAAGAAGTAAAAATGTATTCATTTGAAGATGATATAATCACTTGTGAAGGAAATCTACAAAAGAGCTGCTAGATTACTTAGTGAGTTGAAGAAAGTTGCATCGTACAAGATCAATATATGAAAATTAATTGCATTTCTATGAACTAAGAATGAATAATCCAAAATTGAAATATAATACAAATAAGCATTAAAAATCTCAAATACGTAGGGATAAATCTGCTGAAAGATATGCAATGCCTGGATACTGAAAACTTTAAAACAGTGGAGAGTGATGAAAGAAGATCTTAATAAATGTCTCTATAGGTCAGAAGATTAAGTATTTTTAAGATGTTATTTCTCCCCAAATTGTTCCATGGATTCAACACAATCTCAAACATAATCCCAGCAGGAATTTTTTTTTAAAGATTTTATTTTTTATTTATTCATGATATATAGAGAGAGACAGAGAGAGAGACAGAGAGAGAGAAGCAGAAGCAGGCTCCACGCAAGGAGCCGGACGTGGGACTCGATCCCAGAACTCCAGGATGACACCCCGGACCGAAGGCAGGTGTTGAATCGCTGAGCCACCCAGGGATCCCCCCAGCAGGAATTTTTGTAGAAATACACAACCTGAGGTGCCTGGGAGGCTCAGTGTGTTAAGTGTCTGACTCTTGATATCAACTCAGGTCATAATCTCAGGGTCATGAGGTCAAGCCCTGCATTGAGCTCCCTGCTGGGCCTGGAGCCTACTTAAGATCCTCTCTCTCCCTCTCCCTCTAAACCATTTGTCCACACGCACACACACTCTCTCTCTCTTAAAAAAAAAAAAAAAGAAAAAGAAAAAAAGAAATACACAACCTAATTTTGTAATTCTTATGGAAATGCAAGGAACCGAAAATAGGCAATGGGATTTTGACAAAGAACAAAAGTACTAGCTGATTCAAAAACTTACTACAAAATTTATAGTAATAAAGATAATATAGTATTAATATAAAGAGAGAAATATTAAAAAAAATAATAGAAAATCCAGAAATAGATCTATACATATATAGACAATTGGTTTGTGATAAAATATCAAAGCTGATTCAGAGGAGAAAAGATAACCTTCACAAGATAATACATACATAAAATGACATTTCTTTGCTTAAAATTTAAGGAAAGTTATGTTATTATTTCTTGGAGAACTTTAGTTACCTTGGAGCAGAATTACTCTTTTAAAAAACAGCTTATTGAATATAACTGATATACAGAAAACTTGCATATTTAATGTATACTATTTGATAAGTTTGGACATATGCACACATCTGTGATATTATCATCAGAATCAATGTACTAAACATATCCATCACCTCCAAAATTGTCCTTGTGTTCCTCCCCACCTATTGTGGTAAGAACACAACATGAGATCTACCTTCTCAACCAATTTTAAGCGTACAACACTGTATTGTTAACGGTAGGCACTGTAGTAGTATGTTATATAGCAGGTCTCTATCATTTACTCATCTTGCACAGGTAAAACTGTATCTATCAGACGAGTCTCCATTTCCCTTTCTTCCCAGTCCCCGGCAACTACCCTTCTATTCTCTGCTTCTATGAGTTTGACTAGTTTAGATTCCTTATGTAAGTGGAATCAGACAGTATTTGTCCTAAGACTGGCATATTTCACTTTGCTTAGTGTCTTCCAGGTTCACCAGAATTACTTTTTTACAAGGAAAGTAACTTATGTGTGTGGCTAGTTCATAGCCATTGGCTTGGGAAGATGCTTGACAGCGCCTTTTATTTTATATTGCTTAGCAAACCAGAGAGCTGAGGGACAGGTCACATGGGGGCTATTGGCTCCAGTGACCTCATTTGCGCATCTGGTGGTTGGCTCTGGTAATGGAGGTCACTGGGCCATGTTTGTCCAGCTTCTAGCAGGTTGATCTCAGGGTTATGCCCTTGGGAGCTATGTTAGCAGTGTAAAGTTGGATCTTGTTTTTTTTTTTGTTTTTTTTTTTGTTTGTTTTTTTTTTATGATAGTCACAGAGAGAGAGAGAGAGAGAGAGAGGCAGAGACACAGGCAGAGGGAGAAGCAGGCTCCATGCACCGGGAGCCCGACGTGGGATTCGATCCCGGGTCTCCAGGATCGCACCCTGGGCCAAAGGCAGGCGCCAAACCGCTGCGCCACCCAGGGATCCCTGGATCTTGTTTTTAATCTAATCTAAAATACCTGCTTTTTTAGACCATTTATATTTATTGTGATTATTTATACAGTTAGGTTTAAATCTGCTATATTGCTATTTATTCTTTATATGTCCTATTGACTGTGTTTCTTTTTTTCTCTTTGGCTACATTTTTTATGGATTAATTTTTACCTCTTTCATTTTTTTCAGTTTGCAGAAAAGCAGATTCAACTCAATATGTGAAAAAGACTTATAGGAAGGCACTCCAAAACTGAAAAAGTCTCCTTTATGAGGTAGCGAGTTGCTCAACACAAGTGTTCAACAAATGTTATGTAACCCCTTGTCCAGGAGAACCACCCTATTTACAATGACAATGCTGCTCACATTCACCCCACTATCCCTTGCTCCTTCCCTATTTCACTTTTTCCATAGCACATATAACTTTCTATTATATTGCATAATTTAATTGTGCATAGGTTTATTATTATTGGTCCTTCTTTACTAGATATAAGCTCTATGCGGGCAAGGCTGTTTGTTTTTATCTGACTTGTTCACTATTGTACCTGCAGCACATAGTAAACACTTAGCAAATAGTAGTTGAATGAATGAATCAATCGTATGGGAGGTTAAACTCCATGAGTTCTAAAGGTTCCAGACATTGTTAAAATGAAAAATTGGTGAGCCTGTATTTAGGGTCTTCCTTCTTCTCCCTCCTCCCTTTCCCTACCTCTACCCAAGAAAATCACTTACCCATCCTTCATCACCTGTCCTAAGCCAGCACCACACATCCAGTGCTAACATTGGCAGGCCAAGTGTCTGCTGGCAAGTTCTTTAGCCATGATTTACAATTAAATCGTATTCGTACACTTCTTCTGCAGTCAAGAGTCTTGATCAAGTCCAATCACAGTCCTGTAAGATCAGAAATGAGGAGACAGAAAGAGTAGGGAAATCAAAGGGTAACAATCATTTATATCTCTGGAATGCGGCCTGAGCAGCTATTTCATTTCTCCTCAGTCCTTAAGTGATTACATGCTGGGATCCTCACTCTACTTGTCATGTGTCTTCTCTCTCAGCGATTTTTCTGCTGTGAGCTCCACTGTTCTCAGGGGACAGGCTATCCCACCAAGAAGGGATCCCATACAAAAAGCAAGCCAAGCCAAGAATGTACTGGTCAGGCAGGAGAGATTCCTTCTCAGCTAAACACCTTAGTGACAAAGCGGAAAATCAGCATTTCAGGGCCCACCACCAATGATTCTGTGTGTTCTTGCCAAGGTAAACTTCCCTCCCCATATCAAAGTATGCTTTCAGCTTCCTTAACAGGAATTCAATTGTTCTTGATGATGAGGCTGAGGTTGAAGCTCTCTATTCTTTTCCTTTTTCTATGAGCCCACCACCATGTGAAATGTTTTGGTTTTGATCCTCACTAAGTAAACTAAAGTAGCCATGGCAAAGCCATTATACTCTAAATGTTTGGCTATTATTCAGAGTGTTCTGGGCTCTAACCAGCTCTCATACCAGTTCATACCACCGACAAAGCTCTCTGAGGATAATATGTCTTGAAGGAAATATATTACCTTGGGCAAAGCAGTGTTTTAAGCAGGTTTCCCTCCCACAAAATGGCCATGAGCATTAGGGGCCGCTGAACCCCATTTTATGGGAATCCAGGAAGTCTTCAGGGAAAAGTAGCTTTGGAGAGAAGCCTAAAAGGAGAAATATTTCAACAGGTGGAGTTGGGGGTGTGAATCTAAAATGTTCATCTAAACCTCTCAAACATTCACACCTTTAAATTTTCCACAGAAATGTGTTGGGCTTAATTAATTCAGTTTAAACCCCTCATTTGCCTCTTTTCTCTCTTCTCAAGCTACAGTGAAATGGGAACAATGTGTTCCTGCTTCCTCCCACTGGTTCATAGAAGTGGTGCCTGCGAACAGAAGGGGCAATGCTGAGAGGGTTAGTCACAAACTCCACTCTTGACATGTGGCCCTGGTTGTGGAATGCTGCTCCTCAGTCTCAGAAAATAGAGCAGCACTGATGTTTTTCAATCAAAAATATGCTTAGGCCAAGTAAGTTTTGCAAGACAGGCAGGACACTCTTATGTGTAGATTAGTCCAAAAGGGGTCAGTTGTTAACTGCAGATCCTGGTGCCTAGAGCACAGGTCACACACAGCATCTGACTTTAGCCACGTCTTACTGGGTATTCAGTTACCCCACAAGGTTAAAGTAAGTGCCCAGTAATAGAATAGATAAAGCCCATGACTAGCTGTCTAGAGATCCAGCCTTCTGCCCCAACTTGGGTACTGTCCTCAGTGCCTACCTTCCATCTGGATGTCTCTGGAGAAGGCAAATGATGACTGTGTTCATCTCTGTGCACTCATTAATTCTACAACTAAGATGTTGTCATTGACAATTGAACAAATTTTTCATGGCCCTTTGGTTTCTTTTGAAATCAAGATAATGCTTGATAACAATATAATGTCTAGAACATACTATCAGGGCTAAAAACAAATGCATTATTCAATGTCTTCTCCAATTTCAGCATGAAGACACTCAAGGGTTTGTGTTCATATTTTCAGGGAGTTGCAAGTTCTCTGCTTTTTCTTTTTTGGAGTATGTTTTCATTTCAGTGCTTATATTAATATAAATATAATCTCTGAGTAATCACCTTATAACCAATTATCTCCCCAGATTTCATTGCTTGTGCTTGCATTTATGATTAGTTATGTTGGAGAAAAGTAGACCCATCCAAGCTAATGAGAAAAGAAGTGAGATTAATCCATAAATGAAGCATTTTCACTAAATGAAAACGAATTAATGTTAAAATGGCCCACTATACAAATCAAGGTTTGTCACACTGAATAGGAAAAAAGGTAGTGGGAAAACCCATTAGCCACAGAATCCCTGGGGGTATAAGCAGAGCAACCCTATTACCACATTCAGGTAGTAAATAGCAGTTCAGTTTTAGCTGAACTCAAGAAATGACAATATATACCCCACACCCAGTTAATGTTGTCATCTTGTCTTTAAACTTTAATTTGTATTAATTATATGAATTTGATTTTAATGAATCATTTTACAAGAGCAATATATAGAAGAACTTTTAATCCTAATTTTATGTTGGTGTGAGTTTCAGTAAAACAATATACAAAGGATTTAAGTCAAAAATTAAAATCTCAAAAATTTTATTGTCCTTTTGCTCAAATTTGAGAAATAATGAAGTATGCATTATCCTTTCCATTTGCCTAAAATATGAAGGGTCATTTTTCAAGCAGTTCTAACTAAAAGGGAAGAACTTTAGTATAATGAAAGGAAAAATGTCCAAGGAGCTAGGAGTTCAAATCCCAACTATGTCACTTGGAGGCTGACAGTCCTTAAACAAGCTGTTTTCTCTTCTAGGGGACTCCGTTTCATCATCTATGAAATAAGAAGGTCTTACTAGATGATTTATTTCAGGTTCCTTCCAACTCAGAAATGCTACGATTCTACTGGTCCTTTATTCTGAAGAGGTTAGCAGGAGTCTCTGGCTCGCAGAAGCCTGCGCTCTGCTGGCCATAGTCCAGTGCTGCAATCCCGACACCCACCGGATGGAAAAGTAAATGTGTCTAGTAGGCCCGGTTTCTGAGAAAAAGGCAAGCGGGACCAGTTTGCTTCTCTTTGCCGTCCCCTATCTCTTATTTTCTCCCTTCTCAGAGTTTTTTGTTGAAGTCAAGTGAATCCTGAAGATGTCCTTTAGGGATGGCCTCATCTCCAGCGCCTGTTTAGTAAAGAGCCCTGCAGTATACCATCCATCACCCACAGCAAGTGGGAGTACACCACAACTAGGGCTGACCTGTGCAATCAATAGGATGTTGCATGGGACGCCTGGGTGGCTCAGTGGTTGGGCATCTGCCTTTGGTTCAGGTCGTGATCCTGGGTTGCTGGGATCAAGTCCTGCATTAGGCTCCTCACAGAGAGTCTGCTTCTCCCTATGCCTATGTCTCTGCCTCTCTCTCTGTATCTCTCATGAGTAAATAAATAAAATCTTTTTAAAAATAGGATATTGCAAAAATGACAGTGTATGACTTCTGAGACTAGGTTATAAAAAAGAGCTGCTTCCATCTTGCTTGCTCTTGGATCATTCCCTGTGGGGGGGAGGGGAGTCGGGGGGAGTCAGCTGCCTTTGTAATGTCTGGAGGACACTCAGGAACCCTGTGGGGAGAGGTCCATGTGGCAAGGAACTGAGTCCTCCTGCCAATAGCCATATGAGTGAGCCAAAGGGAGGAGGATCCTCTAGCCATAGTCAAATTTTAAGATGACTACTGCTCTGGTCAATGTTCTGAGTACACTTCCTGAGTGACCCTAAGCCAGAAACACCCAGCTAACCTGCCCTGAATACCTGGCCAACAGAAACTGTATAAGATAACAAATGTTTATTTCTTGAAGCTACTAAGTTATGAGATAATATTGAGTTACACAGAAATATATATCTAACATAACAGATGAAACCCTAAATCATCTTTTATGGCATTTGGGAATATTTGGGGCCTCGAGAAGTTCTAACGTATTATGCCCCTCCTGAGGTCAGTCTTACCAGTATGTACTAAAATAGAGGTTTAGGAGTGCTCACAGGATAGTTATAAATAGCTGTGTATGGAGGCAAATATGACTAGAAAGTAAATCTTGGTAAGTCTCTGACCAATTAGGTAAATAAGCATAATGTAGAATCATGACATAAGAAATGAGTCAAGGAAAACACAAAATTTAAATCCATAGGTAGGAGTGCCTGTCTGGCTAAGTAGGTTAAGCATCTGCCTTTGTCTCAGGTTGTGATCTCAGGGTCCTGGGATCGAGCCCTGCATCGGGCTCTCTGCTCAGTGGGGAGTCTGTTTCACCATCCCCTCTCAAGTAAATAAATAAATAAAGTCTTCTTTGAAAAATAAATAAGTCATATATAAAATACTTGACTATAAGGCCTATTAAGACAAAAGTAACACAAGTAGAATGAATGTACCTGTGTTTATGCATACATTCAGAGAGGGGAGGGCAGGATATACATGTATGCTGGGATATATGGGAAGGATGAATACAGAAACCAAGCCTGAGAAAGATGAGGCTAGGGAAATTGCCAATGCTGTAAGACCATTCCTTGCATAAGATAACCAAAAGACCCAGCCCACTGTGACCGAAGGAGCATGGAAAATCTGCTTGCTTGGGGCAGACATCAGTGCCTGGGAGGTTTTGTCTGAATGGTGAGACATTACAGCAGCTGGTCACATCTTAGGCAATGAGTCCATCGACAAACTATCTTGTTAGTGCTTGGAACAATAGAAAGCAGTGCACAGCTGGGGAAATTGTTAAAGCTCCTTCCTCAGTAGAAATGTGATTTAGGTCAAAGGATATCTCCTGACTCGGGAGAGAGATTGAAGCAGTGTATAGATTGGATCATCTCAACAAGACTAAAGAAAGGGCTGGGCTTCAGGTATGTGTGTGTCCATGGCTCAACCAAACACAAAGAATACTGAGATACATCTGATTCCTGGTCCCTGGAAGTTCAGGGCTGGTTCCAGACCTGGGCGGGGCTGGGAAGACAAGTGCCAACACCCAACTCATGTTGCTAATAACTATTGTTCCACCAAGGTTGTTTTAAATAAACCAACTTAGCAAAATATTTATGGATGTTGAAAAGCTATACACAAAGGGAAGGGTGCTTCCCCTGATGTTTTCTGGAAAGCCATTCTTCTTATGGCTACTCTTTAGAGTCAGATGGATTCTTACTCAAGATTTGGTTCAGATTTCAAGATTGATGATGACACACACACACACACACACCAAGAGAGTATGAATAGGTTTATTACTCATATTATGAGGCTTTCTGGGGAGAGCAAAATAGGATTCCCATGCTGGTCTAAAAATGGCCTGAGAGAGCAGGGAAAAGAGACTGGGTTTTATTGTGGTTGAGGGGTGGGGAAGGAGGAAGGTTCTCTGGGCAAGTTTGAGCTGCCTGCCAGGGCCAAAGGAGGCAACACGCAGACTTTCTTATCAGCTTGCCTAAATATAAGGCACAAGAGGAAGAGAGAGGGTAAGGCTTAAGAGCTGCCAGCAGTCATACATCAAAAAACAGAATCAGATTCTTTATTAAAATCCTTGACAACAGATTGTCTGTTATTGAATTTTACATTTTTCAAAGAATTTTCATGTTTTTCGCAATAGGTTTGATTTAAATGAAACCAAGTTAAATGACTAATCAGGGAGACTCAACTTTTGCTATAAAAATGCATTTTTATTTGATATTACTTTGCTACATATTTTTAGAAATCAGCTTAGATGTCATAGAACTCATAGAATTACAAAGGTACACACTATATCATGAATCTGATATTTTGTTATCAGTTTTCTAGTCATATCAGAAAACTGAACAGTAATATGATTATTTTTGCCATAGTCAGCTACAACAGATGCTAGTTTAGTCACAGCATGATGAAGCATTGCTAACCCAAGGGGTAAATCAAGAATATGTGGGGGATATTGCTTTTATGCTGTACCAGGAAGACAGCAGCCACCATCAAAGCCAGAATCAAACACAGAAAATAACATTCAAATAGTATTTTATGGGTTAAAAATGGACTTGGATTTTGTTTATTGCTTGTCTCCCATATGAGAATGTAAGCCCCATGAGAAAAGAGATTTAAATTCTGTGTTCCACTCTCCTTTATCTTCAGGTCAACAAACTGGTACATGGCAGGCACTTGTGAATGAATGAATGAATGAATGAATGAATGAATGAATGAATATGTGAATCAAAGAGATTAAAGAGAACCAGATTTGAACCTACATTTTTTTATATATGAAAATTTAAACTCTTAACCAAACTCTTAACTAAAACAAGAACTGCACCTTTGGCCAGGAAAGAACCTATCCTAACCACACCACATGATAAAAAAGATGCTGAAAATGACTCTTGGAGGACCCTTCTGCCTAGCTGCTCTGCATTATCAAGGCATGACTCATGACTTCTCATAGGCAGGAGCAATCCCTTTGCAAGATTTCAGCAACCATATAAAGTCAAATGCTAACATGAATAATCACATCTGCAGGAATAATTTTAAGTTGGATATAACACAGACAATCACCACAGTTAGAAAAAAAAAAAACTGTTTCAGTTGAAATAACTGAAATAGCTGAATAAACTACTCACATTTAAAAATTTTTAATGAAAAAAAAATTTTTAATGAATATGTCAGACAAAGAAAGATAAATACTGTATGATCTCACTTATATTTGGAATCTCAAAAAGCCAAACTCAGAAAAAAGAGTTGCCAGGGGACAACCCAGGTGGCTCAGTGGTTTAGCGCACCCTTCAGCTCAGGGCGTGACCCTGGAGACCCGGAATCGAGGCCCACATTGGGCTCCCTACATGGAGACTGCTTCTCCCTCTGACTGTGTCTGTTCCTCTCTCTCTCTCTTCTGTGTGTGTGTGTGTGTGTGTGTGTGTGTGTGTGTGTGTGTGTCTCATGAATAAATAAATAAGATCTTTCCAAAAAAAAATGAAAAGCATAAAAAAAAAAAAAGAGTTGCCAGGGCTGGGGTGTCAGAGGCAGCAGAAATTGGGAGATGCTAGTCAGCAGGTACAAACTTCCAGTTGTAAGAGAAATAAGTTCTGGGAATGTAATGTGCAGCACTGTGACTACCATAAACAACACAGTATCAGTTTGTTAAGAAATTTGATCTTAAATGTTCTCAACACACACACATATATAGAATAGTAACTATGGGAGGTAACAATGTGTTAACTCACCTTAGGTGGTAAGCATTTCACAACATGTACATATACCAAATTATCGCATTATCCATCTTACACAGGGTTATAGTCCAATTATGTATCAATAAAGCTGGGAGAAAATATTTTAAATAAATAAATGAAGTTCTTAATGAAAAATATATATAGTAATATCTACCCCCCAAAAAAGAATGTAAATATAGATATATGCATAGAAGGTATCTAAAAGGGTAGAGCAAAGTTTTGTTCAATGACTACTATTTGGAAGTAGAGTTTTGAAAGGGTGGCAGGAGCCTTTCAAGTGTAGAGCATATTGAAGACTTTTGCTCATTACTTGGTGTGATTTTGAACTGGTTTAATTTCTTTTACATAAACCTGGGATTTGTTAATATTTTTTAATTTGTTATGATTACAACATCCCATAATGCTTTTCCTGTATATAACAAGTATTCAGTATTTTTGAGTTGATGATGTTGAAAACATGCTTACTATGGCCACTCAGCCCAATTTGCCTTAATATCCACCCTATTATTTATCTACATAATTGCACTTATAGAAATACATGTTTTACTTTTATATTTTTATAAAATACTTTTATACCAACATTTGCACTCCTTTTGGAATTCTGTGTCTCACGCTAATAACTCAGCATGATTTCTAAAACTGGTACAGACAAAAGCTATTATCAAAAAAATTTTAAGTCGGTGCTAGGGAAGATGTGAAGAAATTGAAACCCCTGTGCCCTGCTGGTGAGAACATACAATAATGCAACCACCATGGAAACTAGTATGGCAGTTCCTTAAAAAAACTAAAAATTTAATGACCATATGACCCAGCAATGCTGCTTTGGGGGATGCACCCGAAGGAATTGAAAGCAGGGCCTCAAAGAGACATTTGTATACCCATGTTCACAGAGGCATTATTTACAATCGCCAAAGGTGGAAGCAACCCAAACATCCATCGACCGAGAAATAGATAAATAAAATCTGGTGTATACATCCAGTGGAGTATGAGTTAGCCTGAAAAAGGAAGGAAGCCCTATTACAGGCTACAACATGGATGAACCTTGAGGACATTCTACTCAGTGAAATAAGCCAGTCTCAAAAAGACAAGTGCTGTGTGATTCCAGTAATATTAGATACCTAAAGTAATCAAATCCATAGAGACAGAAAGCAGAATGATGATTGGCAGGGACTGGGAGAGTGAGAAATGGGGAGTTGTATAATGGGGAGAGAGTTTCAGTTTTGCAAGATAAGAAAGTTCTGAAGATGTTTCTTCAATATGAAGACACTGAAAATGGTTAAAATGGCAAATTTTATGTTATGTGCTTTATACCACAACTTTTGAAGAAAACATAAAAACTGGCACAAACAGTATTTTGTTATCTTAACAATCCTTTGAGCTAATTATGAAACCCATTTTACAGGCAAAAAAAAAAAAAACTGAGGCTCAGGGAAGACATGGCAAGATTGCAAGTAAGATGGATCAGCCAGTCTGCGGCCCAGGACCAAATCAATAAAGCCTATTAAAACAACTGCAGAAAAAAGTAGGCATGGTGCAGGTCAAGTCTGGTTTCCAGTTTTGTATTAATGGATGAAGTGTATATTGTCTCACGCCCATCAAATTAAACAGCGTTCCTAAGTGAGAATTAAAATAAACACTTCTTACTAGTCCCAGCCTGTCTCTATTTGGTATTTTTGGCATATGTATGCAATTGCAGCCAGCTGAAATCTAAAACAAAATATTGCAGGGCATCATGCTATTTACTGGGAACAAGTTACTTATTCTATTCAATAAAGTTCAAATCCTTTCATATACCTTGAAAAAAGTTGTCCTGTTTCATCGAAATTCAGTTGAGCAAATATTCAAAGGATATCAGAGTGAAAGAAAACCAACCCATTGGCCTCCTCAGAGCACCACTTTTTGCCTGCTTGGTCTATCCACCTATCTCACTCAGCCTGTGATCCACAGGACACCTCAATCCTAGTATAAGTTCTATCATCACACTTAATTTCATTAATTTTAACATAACGATCAGTAATTGTTCCTTCCACTAGACTGTGAGATCCATGAGGGCTAGGATAGTGTTTTACTCTTCTTTGTATTCCTAAAACCCAATCCCCTTTCCATGTGCCTGGACCATAGCAGTATCACTACATATTTGTTGACCGACTGGATAAATAAATAGATGTTTGAAACCTGGAGCTAGCCTTGACTCTCACACATGAGGGTAAGAAGTTCTAATTTAATATTACATAACTCAGAAGAAATTCAACCTAGCCTCGGGTCAATCTCACCTTGAACTACAGTTTAAGTAATGAGCTTTATATTATTCTAACACCTAGGCTCAAAACCCAGTACTCAAAAGTCCTCCCAGTTTTAGGGTTTGTCTTTCTCTAACCTTCCTTCAGCCTTCCCCCTATTTGCTCACTCATTCAACACTCATTCATCAAATGTCTATTAGCTAGTTACCAAGTCTCACACACCATTCTGAGCACTGAAGTTACACTAGTGGAGAGGGAGAAAACAGACAATGGATCCTTGCCCCCTTGGAGCATCTGGAATAAAGAAAAAGTATATTGAGAATTCCACCAATGGTCAGGCTGTGAAGGGGATGCCTTATGAGTAGGTAAAAATCTCAACAAGCATATAAAAGGGGTGAGGGAGTGAGTCAAGCAATAGCCAGGACAATGGAATTGCAATTTGCATTCGAGTGGATGCCAGCACTCTAAGGCTGGAGCAAACTTGGCAAGCTCAAGAAGCAGAGTCAACAGCCGGAGAAGAGCCATGGTAGGTGATGCCAGAGAGGTGGAGCTACTGCACAAACCTGAGCCCACCCCTTCAACCTAACCTCCTCTTTGCCTCATCTTGACCAGGTTTTGCAATCAAGGAGCCAGAAGTCAGAGAGGCCCTGGGTCAGTATTCCTTTTTCACCTTGTACCCACTCCATAATTTTGGGAAGCAGTTCCCTCCTCCTGTAAAATAAGCACTTCATGCAAGTGGTCAATTAATCTTTAAAAAAAAAAAAAAAGACTTATTTACTCATGAGAGACACAGAGAGAGAGGCAGAGACACAGGCAGAGGGAGAAGCAGGCTCCCTATAGGGAGCCCAATGCAGGACTTGATTCCAGGACCCCGGGATCATGCCCTGAGCCAAAGGCAGATGTTCAACCACTAAGCCACCCAGGTGCCCCTCAACAAGCATTTCCACTGTAAACGTTAAAACTGTGGTTTATAGGTTTCAAGAGACTTCAGGAACATGCCCAGAACCGTCAGCCTGGGAAATTAGTGGATCAGGATGTGATCTCTGGTCATCTGATCCCAAAGCCTGTATCCTTCGTCACGACACATGAGCTATGCTATACAGGTGTCAGAGTCTGGTACGTGATAAGTGCTCAATAAATGTGATTCCTTTCTCTCTCATCACCTTGATGAGTTCCCTGAGGTTGTCTGTCTTCTTAGAAGATCTCTGAGTGCTATCTGCTCCTCTGTGGCTCATTTCTCATGGACACACTCTTATATCCCAGAACAAGCCCAACAGTGCCGAGTGCCTGTCTACTGCCATGGCGGCATGACCTGGGGCAAGTCATATCTTCACTTGGAAACTGGGTTTGGTGATGATGCCTGCTTGCTCTGATGACAGACACATAAGAAAGAATCCCTGGAAGGTATTTCTCACAGAGCCTCCAGCCTCTAAGAGGCACTTGACGCTAGTTATCATCATGCCTTCCAGAACTTGCTTTTTGTCTTCCCTGCTGGCCTCTTACCAGCAGTAGATTGAGCCAGCCCCACTCCAAAGGTGGGACTAGGGGGTGGGGATTATGGGTTCTTCCCCGCTGTAGCCTCCTCAGAAGTCCTTCCCACCTCTGGCCATGGCACCAGATGGGACAAATATATCTAATGCTTTAAACAAGCATGTATATTTGATACATTTAATGTTTCAGCTACAAACGTGGGGTGGGAGGGAAGCAACTAACTCCACTGGGGCCAATTTAGACTGTTAATGTACTTAAAATTTTCCTGGAATTCAAACAGTGGAAAGAAAGTTCACTAATCTTTGCAATTGATGACACTTTCCCTCTTAGAAGATGAGTACAAATGGGGCTGTGGATGTGGCATTGCTCAGCTCTCACTGCCCTGGTAGTCCTCGTGGGGCTGTGCAGCTAGTGGCCCTAGCAGCAAAGAAGGACAAATGTACACCCATCCCCCAGCTGCTGTGCATGTTGGCTGCTGGGCTCTCAGCTGCCACCTTCTCTGAAGGATTGTCCTTCCCTCAGCCAGGCCCATGAGGCCAATGGAAGGAGGACAAAATAGTTAACCTACAGACACATTGGGTGAAGGTCAGCAATCAACTCCATTGTGGTGGCGGTGGTCCTTTGTGACTGGCTGACCTGAGGCAGCACTTGAAGCCTGGCTTCTGATCCTAACCCAGTTCCCTTCCACGGAGTGACATTATGAATCCAACCCAGCTCAGCCTCAAGACTGTGATTTTGACCCACCCACTCTCTCAATCAAAATTCAGATGTTGCTCTTCAGTTGGCATTCTTTCCACGTTGAACAAAAGTTATGAGTCATGGAGAAAGGAGTCCAAGAAGAGACTCAGATTTCCAAACACAAACCTCAAAAAAATAGAAGCAAAATGTTTTCCTTGCAGAACACACACCCCTGCCCTGAAAAAAAAAAAAATCTCAATTTCCAACACTTAAAGCATAACCTATCAAAACAGGTGAGTATATTGCAGCTGTGATATATTTCACAATGATTTAATATAACTTTAAACAATTCGTGTTTTAAATTATGTCAGTGACTCCAAGACAAAACAGTCCAATAGCAATAAGTATCTATTTGTGTGTGAAATATGTCTTGTTTCCTTAGGAGAAGGCCTGCAAAGGAATTTAACTCAGAACTACTTGAATTGATTTAATTCAACTATGTGGATGCCTCAATTTCCAGCAAATTGGCCACTTTCTGTATAAATCACCTTATAACATTAAAAGATACTAAACAAATGATAATGCTTATTAAGGCATAACCCTATCTCAAGCAAATTCTTTTAGTACGGGAAATATATTTTCTTTCTCTAAAGATAATAGCAAATGCTTGGAATTTTCTATCATTGAACTAAAAGAATATTAGAGCCCCATCTGGTGGATTTGATGCTTATTCAAGAGATAAAATGAAATTTTTTACCAAGCCATTTACCGAGCATAGTGCTGGGTCACTGCTTTCAGAATGTGGGTGTTCATCTCTGCCTCTTCATTTATCCATTCATATGTCCTGTCTGAGTGGTGGACTAGTCCCTCCAGCATCTGTCCACCCCCACCCACCCTAGAGAAACAGCCTTCAGCTAGAGAGTGATTAACATGATTCTCTATATAATAAACATTTTATAAAGAATAACATTTCAAAAGGATATATAACAAAAGAGATTAGATAATGTGATCACATAATTGTGTCATGGCATTAGTTAAGGATTATATGTGATACATATACATTATAAATTATCGAATTTATAATATTAAAACATATATATTAAACTTTATATACACCTTGTAAGTATATATAAGATAGACTATCAAACACAGACAAATTTCAGGAAAATACTAAGGGCTTCATTGTCTGAAAAGATGAGACTATCTACTAAGGTAGAAGGAACTCAGCTGGTCAAAGGACTGGAATAGTTGAGAACTGGGGGAGAAGGAGAGCTCCTTTCAGAAAAGTAAAAATAATAATAAAATGTTTTAAGTCAAATGGTATTAAGTGTCCAGCTAGGATTGAAGGGAGACAGGGGGAGAAAAAGAGAGGCACCACGTTTATCTGGTTGCCATAAATATCAGCAACTTAGCAAGATTTGACACTGGAATTCTGCTAAGTGCATGCTTTTATAGTATTTACAGCAGATAGAACATAACCATGCCACCAGGTTTTGGAGGAAGCTCTGAATCCTGGGACCTCTGCTTGGTTCCAAGCAGCTCTCTATGTATCTATTTTGTTTACCTCTGGCCTACTGGCTGGTTCTTTCTATTTACTCCATATGTCTTTTCTCTACCACTCAGCTTCTCTTGACTCACCATTTCCACTACTCCCTCTTGACTTTACCTAGAATTCAGCCCATCACGAGTTTCTCCTCTTTTTTCATAATAACTTTTGAGTTTCAGCAAATTTTCTCTATGTTTTCAATCTAAGTTCTCAAAAGAGACGAGTAGCCAACCAGAGCAGGGGGTGAGGGGAAGTTGGCCAGCCTATTGAATGGCGGTCCTTGGATCAAATTCCCATTCCTGGTCCATAAGAGCAGCAGGGTGGGAGGTGAGGATGCAATCATACCATGCCCACTGGCCTTCCCTTTCATCAGTGACTGTGGGCAGAGGATTCCTCCAACAGGGGCTTATGCACACGGTAGACATTCTGCGATCTGTCTGTCCGATACTTTCCTTCTTACAATTTCCAGATTGGTACTCTGCATTCTCCATAAATTGCTTGTGGAACTTGTGAGTGTGACTCAAACTCTATTCCCTTTCGTCGTATGGAGTAAAAACAGAAGTTTAGGATCTGAAAATTAACAGATATGATCCAGAGTTTATCGTGACTTCCGGCAAGTTACAAAACTTATGCGACTCAAGCCAAAACACCTAAGTTTTATAGACTAAATAGTCTTTAAAAAAAAAAAAATGTAACTACCGGAAATGGAAACATACATAATCCACTAACTTCAACCAGCCTCTTCTGAGTACACAGATGGCCATAGCACTGAGTTGGATGACTCTGCAAATAAGAAGAGGAAAATTATCTAGGCTCTGCCTTCAAGATGTACTCCCCATGATGGAGACTGATTGGTATCTCTATCTTCAAATCTGTATTATCTCTCTGTTCTCCTTTTCTGTGCCTATTATGGGCAAAACAAGCTAAACAGAGCTGAATCCAACATGCTCAGGAAGTGTGCTGTATTTTCCAAAGAGTTCTTGAAAATATCTTACCTGAGAGTTGCAGACATGACTCACTCTGGTTCCATCTGAAGGAGTTCAGTTCCAGGCATCATGCTATGAGGCAGCGGTGTGCGTCATACAGCCCATTCATGAGGGAGGAAGGACTGCGGATGGTTTTATTGAAAGCTTTTACAAAGACAAGAGACTCTTAGAACTCTCTAGTTCAAACCTCTCATTTTGCAAATATAGAAAGTATGTTGCAAAGAAGTGAACAGTTTGGACTGAGGCCCCACAATAAACCGCAGAGTTGGGGTTCATGTCTTCGGCAGGTGCCCCCCAGTATCTGACTTGGAGAAGAGGAGATCTGGAGAGAGAGATCGCCAACAACTGGAAAGGCGGTGGAGGGAGAGAGAAGCCTTTTCCTCCAGTAGCCCTGCCACATGAAGCAGGCACCAGCACGCCAGCTTTTTCCTCTTTCTGTCACTTGTTAAATAGACTCACACTTGTTCCTTCCTCCCATCATACAAACAACATAAGTAATGTAGAAACTAATGAAAGAGGTTTTACACAGTGAGCTGCGTCCAGCTCTCCCGTGACTCACAAAGTGCCCTGCTCCTAGTCACCTTGCCTTCTTCCGGTTCCCATTCTCCTTTAGTAAAGTTGGCCTACTTTCGTTTTCATTACTTCTTTGTCCCCAGAGGTATGTGGAAGCAAGGATTTTACTGTGGTGCAATATTGGCACTTCCTTTTAGTGAAAAGCAGGACACATGAACAAAGAAATATCATTTGTATTCTCTATTATTTACTATTTTTTAGTAAGATCTTATTGGTTAAGATTCTTACCAGCATATATATTCGTACTGGTTCTTCGTTGATTGCCTTAGCTCCGATCTACCTTTCTTTGGCATTCTTTATAATACTGGAACTGGGTCCTTGTAGAGACATTTCTTCTCTGCTGTTTAGCTTGATGTTTGTGTTTGCCAACAGGAGGGGACATTTATGTCCCCCCAGGGGGACAGTCCCTGAGAAGCAGGTGGGAGGGACTTTCTTCTCCTCTGCAGCCCTCACCTTGGCAGCCTCAGACCAACTGCCCAGGCCCTCGTTGCATGTCCCCTGTCACCAGGAGGATGCTTGTTTTGTGGCTACCATGCCCTCACCAAATAGGACTGGATCCAAACTGGTGAAAGGCATGAGGTATCTCTTCTAAAGTTCTAAGTTCTTTTCTTGTTCACATTCCCTCCTTCATAGCTGTAGTAGCTGCTTTCTGGGTTTGCTCTCTATGTACTCAACTAGGGCTTTATTTCATCTAGTGAACTGCCTTTTTACTAACAATTCTCCTTTTCTAGAGAGGGAGAGATGGGTGGGAAGGGGCAGGGGGAGAAGGAGGAAGAGAATCTCAAGCAGGCTCCAAACCCAGCACAAGCGCCAGGCGAAGTTAGATTTCACCACCCTGGGACCATGACCTGAGCCAAATCAAGAGTCGGAGCTTAACTGAGTCACCCAGGGGTCCTTAGGTAACAATTCTTTATATTAAATATTACCTATGTAAATTACCAGCACGGTTGTATACAACAACCGTGAATCTGAATCTCTTTCAGTGTAACTCTGGCTCAAAATCCTTTTTCTGCCCTACCCTCACCCTCCATATAAAATCAACTGTCTATTTACTCATCCTTATTTCCAAAGCCTCTAAAAACCTTACACCATTTTTCATTCCCAGGACCACCCACCCTGACCTAGAACCACATCACCTCATATCTAAACATGTGTTTTTGTCTTTTCCTCGGATCTCTCTTTCCATATAGCAAACACACCATTGTAAAAGTAATCTTTCACCACATCACCTCTCATTCAAATCTCTTCAATGGTACCTCCTTAAATGTAGGAAAAGAATCAAATTTGGTAGCTGAATGTGACACAATACATATATAGCCACCTCTTTGGGGGACCATGATTTTGCCTGATACAGGATGTATAAATTATATAGATGATAGATAGATGATAGATGATAGATAGATAGATAGATAGATAGATAGATAGATAGAATTATATATTTTAAAATTATATCTTAGTATAATTTTAATATAATATGTTAATTATATTTTATATCTCTGTATCTGGCAGATAGAGAAATTCATTTCAGGGAATTGGCTCACACAGTTTTCAAGGGTAGCAAATCCAAACTCTCAGGCAGAAATACTCCAGTCTTGCCACAGAATTTCCTTCCTCTTCTTCAGGGAAAACTGTTTGCCTCCAATCTTTCAACTGATTGGATAAGGCCCATGAAAATTATTGAAGGTAATCACCTTAAGATCAACTGATTCTAGATGTTAACCACATCTACAAAATATCTTCAAAGTAACACCTAGAACAGGATTTTAATTGAATAACAAGGTACTATACCCAGGCCAAATTGACACATCAAACTAACCACCAACATGGCAAGGAAGAATTAAGGTTTCAGATGGAATTAAAGCTGTTAATCGACTGACCTAAAAATAAGGAAATTATCCTGGATGATCCCAGTGGGATCATTAAATGTTGAAGAGGGAGACAAAAAAGTCAGTGTCAGAGTGAGTGATGTGAGAAGACAATGCTGGCTTTGATGATGTCAGGAGCCATAATCAGAAAATGTGAGAAACTTCTAGAAGCTGGAAAAGGGAAGAAAATGGATTCTCTCCTAAACCCTCCAGAATTTGATCCAGCACTGCTATGATCCTAGCCCAGTGAGACTCATTTTGGACTTCTGACCTCCAGAACAATGAAGCAATAAATCTGTGTTGTTTTAAGGCACTAAGTTTGTGACACTCTTACAGCACTAATAGAAAACTAATTCAGTGGGGGTGGCTGGTGGCTCAGTTGGTTGAGCAGTTAGCTCTTGATTTTGGCTCAGGTCATGATCTCGGGGTCCTGGAATGGAGTCCTCCATCAGGCTCTGTGCTCAGCAGGAAGTCTGCCTGAGGATTCTCTCTCTCCCTCCCCTCCATCATTCCCCCTACTCACTCGTGCTCTCTCTCTCTCACTCTCTCTCTCTCAAATAAATGAATAAATCTTAAGGACAAAAAAGAAAAGTAATTCAATGAACAATAAAAGCTTTAAGTAATCTAGTACCAATACATCTCTCAAATATTATTCCCCACTTTTCAGCTTATACTTTTACTAATTTGGTCTCCTTATTAACGTATGAATATAAATGATATTGCACAAAGCCCTCAAATTCTAGAACTCTCCACTCATCCTATTTTTCAAATTCATCATTATCCAAGATGCCAGACCAGCGCATTCCAGTTCATAGGGGTTTTTATTTCAAACTCATTGTATTTAATACTTTGACAAAAGGTCATTGCCTTATAATACATCTTTCTTACCATTGTTTTGCTTTAACAAAGCAAAATCACACAATGTTTTGTGTGATTTAACACATGCACTTAGCAGTTAGTTCTTTACTCTTCATAACAATGTATCTTTTCTGCTCAGGAATATAAAGTCCACCAGACCTGGTATTTTGTGTTAAATTCCTTTATATCCCCAACATCAGAAAATAAGTCATGTTTATCATAAACACACACACACACACACACACACAGAGTGAATGAGTATCAATGAATAAAATATACTAAGATAGTAACTATCTACTCTATACTTTCATACATAAAGAAGAAAAATGAGGGTAGATTTGTCCTGGAAGATATGTATAGTATGAAGCTATAGTAATTAAAGCAGAATGGTATCCATTTACATTATGTATTTGCAGTTCGATCATCCCTTTTGCCACATAGGATTCCATTGTATGAAGAGACCACATCTGATTTATCCATTCTACCATTAGCAGACATTAGGACTGCTGCTTATTTTGGATTATGACACACAGTCATCTGAGAACTCTCTCTTATAGGTCTTTTGGTGTTCACTTATGTATTCATTTCTGTTGCAATTGTATCTAGTATAAATCATTTTAATTTAGAAATTCTACTTATAGAAACAATTCTGAATATTCTCAAAGAGGCTGATATTTTTAAATTCTGAATTCCAGACTCAAACTTTCAGAAAGAGTCCTTTACCACCTTCCCTAATATGAAAAATAAATAAATTTCTGTGAAACAAAAGGTCACGAACATTGAAATATATCCAAATATTAATAGCATAGAAAGTGTAGTAGAAAAGAATATTAGCACTTAACTGATTCGTACCTTTGGTTCAGAATTGTGAGTTTTATTTTAGGGAGTGTTCAAATTCTGATTTCCTTAATATAATTCAATCTCTATAGAAAATTAATTCTGGCGGCCAGAACCCAAAGCCAAGCAGTTTTTGCCTCAGTTCAGTCCAAATTCACTCTCCAGAGGGCTAGTTGATTGAAGGTTATATTGAAGGAGCATAAAAATAAGATTCTGCTGGTTGTCAGTGATCCATCTGCAGCTTTTCCCTCCCAGAACACGTCAGCCAAGAGCAGGACAGTCAAGGGATATGGGTAACAATACTAATGAATGCAAAAAATAATCTTTGTTGGAAATGCAAAATGGCAAAGCCACTTTGGAAGATAGTTGGGGGGGGCGGTTCTTATGAAACTAAACATAGTCTGACCATATGTTCCAGCAATCCTGCTCCTTGGTATTTATCTAAATGAATTTAAAACGTATGTCCATACTAACACCTGCACACAAATGTTTATAGCAGCCTTACTCATAGTTACCAAAACTTGGAAGCAACCAAGCAGTAGGTGAATGGATAAACAACCTATGATACATCTATACACAATGAAATACTATTCAAGAGACAAAAAGAAATGAGCTATCAACAATAATGAGGTACCATTATGCTATCACACCCATTAGGATGGCTAGTATTTAAAAAAATTTTTTTTAACAGAAAATAACAAGTGTTTGTAAAGATTTGGAAAAATTGAAACTTTTGGGTACTGCCGGAGGATGTGTAATAAAGTGGCACAGTAACTATGGAAAGCAGCATGGTAGTTGTTCAAAAATTTAAAATAGGGGCGTCTGGATGGTTCAGTCAGTTAAAAGTCTAACTCTTATCACTTCTCAGCCTTTTGGCTAAGATCAAGTGAAAAGTCCAACTCTTGATTTTGGCTCAGGTCATGATCTCAGGGTCATGAGATCAAGCCCTGCGTTGGGCTCTGCACTGAGCATGGAGCCTGCTTAAGATTCTGTCTCTCCTTCTCCTTCTGCCTCTTTCCCCTCCAAGCTCTCACATGTATGCTCTCTCTCTCTCTCTCTCTCTCTCTCAAAAAAAAGTAATTAATTAAAAATAAAACTACAATATGGCCCAGCATCAGGATCTTAAGGAGATATTTGCACATGCATATTCATAGCAGCATTTTTCACATTAGCCAAAGAATAGAGATCACCCAAGAATAGAGTCTAAGTATCCATGGATACTTAGATAAACATTCAAATAAAATGTGGTATACATGCAATAGAATATTATTCAGTCTTAAAAACGAAGGACATCCTGATATGTGCTACAACATGGATGAACCTTGAGGACATCAGGTTAAGTGAACTACACAAAAAGACAAATACTCTGTGGTTCCATCTTTATGTGGCACATAGAGTAGTCATATTAACAGAGAGAGAAAGCAGAATGGTGTTTCTCGGGGGACTGGTGAGGAATGGGGGTTAGGGAGTTATAATGCAATGGGTACTGAGTTTCATTTTTTCAAAATAAGAAAGTGGAGGTAGATGGCGGTGATGGTTGCACAGCCATGTGAATGTACTTAATACTACTAAACCAAACCCTTAAAAATGACTAAAATGGTAACCTTTATGTTATATATATTTTACCAGAGTTAAAAAATAATTTAAAGAAGGAAAGTAGGGGCCATCAAGGCAAGAAAAACATAGAGGGAGCTTAAATGCATATGGCTAAATGAAAGAAGTCATTCTGAAAGCTTATAAGCTCTATGATTCCAACTACGTGACATTCTGGAAGAGACAAAACTAGAAAGATAGTAAAAAGATCAGTGGTTGCCCAGAGTTCAGGGGAGAGGACGTGAGTGATGTGTCAGTAAGTCACAGGGGATTTTTTTAGAGCAGGGAATCTATTAGTCTGTGTGATGTGTTAATGATGGATACATCTCATTACACAGTGGTTGAAACCCAGAAAGCCCTACAGTACTACAGTACAAAAAGTGGACTCTAATGTAAACTATAGACTTTAGTTATTGATAATGTGTAAGTACTTGTTTATCAACTGTAATAAATGAACTACATTGTCTCAGTCAGTTCCAGCTTAACAAAACATCCCAGACTGGGTGGTTTATAAACAACAGAAGATCATTGCACACTGTTCTGGAGGCTGAAAGTCTAAGATCAGTGTGTCACCATGGCCAAGTGAGGGCCCTCTTCTGGTTGCTGGCTTCTGGTTGTCGCTTCCCATGGCCAAAAGGAGAATGGATTTCTCTGGAGCCTCTTTCATAAGGGCACTCATTTCATTCAGCCTCTCATGACCATTCACCTCTTATAGGCTCTATCTCCTACTACCATCACCTTGGGCATTAGGTTTTCAACATATGAATTCCAGGGGCCACCAACTTTCAGACTATAGCACAGGCCAATGCAAGATATTATTAAGAGGGGAAAATGTTGATTAGAGGGATGTGTTTTAAGAGAACTCCATAATTTCTGAGTTATCTCTCTGTAACCTAAAACTACTCTTAAAAAAGAAAGTTTACTATTTTCTTAATGCCTTTGATCCTGTGGTCCAACCAGAGAAATCCTGGAAATGGAGCTTTCCAAAGCTTCTTCCTCCTCTGGGCAGTGAGGTCACTGTTCTTTTAATGGTCACTGAAACCCCCTCACAACCTCTGGTGCCTTTGCCCTGCAACCCTAGCTGCCTCCCAACCTCCTATTTGCCCAGCATGGCCTGACCTTACCTTGAGTCTGTCTGAATTATATCACTGTATTATATTACTGTCATGAAGGCAACCCTAATCCCATGTCTACTGATGCCAATCTGGCCACTGACACTGATCTTTGGTAGGGAGGACCTTATCTTTCCCTCCAAAATATAATAATCTCAAAGTGACCAAACAGGTGGTCCTGATTTCCTACTGAGGTCTTTGATACTCTGTTGTTAGGTATGACACTTCAACAAGGTGTCATATGAGTGATACTAAACAGAATGAGAGACAAAATATCCTTTTGTACCAGTACTGATTAGGCAATGATTAGGGAGGGAAATTGTGTTCTCTGCCTTTCTCCTATCTCTAATAGCCCAATCATCAAGAACACCACCAAACACACGGAAGGTCTAAAGTCTCAATAACTTCATAGTTAGTCACTTCAAAGCCCTTGAAACTGTTTTCCCTAATGGGATCATTGATGCTGCAAGAAATAGACTCATAAGGACTCTGCCCTAGCATTCCAGGGTTCTCTGGCACTAGCATTCCCAAGTGCTGATCTGTGGCAAGGTTCTTACAATTACATGACACAACAATAAAAACAAAGATCATGTAATGAGTATTTTCACAAAGCCAAATTTTAAATGTAAAAGATTGCCTTTTGTTGTAGATTAAATCCTCTCTCCACATAGGGAGAGGTAAGGGTAGTTAAATGTCAGTTTGTTAATGAAATGGCAGAAGACAAAGGTCATTTTTTTAAAAGGCCTCATTTGGCTAAATAGAAGGCCAGCAAGCCTCTGTTGAACCCAAAAGTTTTTTTGGAAGTCTCTTGATCCATAACAATCTGAAAGTTTGGGATTAATGGTCCTGGCTGAGTAACTGATTACCTTTCTTTCAAGAATTGGAAATGTGTAGAAAAAAAACTAGATACTTGAAATCACTGCTTAAACCAGAAATTCTCTAAAACCAAAACATTCCACCACCTCCCTCTCCACCATGTCTTCTGCTGGAGCTGCCAATCCAGACAGACTTTTCTGTGCTTCTTCTCTTTCCCTCTTTGGTGACTAAAAGTAGGCAACAGAAGGAAGGAGGTTGAGACCTGTAGGACTGACTCATCCATCTTCTGGACAATCAGAGACTAGAAAACAAGTTTTCTCTGTAGCCCATCTCACAGTTAGATTCAGCACCCAGTCAAAATCTAACAAACCAGGCCCAAAAAACTGAATTGAATCTTCCCATTAATGGGAATAGACATCAAGGGCCAAATCACCAAAGGCCTGCCATACGAATAACTTGCTTCTCATAGCATAGCAACCTGTAGGCTTCATGTGGCTCTGAATATCATAGCCTGTACAAGATCTGCTCATCCCTGTGGAGCAGGGGATAAGGAAGTGTGAGCTGAGACCATATTTCAGGAAGACCATCCCACATGGCTTGAGGGGGGGAGCATTATTCCCTCTACTTGGAAAACGAGCTCATTTACTTCAGAAGAATCCCCTGTGGGCCAATCCACTGGCAATTGCCCTTTTTTGCAATCCAAAAAGTGGAATAACTCAATTTTATTAGTCACTAGCCAAGATTTTTGGCTATTAGTCATTAGACAAGATTTATATTAAAATTGGCATCATGGAAAATGTTGGTTTGTCTAAGATAAAAGCAAAATTCTTTACCCATATCCATTTCCAAATTGGTTCATTATTTCTCCCTGGCTTTGCATAATGATTCATTCAGTGAACTTGGATCCCTTTCTTAGCATCCTTGAAAACAGAAGGGAGGTTGCTATTAATTAATATAACCATTTCGGAGACAGCGAAATGGAAACAGAGAAGTGCAATCTCCTCAGTGGACAGACAGACCAACCTGAAGAAAATATCCCTTAGCCCATCAGCATAGCACCTTCCCTGCAATCAGACTACACTCTCTTTTAGGAAAAAAGCCCCTAAGGAAATAAATATGTGATCTTAGTGTACACTGAATCCTCTGGCTTCTAAGATTCTCCATCATATCCATGTCCATCTAAGTCCTGTATTTGATCAAATGATAAAATGAATAGCAGAGGTTTTTCAACTGCTACATAGAGAAGTCCCCATACAGAGGGAAAGGTGTAGGAATGGGAGGGGGCTTTGCAAAGGTTGAAACTTTGCCCATTATTCAACCAGAGCAAACCCACCTTTATACTTTATTGCATCTTGTGCATCCATGTAGTGATTCATTTCAAGAGAAAATCCATTACTTTCAAAAAAAAAAGCTTACAAATCACTTATAAATGTGAAAATGTTTTCCAAACTATAAGATACTATGGAAATATTAGATATAGATTTTTCTTCTCACACAAAGAGAATAAAGTCTGCTCATTAGCAGGGATGGACAAACTAACATTCACTGAATAACCATTTTACAGAAGAGAAAAATGAGGTAAATTCCCACATCTAGGAGTTTTTGAGAATGACTAATTCCAGAGCTGGCATTTTTTTCTTCTTCATCAATTTCTCTGACCTTTCAACCAATGCATATGTCCGGCCCCTCAGAAAATTCAGCACCATACTCCTGCTTCCAAAACATCCTTAGGGGTTCACCCCGAGTTAAGGTTGGTCATTTGGGCTCTTACTGCTGTTAATAGTATTATCACACTGTAGGGTAGGAAAATAATTCTCCCTCTACCATTCTAAGTTCTTATTTGAGACTCCATAATAAAAGACAGATTAACAAAAGAAAAAGAAACAGAAGTTTATTAACACTTAACATCATATAAGTATGAGAGAGAGCTGGGGGAAAATGAATTAACTCCTCAAGGTGGCTTAGAATTCAGGCTTAAATACAATCTTAATAGGGAAAGGGTTGGGAGATGTAGGCCTCTTCGGGGAAAGGAAATGATTTTTAGGGAAGATGCATGGGACCTTAGAAGAACAGATGGAAGTTATGGTAGTTTGTGACAAAGTCTGTCTGGGTGGGGGTGGACCTTTAGTCTGCTTTCCTGTGACAAAATTTGGTCTTCCCTGGTTGAGGAAACTCCCAGAGAGCCCATCTATGACAACTGAGCTCTGTCTGGAGGAGCTGAAGCCTCCCCCTGCTGTTTATAAAGAGTCTACAGCTCAGAATAATCACTAGACCAGAGTGGCATGTTCTGGGAGGCATGTCCTAAGCTCCTCCAGGCATATTTTGGGAGGTCATATTCTGCAATCCTCCAACACCAACTGTCAAGAACGTTTTTAAATTAGTTTTTAAAAACACTATTTCTTTTTCAAAATAATACGTGACCAGTTTATATAATGTATTCCTGAATCCATTTATCAAAATAGCTCAATAGGCTGACCCCACGTGGTGTGTATTAGCCCCAAAGCAGAAAACATACCTGAAAGTTGCGGTCTCTAAAAGTGCTTTATTCAGTCTGCACTGCATTTGTCCTTTTCTTCATCAGCTAGAGCCCACAGAGATGCAACTGTCTGTTGTTTGAAAAATGATTGTCATCTTTCTTAATAACTCTGATAAGGAGCCCTATTTTTAACTCCAATCTAAAATACATTAGGGGAGCCATCTAGTTTTCAAAGTTGGCATTTAGGAGTTACATAGAACATCCCTCCTCCCTAAATTTGATTTACCATCTGTGCTCATTCTCAGTGTTCTGAAGCATCCACACAGGTTATATATTTCATTTTGGGGAGAAATAAGATTAAAAATAAGAGCTCTTTAAGCTGCCTCACACCTGATTCCCTGGTACTTGGAACAAGGAACTTAGCTCCACGGTTATTTCCAGTTCTTTCTTGGGGACCAGGAACAAGAACAGCAAGGTAACAGAGAAACAGTTGGTCCATTTGAAATAAATACATTACATGTGCAGAAGCCTCCTAAACAGGAAACATGGGTTATAATTAGCTCTTTTCCTACATCAAAATAGGGTCAAATTTGGATATAGGCAGTGCAGGTAACAGTCTACTTGATGAAATTCCAGGAGCATCAGGGAAGGCCCCCAAATAGCTTCCTCCACCTTCTGCTTCATGCTTGCTAATTTCATAGCAGCTCTACTGGGATGTAATTGACACAGCATAACCTGTATATGTTCAATAGACTGTGCAAGTCCATGCATTTCCGCATATGCACACACCAAAAACCATCACCCCAATCAAAATAATGAATAGTTCATTATCCCCAAAAGTGTCACAGTGCCCCCTTGGAAATCTATCTGTCTCTTGTCTTCTCTTCCCCTTCTAATCTCCAGACAACTACTGCCCTGCTTTCTGTCATTATAGATTGGTTGGCATTTTCTAAGATCCTATAAAAATGAAGTCATACAGTATGTACTCCTGTCTGGATTTTTCCTTCAGCCTGGTGATCTTGGAATTCTTCCCGGTATCAATATTTTTTTGCCCTTTATTGATAAGTACTGTTCCATTATAGGGATATGCCACCATCTGTTGATCCATTCACCTTTTCATGGGGATATTTGGATTATTTCTAGTATTAGGCTTTTTTTTAAGATTTTATTTATTTATTAATAGAGAGAGAGAGAGGCAGAGACACAGGCAGAGGGAGAAGCAGGCTCCATGCAGACAGCCTGACGTCGGACTCCATCCAGGGTCTCCAGGATCATGCCCTGGGTTGCAGGTGGCGCTAAACCGCTGAGCCACCAGGGCTGCCCTAGTATTAGGCTTTAACAAATAATGCTGCTGCAAATGTATGTGTATAAGTCTTTGTGCAGACACTAACTTTGATTTCTTAGCTAAATTCCCAGGAATGGAATTAAGGTTTATGTGGTTGGTATTTGTATAATGGCCTGTTTTCCAAATGGTGGTATCACTTTGCATCCCACCAGCAATGTAGGAGTTTCAGTTGCTCCAAATCCTTGCCAACTCTGAAATTTCCAGTGTTTGAATAAAATATTATTTTATCTCTTCCTTTCCCATATGTTGACCTTTTATCTCTTTTCCTTGCCTTGTTTTACTCCAGAGACCCTCCAATACAATGCTGAATAAATATGGTGAGAGAGGACCTCATTGCCATGCTCCTCATCTGAGGGGGAAAGCATTCATTCTTTCACCATTAAGCATTATGTTAACTATAGGTTTTTTATCCTGTCCTCTATCAGGTTGAAAAATTTCCTTCAATTCCTAGTTTCTGAGAGCTTTTCATCATAAATAAAAATTGCATCTTGTCATATGCCTTTTCTCTACCTATTAAGACAATGATATTATTCCTTTTTTTAATAGACTTATTTTTTAAGAGGAATTTTAGGTTCACAGCAAAATTGAGAAGACACACAGATTCCCCATATTCTTTTTATTCTATTAATATGGTAAATTGATCTTCAAATGTGAAATCAACATTACAGTCCTAGGAGAAACCCCACTTGGTCATGCCACATTATCCCTTTAATATATTGGTGGGTTTGACTTGCTAAAAAAATTTTCAGAATGAAGCAGCTAACAAATTCTGATAAAAAGTGGGGAAGAAAACTTGACAGATCAGGACAAACAAGATAAAAGAGACATTACCTATTTTAAATTTTTGAGAAGGCAATCCTAGCCAGAAATTAGCAGTTTGAGAATCCCCATCAGTTTTCCCACCAGACTGTCTGGATTGAAAATGCTACACTTTACATTCTGAGCATTGATCTATGCACTTAAAAAACAAAAGAATCAGTTTAGGGGAAGAGAATATCAGATCATAGCTTTATTGTGGGCATAACTAGTTAGTTCTAAGATCAGCTATGTCCAAAAAGCAGTCAAGCCACTGTTGTTACATTAGATTAGCTAAACAAATAGTTAATTGAATGTGTATCCTCTTTTCTTTTTTTTTTTCAGCTTTTATTTTTAATGTTATGTAGGCCTCTTACTTTTTCAGGGACCAGATGAAATTTATAATAGAAATATAACAAAGTTAAAAATAAAGGAAATTTTACCAAAAATCATCCTATAAAGGATTGTTTATTCATCAGGAAGTTTTAAAATAAACCTTTTTGGCTATAAATCATAAGAATTTGCAAAGAAACCCAATAAATATAAAGCCTCCCCCTCTCTTACCATGCCTTTTACCCACTCCCACTCTTCCATCTGCCTGGACTCCAACACACAGAACAGGAAGAGATTGGAAACCCACCAATTCCATGGTCTTGGCAAGACTTCCAGGAGTCATAGGTTCCGGTCTTAAGGATTAATGGTCCTAAATCCTGATGACATCATAACACATTACCAAGAATTTGGGGTATAAAGGAGTCATTGTAAATATAAAGTCTTGGGGTCATTTTTCTGCAAAAATGTGTTTGCCAAGAAGTTTGGCCAAAGAACAGCTTTATCTAGACCAGCTGATCTCTGCAAGCAGACATGTATTTCCCAGTGTACACATCTC
Source organism: Vulpes vulpes (assembly GCF_048418805.1). Classification (NCBI taxonomy): domain Eukaryota; kingdom Metazoa; phylum Chordata; class Mammalia; order Carnivora; family Canidae; genus Vulpes; species Vulpes vulpes. The sequence goes on from NC_132785.1 coordinate 47,929,438, forward strand.
TAGTAAGCTTCCATCTCTCTTTTCTTTCTCAATTCCCTCTCCTTCTCATCCTTCTGTCCCCTGTTTTCTCTCCTTTCTCTCTGTCACTGCCTCCTTAATTTGTGTGTGTGTGTGTGTGTGTGTGTGTGTGTGTGTGTGTGTGTGTCTTAAATAGAATAGTAGTTAGGAGCATGGACTCTTGACCTGACTCTGGCTCAAATTCTTACTATGTTTCCCTTTAGCAAAGTGACTTCAGCCACTTAATTTCCCCACTTCTCTGTGTCTCAGTGTCCACATCTGCAAAAGTGAGGATAATAATTGTTCTTACTTCATAAGAATGTTAAGAGAATTAAGTAAGTTAATATATAAAAACATTTAAAATAAACCCTGGCACTTAGTAAATTCTCCATGAGGATTAGCCACCATCATCATTATCAAAGTAAGAAATATTGACTCCCCTGGAAGGGTGGAAAGGGAGACGCCCTTTACCTTTTCTGCATTGCTCTTGCACTCAGCTTCCATTCTGACCACTCTCAGAGGTTCAGTACAAATTTGAGGTCCCCTAGAAGAGATACTTTCTGAGTAGCCTTAAGAAGTCAGCCAGCAGGGATCCCTGGGTGGCGCAGCGGTTTGGCGCCTGCCTTTGGCCCAGGGCGCGATCCTGGAGACCCGGGATCGAATCCCACGTCAGGCTCCCGGTGTATGGAGCCTGCTTCTCCCTCTGCCTATGTCTCTGCCCCTCTCTCTCTCTCTCTGTCTGTGACTATCACAAATAAATAAAAATTAAAAAAAAAAAAGAAGAAGTCAGCCAGCAGATATCCAAGAATAGAGCAGAACAAGGACCAGTTTGTCAAAAGTATACATGGAGAATCAACCCAGATTTGCTGCAAACATTCAATGTCACCTTGTACCATCATTTTACTTCTCCAGTTCTCAAATTTTCTCAACTGTGACTTGAAGGACTTGAATTAAAACTATTCCTTAATGGGACATCTGGGTGGCTCAGCGGTTGAGTGTCTGTCTTTTGGCCCAGGGTGTGATCCCGGGATCCAGGATTGAGTCCCACATCAGGCTCCTGTCAGGGAACCTACTTCTCCCTCGGCCTGTGTCTCTGCCTCTCTCCCTCTATGTCTCTCATGAATGAATAAATTTTTTTAAAAAAAGTAAAATAAAATAATAAAATTAAATTAAACTATCCCTTAATCCTTCCATGCTATTTCAATTCCCATCCTCTATTCCATGTGATCTTTGCATTTACAAAACACAGAATATACAGGACATTCAGAAATTATTGATTCTGTTGATATTGGGGAATTTGTAGGAAAAGGAAGACTGTCACATTCTTGTGGGGTATGGCCACATGGGTTACGACCAATCCAGCTCTTGACACCTCAACACCATGTAACCAAGAGGGAAATGCAACTAACAGTGTTCTTGACATCTGCCAGGACAGCAGCATCTTCTCCATATAATTGTCCTGGCTGTGTTAAGGAGCATGTCACCAGAATCAGAAAGCAAGGACACTCCATATCCTCACTACCATCCTTTGGACCTTTTCTCTAGTTTTCTTCTTCCCTTCCCACTCTCATTTCCTTTTCCCTTTCTTCTCCCTCTCCGTCTTCAACAACACTTCCCACTGCTGCAGCCACTAAAGTAGATGACATCTTTCCAGATCCTCTTTCTCATTTGATGAGCATGTTTCTCATTTACATGAAGCTAGTTGCACAGTTTCATACAGAGAAATTATATAATTTTGAACCTAAAAAAAAGAAAGAGAGAAAAGTAAAGAAGAAAAACTTAAGCATCAATATTTTGGTACATTTTCTAACATTTTTCTATGCATAGATATTTATGCTCCAGGGAATATCATATATTTCCATTGTGTTATAATACCACAATTAAATCTGCCTTTTTCACTTAGCACTGTTTCTTAAGCACCTTCCATTATAGTATATATGCATCACAAATAAATTAGTTGTGTTCATTTTGCATCCTCTAAAACGCATTTGCCAAAGCTTACGTCATCTATTACCTGTTACTAAGCATTTCAGTTATTTCCAGTTTTTCAGTATTATCATTGGCACTACAATAACCATCTTTGTGCTTTAAGCTTTTTACATGTTTAGACATATTTATAAAGGATCCCATAAATTAAATCAGAGTATTAACATTTCTAAGCTATGTTTTTCCAAAATGTTCTTTAAAAAAAAGTGTACTGATTTCAACCACTTATGTGTTATTCAGTCATTAATTCATTTAACAAATTTCTATTGAACATATACTATGTGCAGGCACTATCTGGATGCTGTGAAGAACAGTAAAAAAAGGCAGACTAGAAGCTTCCCTTCCTTCTAGCCATCTACAAGAATATTCTCCCTCTGTACTCAGGACTGAGCCATCCCTTACAGAGCTGAGATGACAGCAGTTAGTGTTTCATATGCATTGATGGCTCCTACAGGTCAGTGGTTTATAAAGTTGGTTATAAGCATTCAAAAATGTTTACTTTGTAACAACCCTACATATAGATAGGTATTATAATAACCCTTTTGTACAGATAAGGAAAATGAGGTTGAATTTATGATAAAGGGCAGGGCTCAGGCCAGGTCTGTTGGCTTTCAAATCTCATTCTTTAACCAATAGAATCGGTTCTGCTTCCCATTTTGCAGCTTTATGACTTTGGGACCTGCCCTTAATTTCCCATTTTTCAACAAATCCTTTGTTACTGGTCAATTCTCCAGCTCTTCACCTCTGCGATCCTCTCTTCCTATCCAGTTCAACTTCCACGTCATGGTTCTTCACTTCAGACCATCTCTCACCAACCTCCTAAATCCTTTGCTTTTGTTCCACATCAACCACTCTGCAGATCTCAACCCTGAAAACATCCAGACTAATGTCAAATCCCACTCCCCAAACACTTTGGATTTCCTTCAGTTCTCTGATTTCACCATCATCCTTCTCAGCCTAGGTGTCTGAGCACCATATTCCCTCTGCCCAAATCACTCTTTTTGCCACCTCTTTGTCCAACTTTTACTTATTCTTTATATCTGGGATTATGAGTCACTTCCTCCAGGAAGCTCCAGAATCTCTCCTGTGTGTTCCCACAGCTACCAGAACACGGAATGGTAATTTATGGTCTAATAGTCACCTTTGCTATAGTATAAATTCAATGGAGACAGGAATCCTGACCATCTTATTTACTGCTGTATCCCACTCCTAGCCTAGTACCTGGCAACTGTTAGGTGTCTATTGTCAATTATAAAATGAATGAATTTTCTAAAAATTGTTCCTTGTGGAAATGCTCTGCCAATGCTAACAAATAATTTCTTGTACTCTATACTTTAAATGTCTTGGGTGGTCTCCTTCTTTATGGGTTTAATACTATGTACAAGGGCATGTTCCTGTTCTTATTTTCTTTAATCTGCAGATATAAGTTAAATATATATATATTTATTTTATATATATATATTTATATATATATATATATATATAATCTAGTTTGCTGGAACCATGTTTTGTTTGGACTGATGGCATTTATTAATGCCTGTTTGTTAATGACTGTGTCTGTTGAATAAGAAACCTTACTGAATTTGAAATGTTTCAGTGAGTCTACTGGGGTCTGTGTTTTCTCAATTTTTTTAGATTTTTTATAGTGATAGAATACACATAATATTTACCATTTTAACTATTTTTAAGTATATAGTTCAGTAATGTTACATTCACATTGCTGTGCAACTCATCTCCAGAACTGTTGTGTCTTCTCATGCCTCTTCCCTAGAACAGGAGTGTCTAGATTTTTCAAATTCAAAAACATTTTCTTAATATCAAAAACGTTCATAGAACCCTGCAGGATAATAGCCATGGCGTTGACAATGCAAAAATAAACTATTAATTCAATACAACATATAAAGTGATTTGCATTTTACTACTAATCACAACAAAATATTTATGTAAGTGTAGTAGGCAGGGTTTGGATTTGCTTTTAATCCCCCAGGTCATAGGGGTAAGCTTCTAACAGCCACATTACACAGAAATAGGCACAGATTATGGAGCAGAAGTGGCCACCTGACTCATTGAACTAATCAAATTCCTACACTAAGAATTTAAAAATAGCAGAAAGACAGTAATAGGTAATGATTGATTGATTGATTGATTCAGTGTTTCCATGTAACCAAACTGTAAGATAAATTCAGAAACAGTGGATGATCACGATCTACAGGTTCATCCATGTTCTATGAGGTGGTAATTATTCCCATGTTACAGATGGCAAAACTGAAGCTTGGAGAAGTTTTAAGCCTTGAAGCCAAACACTAGTTGTTTGCCAACAGTTTTATACAGTGGAACACTCTTGAAACTGGGCTGCCATTGGAAGTTCATTTGTCTGTCTTTTCCATTGAACTCTGAGCTCCCTGAGATTTCAGATAATGTTCTACTCCACTGGTGCCCAATAAATGTTTCTGACATAAGTGAGTGACTTTATACCTGGTACTCTATGAGGTTACAGGGAGTACTAGAAAAGTGGTCTATAGGAAATCTACACAACTTACCCAAGAGTTGGAGAAATGCAGTTGCTGTTTCTGAAATACACCAAGACTTGTGTAGACTTTAGCATCTATCCTACAAGAATCTGGAGAAGGAAAATGATTGATGTGTTTTGTGTCAACCTAACCCAAGTATGAGTAATGAGATAAAGCTGTGACAAAAGTTTTCTTGTAAGGCACTCCAAAGCAAAGGCAGACCAAATGATGTCTTAATTGTCTGGGTGTTTTTATTCAAATATTGTGATTAACACTACTTGAAATGTGACTTCTAGACTCATAAACTTTATGTATACCTGTCATCAAAGTTTTTGAGGGGCTATTAGTTCAACTATATTCCACTCCACAGTAATTGCATGATGTTAAAGAAAATAATGAGTTACTTTTCAATTGTTGGAAAATTAAAAAGGCCTGTGGAAGTGAGATCTAAGTGATTTATGCACGAGGATCCAAAGATGCTTTGGTCTTTGAGAATATTCTACATGTAAATTTAATCTCCCTTCAACACATTTGAAAACATAATCATTTCAGGACTTCAATTCAAACTCTATATTAAATACTGATTTTTAAATATTTGTCAGAATTGACAGCCTCCACATCCTGGAGATATAAATTAGAAAACTTTATTTGAGGGAGGTGGCTGGGGGATGGGCTAGATGGGCAATGGGTATTCAGGAGGGTACTAGTGATGAGCACTGGGTATTGTATGTAAGTGATGAATCACTGAATTCTACTCCAGAAACCAATACTGCACTGTACGTTAACTAAAAAAATTTAAATTTTAGAAAATCAAAGATATTAATTTTTTAAAAAAAAAAAAAAGGAAAGGAAACTTTGATTACAACGCCAGGGAAAAATTTTTCTCTAGTGTTATTGATAGATGTCCCAATCTGTCTTCAGATCAAACAGACAAGTTTCCAATTTATTCATAGAACACATTTCACACCTCCTCTGTGTCATAAGTTGAATATTCTTCCTACAACATATTGTATCAAAATGCATAATTGAAATTGGTTCTGCTATAAATTGTTTTAACAAAATTCTGAAATCAGATTAGTACTTACTGTGAGGCAATAAATTTCTGTCATTTCAGTCATCATGTTTGTGGTGCTTTGTTACTATAACCCTAGGAGACTAATACACCAGGCCAGTTGTCTTGTAGAATATCCCACATTCTAGATGAGAAAGTGTTTTCTTTGTGCTATTGTTTAACTTGCTCCTCTTTCTCCTATATTTCCTGTAACTTGAAAGTTACATCTAACAGCTTGACTGGATTTAAATCAAGGATTTTTGTTGAGACTATTTCATGGGTGCTTCTATTCACCTCATACTGTATCACATCAAAGACACATGATTTCAGGTGGTCCCTCTGTGGTGACATTAACTTGGATTTCATGGTTAAGGTAGGACAATATGTCTTTAATGGCTTAAAAATTGCTTAGCCACTTCACGAACACCAGGGAGGTGGTAAGACGAATGGAGAAGTGGCATATGGCAGGTATATTTCCATCGAAGGGGCACTCCTTCCTATTGTTCTGCTCCTTCATCTGGGGACCTCCACCCTCTTTTTCATCTGTTCCTGGTGGACATATCAATCACAGCACCTTAATCCCTATGTATGAATGGACACCTAGATATCTGGACCCAGTAAGTGGTTCCAAGACGGGTGTGTGAACTGTCTTGGCTCAAGGGCCTGAGAAAACAGCCTGAGGCAAAATTCAGACATGAACACACTGATGAAGGAAACAATCCCCAAAGACCAAAAGGAGGAAGGAAAAAAGGAAAGAGAACGGAAAGGATGAAAAGCAAAAATCAGGTAGTGTAGTACTGAGCTGGCCACAGCACCACCAAAACTATGGTTGTTGTGGAGGATATCTTTGGACACAGCATGGACCCTGTGTGTCAGAACAGTCCATCAGGGAGGAGACAGGGAGAATCACTCATCCACCAGCTCCTTCCAATCTCCTGTTTCTCACAGGTCAAATTTCATCCTGTAGGACACTAGATCTTCACATCATGGGTCACCTCTGGGGAGCCACTGAGAAGCCAGCTCCTACAGTGGCCACAGCAGCATGAGCCAGGGACACTTCCTAACAATTACCTGTTGCCAGTGATATTTTAGTGATAGTTTAGGCCAACAACATGCCAAAGTGCCCCAAAATCCTAAAGCTTTTTGTGTCTCAGCCATGACACAGAAATCCTGGAAGTAATTAGCAAAGGCCATGAGTGAGGAATAATATGATTTGTTGCACTGAGGTTTCATCAAAGTACATCCTTTTATCCGGAGGATGCCTTGGCCATCTCGGAGCACATTGGTACGTTGTAGGTGATGTGCGTATATTTATCACTAGGTGGTGGTACAGCATCACACTCAGCCCTTCCCTCCCAGAGCGCCAGAGAAAATAAATGAATGCACGCTCGGTTAAATCATTACCAACTTTCCTTCCACTTCAGAAGTCGCTGAACCTTCTATCACGTGGCAAAGCAACCCAGCCAACAGGCCTCTCAGGTCTGTTCAAGTTAATGATTTATTGATCTTGTTGGCTGATGTTTTCACTTAATCCTTGGGCTTGATTTAACTGAGCTTCGGTAGTTAAAAATAATAATAATAAATAACAAAACTAGTCGGTCTTGCTAGAATTCTAAACAAAGAAAAATAAGCCTCCTTGTTTATAATCATCTACTGTGGGGCCATTGGCTCTGTGGATCCTAGCAGGGGCCCCAGTTCAGGAGAGAAACAGTAATACGGAGGAGGGAAAGACCAGCAGGTGGGCAGCGGACTCTGTAAAACAATTCTAGTCTCTGACCTCAGGCTGAGCCCTACATCTCAGCTTCGGATTGCCTGAGTCATAAGTCTCAGGGGAAGCCAGCTGAGAGTTGCAGCAACCAGTTCCTGCTACCAGAGACTGGGAGGGTGAGCCAGCACCTCAAGTTCATATGCAAATGAAGTTACACCCAATCCACCAAAAAAAAAAAAGCCTTGTTGAGTTTCCTGAAAGGTCCAGACCTCTAGAGGCTTTTGCTAAAGATCATGTGGCCACCAGTTTATTTCACTTGATCCTTAATCCATTTAATCACTGGATTATTTCACAATCGATTTGATTTATAGCATAAATACAAATTAAAGAAAAAGACTGTAATACAGTACGATGCTCACATGTATGAAGACATCTCAAGGAAAATCTAACTTGTGGGGGGGTTTTGTTTGTTTTTTTCATTCCAGTATAATGAACGTACAGCGTTATATTAGTTTCAGGTGTACAATACAGTCATTCAACAATTCTGTGCATTACTCAGTGTTCATCCGGTAAGTGTACTCTTAATCCTCTTCACCTATTTCACCCATCCCCCACTCACCTCCCCTCTGGTAACCATCTGTTTGTTCTCCACAATTTAAGAGTCTGTTTTTAGTTTGTCTCTCTTTCTTTGTTCATTTGTTTTGTTTCTTAAATTCCACATATGAGTGAAACTATATGGTATTTGTCTTTCTCTGACTGACTTATTTCATTTAGCATTATACCCTCCAGGTCCATCCATGTTGTTGCAAATGGCAAGATTTCATTCTCTTTTATGCTAATATTCCATTGTATATATACACCAAATCTTCTTTATCCATTCATCCAACAATGGACACTTGGGTTGCTTCCACAACTTGGCTATTGTAAATACCGCTGCAATAAACATAGGGGTGCATGTATCTTTCCAAATTAGTGTTTTCATATTCTTTGGGTAAATACCCACTAGTGGAATTAATGGATCATATCGTAATTCTATTTTAAATTCTTTGAGGAACCTCCATATTTTTTTCCACAGTGGCTGCACCAGTTTGCATTCGCATCAACACTGTACAAGGATTCCTTTTTCTCCATATTCTCACCAATACTTGTTGTTTCATGCATTTTTTATTTTAGTTATTCTGACAGGTGTGAAGTGATATCTCATTGTGGTTTTACCTTGCACTTCTCTGATGAGAGTGATTGAGCATCTTTTCATGTCTATTGTCCATTTGTATGTCTTCTTTGGGAAAATGTCTGTTCAAGTCTTCTGCTCATTGCTTAACTGGGTTATTTGGGGGGCTGTTATTTGGGTGTAGAGTTGTATAAGTTCTTTGTATGTTTTGGATGTTAACCTCTTATCAGAGATACCATTTGCAAATATCATCTCTCATTCAGTGGGCTATCTTTTTGTTTTGTTGGTTGCTTCCTATATTGTGCAAAAGCTTTTTATTTTGATGTATTCCCAGTAGTTTAATTTTGCTCTTGTTTCCCTTGCCAAAAGAGACATATCTAGAAAAATGTTTATATGGCTAATATTAAAGGTATTACTGCCTATGCTTTCTTCTAGGAATTTTATGGTCTTAGGTCTCACATTTTAAACCCCTCTGAGCTTATTTTTGTGTATGGTGTAAGAAAGTGGTCCCATTTCATCACCTTGCATGTAGCTGTCCAGTTTTCCAGTTTTCCCAGTGCAAACTGTTGAAGAGACTGTCTTTTTCCCATTAACTTGCATCGGGTTTTTTTGTTTTGCTTAGTCAGAGCATGTTCCAGAAGTCACCTGCTTCAACTTTAGGGCAAGAAATCACCAGTGGGGTTCTAAAGTAAGGGGAAGCATGTGGAAGGCAGATTGCCCTGGAGTTCACACAAGGGGCAGGCCTCAGCCCCTCTGCATTTGAAGTGTTTAGCTCTCTAAGGAGGAGGAGGAAATCCTACAGGTGCTCACCAGGTGCCTCCTGAAACTGCATCCAGAAAAGTCGAAATAGCCAAGCAGTAAGACCTATGTCCCTGCGAGCCCCTGAGCAAGGCAGAGGCTAGCCTACCTCAGCAATCCACGTGACTGGCACAGACCTCATTTAGCATCACACTAGCATCCCTAGTGTGGGAGGTACAAGACCAGGTGTCCTCACTGACCAGGGCCACCATGTGAATGCAAGTGAGGCTAAAGAGTTCAAAGGGCTGTGTTTTCCCAGAGGAGGCAGCCATTCCTCAATTGTGGAAAATTTCTGAGGCACCTGAGTGACTACTCATTCATTTTTTTAAGATTTATTTATTATTCATAACAGACACAGAGAGAGGCAGATACACAGGCAGAGGGAGTAGCAGACTCCTCTCAGGGCACCTGATGCAAGACTCAATCCCAGATCCCAGGATCATGCCCTGACCCAAAGGCAGAAGCCCAATCGCTGAGCCACCCAGGTGACCCTCTAATATGTTCTATAAACAAGTAAAATAGATTTCAGTCTTCCTAATAACAAAGAGAGAAATTTGTTCTTTCTTAGCCATAGTTTAGAAAGGTAGGTATCACATGTCATTAGTGTTGACACTACCTACATTTTTGAGATTGTTGTCATATGTGGGACAGATTTTATTGAGCTTCTGTCAGCATGTGATAATATCCATAATCTGGGCCTTTTGAGTTTCCTTTGTGAACTGATTAAATTTTAATACTCTGAAGGAAAGTCAGTCATTAACTAGTTTTTCAATATAAAGAGTTTTGTAAAGAATTTTCCATTGTCTTGATTTCATGAGAAACCAGTGAGAAACTCTTTGTATTCATCAAGATATTTAAGATTTACTTCTCTTTCCTTTTTTAAAAAAATTTTTTATTGGAGTTCAATTTGCCAACATTTAGCATAACACCCAGTGCTCATCCCACCAAATGACCCCTTCAGTGCCCATCACCCAGTCACCCCATCCCCCTGCCCACTTCCCCTTCCACTACCCCCCATTCATTTCCCAGAGTTGGGAGTCTCTCATGTTTTGTCTCCCTCCCTGATATTTTCACTCCTTTTCCTTTATTCCCTTTCACTAATTTTTATATTCCCCAAATGAATGAGACCATATAATGTTTGTCCTTTTCCAATTGGCTTACTTCACTCAGCATAATACCCTCCAGTTCCATCCACGTCCAAGCAAATGGTGGGTATTTGTCGTTTCTAATGGCTGAGTAATATTCCATTGTATAGATAAACCACATCTTCTTTATCCATTCATCTTTCGATGGACACCGAGGCTCCTTCCACAGTTTGGCTATTGTGGACGTTGCTGCTAGAAACATCGGGGTGCAGGTGTCCCAGCGTTTCATTGCATCTGAATCTTTGGGGTAAATCCCCAGCAGTCCAATTGCTGGGTCATAGGGTAGCTCTATTTTTAACTCTTTGAGGAACCTCCACACAGTTTTCCAGAGTGGCTGCACCAGTTCACATTCCCACCAACAGTGTAAGAGGGTTCCCTTTTCTCCACATCCTCTCCAACATCTGTGGGTTCCTGCCTTGTTAATTTTCCCCATTCTCACAGGTGTGAGGTGGTATCTCACTGTGGTTTTGATTTGTATTTCCCTGATGGCCAGTGATGCAGAGCATTTTCTCATGTGCGTGTTGGCCAGTGACTACTCATTCAGTTAAGCATGTCCGATTCTTGGTTTCAGCTCAGGTCATGATCTGGCATCAGGCTCCTCACTCCGTACAGAGTCTACTTGAGATTCTCTCTGCCTCTCCCTCTCCCCCCCCCCCCCCCAATAAATAAACCTTTAAGGAAAGAAAACGTTTCTGGAAAGCATGGCTCTGACACTGACCATGTACAGCAAAGATCTGTGGCAATAAAAAATGATTAAACTTTAGTTTTGACACCTAACCACTTACCCCTCCTCACCTTAGGACTCCATAACCCTCAAGTTCCTGAACAATCTGGGACAATCTCCTGAGAAGGAGATACTGACCTTTCTGCCAGTCAAGGTTGTTTGGGGTTTTTTTTCTGCCAGTCAAGCTTTAATTCTTTAAAGAAATGAGACCATGTTTGCATTCACAGTTAGGGAACTAAGTCACACCATTAACACCCAGAATACTCCTCCAATGGGCAAAGCAGATACTGCTGCTTCCTGAAGACAAATTGAGGCTTAAAGAGATTACATAACTGTTACATAGAAAGGAGATTATGTAACTGTTACATACAACGAAAGGACTGGAAGTACCCACATCCTGTTCCCAATATTTTGATCTGATAGGTTTAGGAGTCACAGTCTTGCTTTAATAATTAGTTCATATTGCCTCACAGATGAAAGATGGGATATTATGGCCAATTGCACCATAAAAATAATCATTAAAAATAAATACTGCAAATAAATTCCCAATTTGGCCAGCTGAGACCTTGGGCAGATCCCTTGAACCAAAACCTTCCATGTCTACAAAATCCACACAGTGAGGGCTTGACTTGTCTCTTGCAACTGCAGAATTCCCATAATCTGAACAAAAATGAGCCTTGAGCATAAAACAGAAATTAAAACAGCCTCACAATGGCACTGCCGGGTATTATTATCCTGACTGTAAGAAAGGATAAGAAAACCAAGGTCTATAGGGACAAACCCTCTTAGACAGGATCACTCCTCTTGTAAGTGGAGAGCCAGGAGGCATGAACATCTGGCTGCAAAGCCGACACTCATTGACACCCCACATTGCTGTATCAGTTATTCATATAAGATACTGCTTCTTGGGCTCCCCTGCCAGGAGGCTCCCACTATGATTTAGTCCAACATATTTGGGAGGAACCATCCATCATTTGCAGACTAGTGAGAATTTGTTCATATATGGCCATCCAAGGACTGTGGTACTTGGTGGAGAGCTGAGAATGCTGCTAATTTGGAAATACATAGTATTTGACGAGTATGCCTGGAGGGGGAATAGGGGCTGCAATAGAATGTGGGAATTCAGGCACTTGGAAGATTCTGGAAGGTAGCTCAGAGCAGCAGTTGTAAACCAATGGCCCACAGATGTATTTTTTGGTAGCACAGCACATTTTTATAATTGAATGAGTTGCTGACATTTTTTAATGTTTTCTTTTTAAAAAAAATCCAGATTTCCAGCCCAGACTATGCATATCCACTTAACAACAATAAGCTGGAGCTGAGAAGCCATGTCCCCCTGCATCTTTACTTCTCTTCAGTCATGATTCCATCTCATTTTAGGAGCTTCAGTCATCATCCACTCCCCCAGGGACATCTGTGGGGGTCGAAGACCTGGTCCTAGAGACTTTGAACTGGAAGAGGAAGGAGAGTGGCTCCAGCAGGTAGGACGGGGAAAGTCAGACAGGGCAATAGGACAGTACTAAAGATAACTTCCCAATGATTCCAAATTTTGAACATAATCCTGGCCAACCCCTGTGCCATGAAGAACCCGCAGGCTCAAGCTAAGCAAAAAGATAATTTAAATTAATACGAGAACTAAAATTAATTAATTAATTAATTAATTAATTAATTAATTAATTCAAGGACTAAGATCAGAGTACTGAACATTAGCCCAGGGTTACTCCACCTGCTCACTTTACCTGCTCCTATATTGCTCTGCCTCTCTGATATCCCATTACCAATCTTTGTTTAATTTCCAGATTCTCTCCTACCCTATTTCTCCAACAAGATTCACTGAAACCGTGCTCTTGGGACTCATTCTTGGATTCTAAACCACTTCTGTCACAGAGTCAGTGACGCAGTTGTGACTATGCTGGCTGGATTATTCTGTAAACTTCCCTCAGTCACAAATAGTTAATGCTCCACATCACTAGCCATCAGGGAAATACAAATCAAAACCACAATGAGATACCACCTCACCCCAGTGAGAATGGGGGAAATTAACAAGACAGGAAATAACAAATGTTGGAGAGGATGTGGAGAAAGGGGACCCCTCTTGCACTATTGGTGGGAATGTGAACTGGTGCAGCCACTCTGGAAAACTGTGTGGAGGTTCCTCAAAGAGTTAAAAATAGAGCTACCCTATGACCCAGCAATTGGACTGCTGGGGATTTACCCCAAAGATACAGATACAGTGAAAAACCCAAGACACCTGCACCCCAATGTTCATAGCAGCAAGGTCCACAATAGCCAACTGTGAAAGGAGTCATGATGTCCCTCAACAGATGAATGGATAAAGAAGATGTGGTATATACACAATGGGATATTACTCAGCCGTCAGAAAAGATGAATACCCACCATTTGCTACAACGTGGATAGAACTGGAGGGTATTATGCTGAGTGAAATAAGTCAATCGGAGAAAGCAGTCATCATATGATTTCACTCATATGTGGAATTTAAGAAATAGTGAAAGGGATTATAAGGGAAAGGAGGGAAACTGAGTGGGGAAAAAATAGAGAGGAAGACAAACCATGAGAGACTCCTAACTCTGGGAAACAAAGGGTTGCAGAAGGGGAGGTGGGGTGGGTAAGGGGATGGAGTGATTGGGTGACAGGCAGTAAGGAGGGCATTTGATGGAATGAGCACTGGTGTTGGTGTTTGCCAACACATAGTTGGAAAATTGAATTTAAAGAAAATATTTTAAAAAGAAAAAGAACAAATAGTTTATTGGGCAAAGGTTGTTGGTGTCTGTATTGGACTCAGCAGGAAAAGAATCTTACCTGAGAATTCAGAACCACAGCTTGGACCTTACTCAAGCCCAAAATACATATTCTGTATATATTATCTTTATAATTCAGAAGCCCAGAAATTAATATGAAAATTAGCCCCAACCTTATGATACCTCTGAGACTCCAGGCAGAAACACATGAAACCATTCTAAAGAGAAATCCTCAAAGATTATACTACAGTCCTGTCCCCAATGTAAAAAAACCTTGAACAATCAGCTCTCAATTCAAAATTATGAAAAAGACTGTCACTGAGGGGCACTTGGGTGGATCAGTCAGTAAGTATCCAACTCTTGGTTTCAGCTCAGGTCATGATCTCAGGGTCATGAGATCAAGTCTCTGGTTGAGCTCTGCACTCAGTGGAAAGTTTGTTTGAGTTTCTCTTCTTCTCTCTCCTCCTCTGCTCCCCACCCCACTCATGCTCACTTGCAAGTGTACATGCACATGCTCTTTTTCTCTAAAATAAATGAATAAATAAATAAATAAATAAATAAATAAATAAATAAATAATAGAATCTTTTAAAAAAAGAACTTCATTGAAATACAAAAATTCAGCTGCTGAGCTAAGCATCAAATTCAATATAGCTGAGTAGATACTTAGTGAACATGAAGAGAAGTCTAAGGAATTTATACAGCATGAAACACAATTAAAAAGATGGAAAATGTAAGAGAGAGCTTAAAGGACATGAAGGATGGGAATGATGGTCCAACCTGTTTCTAATAAATATTCTAATTGGAACTCATACAATGAAATACTATATACTGTGACAAGAATGAATAAATAACAAATACATACAATAATATGGATGAATTTCAAAAACATAATGTTGAGTGAAAGAGACACAGAAATGTATACGTCACAGATTTCCATTTTTATTAAACCTCAAAAAGAGGAAACTAATCTATACAGATAGAAGTCAAAATGACACTTATTCTTGATGGAAAAGGTAGACAGTGACTGGAAGAGCCTGAGGAGGCATTTGAAGTCCTAGTATTATTCTATTTCTCTTCTCTCTCTCTCTCTCTCTCTCTCTCTCGGGGGGAGGGGCAGGGGGAGAGAATCCCAAATAGGCTCCACACTTAGTACAGAGCCCAACATGTGGCTCAATCTCATGACCCTGAGATTATGACCTGAGCCAAAATCAAGAGTTTGTCACTTAATCAACCAAGCCACCCAGATGCCCCTGTTCTATTTCTTGACCAGGGTGATGGTGAAACAGGGGTGTTCAGCTTGTGAATACTCATCAAACTGAACACTTATATGCATTTTCCATGTATTTTATACATCAAAAAATTTACATTTGTAGGAAAAAAAGAAAATCTTGTGATACAATAGAGAAAGTGTGCAAAAGCAATATTCTTGGATACAAAGGCTGACATTTTTCTGGAAGTGACAAAAGGCATGACTCTGCAGACTCAGAACAACAATGGATCCCAAACAGAATGAGTAAAAAGAAATCCCCACCTGGACATAGTGTAGTAAAACTGCAGCAAACAACAGAGATCTTTAAAGCCACTAGCAAGAAAAAATATATATATATTATCTACAAAGAAAGCACAATGCGATTGATTACAGCCTTCACAATGGTAACAAAAGAAACTGTAAGGCACTGAAATGATATCTCCAAATTACTGAAAGAAGGTAAGTATCAACCTGGAATTCTAAACCCAACTAAAATGCCATCTAAGAGTGAGGACATTAAAAAAAAAAGAGTGAGAACATAATAAAGACATTTCCAAAGAAGTCAAGATTAAGTGTATTTGAGGAAGAAGGAAATGGAACACAGAAGAGTAAGCTACAAAATGCAAAGGAGAGAAATAGTGGGTAACTGAATAAGTAAATCTAATGTCATGGCAAATTTCAAGTGTGCAAAAATAAGAAAGAGAGTTGTTACAGATTGAATTGTATCTCCCCAAATTTCCTATGTTGAAGTCCCAACCCTCAGCACCTCAGAATGTGACCTTATATGGAAATAGAATCATTGCAGATGGAATTTGTTTGGCTAAACTGAGGTCATTACAGTAAATCCTAATTCAAAATGACTGGTGTCCTTGTAGAAAGGAGAAATTTAGACAAAGGAATATACACAGCAGGGAGATGACCACATGAAGATCAAGGCAGAGATCGGGATGATGCCTCTGCTGACCAAGGCATGCCAAAGGTTTGCAGAAAGCCACCAGAAGCTGATGAGAAGCATGGAAAAGATCCTCTCATAGTCCCTAGAAGAAACCAATCCTGCCTTGATCTTGGGCTCATCGCCTTCAGAGCTATGAAACAAGAAATCTGTTATTTAAGCAGAGGAGGAAGGAATCCATCCAGCTAAAAGCCATTTTCAAGAGACACACCTACAACAGAAAGATCTGCGATGATTAAAACTAAAGAGATTTACTATACACATACTAAAAAAGACCTGTCAGAACTATTGTGGTAAATGGAATGGTGACCCCTTCCCCCCACCCCCAAAGATATCCCTGCCCTAATCTCCAGGATGTATGAATGTGTTAGGTTACATGGCAGAGGAGAAATAGGTTGCAAATGGAATTAAGGTAGCTAATCTACCCTTTAAATAGAGAGATTATCCTGTATTATGTAAGTAGACCTGATGTCATCACAGGGGACCTGAAAAGTGGAAGAGGAGCTGTCAGAGAGAGATGTGACTCCGAAAGAACCGCACAGAAAAATGTAACATTGCTAATTTTGAAGATGGAGATCCATCCAAAGGTGGATGTGAGCCATGGAAGGACGTGTCCTTCCAAATCCAGAAAAGGCAAGAAAATAGAGTCACTGCTAGGGCCTCCAAAAAGGAATACAGCCCTGTCAACACTTCAGTCTTAGCCCCGTGAGACCAAGACCCAGGTCAGACTCGTCATATACAGCACTGTAAGATATCAAGTTATGTTGTTTTAAGCAACTAAATTTGTAATGATTTTTTGCAACAGCAATACAAAACTAATACAACTACATTAATATAAGTTAAATATACTTTGTATCCAACTGAATTCTTAAGGATAAACTGGTTAACACCTAACCGTAACCCCAATGTTGTAACAATTCTGCACCTGGATGTCCTTGAATGACCTTGCCTTAATATATGTGAAGCAAATATAAAAGAATTACAGAGAGGAATTGAAAATGTAAGAAATCTCTGAAGAACTGAGAGATTAAGCAGACAAAAGGTAGTTAGGATGTAGAAAATCTAAACACATAATTACAATTTTAACTGAACAAGGAGAACCCATTGAACTTTATTTACTTGGCTTTAGTCTTAAAAGGAAATTATGAGATTGTGCTTAAAGAAATTCAGGAGCATGTCTTGATATAAAAGCAATGTTTTAAGAAAAATTGGAAAATGCTACATAGTATTAGGAAGCTTCAAAATATGAAATCCCATGGTTCTTCTATTTCTATAGTTTCTAGATAACATTATCATGAAAATTCTGAAATATTCTCACAGGATAATTTGAGTTGAAGGATCATGTGATTGTGGTTCGGAACAGCTGAAAAATTGTGAGTTCAACTCAAATTAATGGGTCATCGCGGCTATATAACGTATGAGTGTTCTTTTTGTATCCAGGTGTCACGTTACCTCACCAGTAGCCTAAAAACTGCACAGAAAATACTAAATTAAACAAATTAAAAATTCCTGGTGAATGACCATTGAAAAGGGATGAACCTGGTTTTACAGTGCAGCCAGATGAAATGTGTTCCCTACAAAAGAAAAGTCATCATTCCAAAGTGAAGTATTCACATAGAAGTAATTATCTTAGCTCTAGCTGATTGCTTGGCTTCATAAAAGGGGCAAATTACCCCAAAGAGTAACGGCTCAAATTAATTTCTTCTTTCAGATCTCTTCCTCCATTTAGAATTGATTCAAATGACACAAGTGTGCCATCTAGCCCAGGAAGGTCTGATCCATTTGTGAGAGGTATTCTGTGAAATCATAAGCTGGAAATGCAGAGGATACTAGGTCACCTGAAATTTTCCTTACTTAACTCAGCTTGAAGTTCCCCTGCTTTCAACAAAGCTAGCTGACCACCCATCCACGTAACAAAAGCCAAATGAATGTGCAAGAATTGCACAGAAGGACACTCGAAATGCACACTGTGTTGTTATGTAGCTTTCCTTTATTGCAAAACAATAATGAAAAGACACACATCTACATTAGCTTTCGGACATGGGAAGTCCCTAAAATTCTTCATGTTGAGAGCCAAGAGGTAATGGAGAATAAATAGCAGTGGGGTCTTCCAAGCTGAGGTAGCAGCTCTCCAGAGCCAAGAAAAAGCTTGGTCAGATTGGACAATGACGAATACCACAGTTCTACATGGTACAACAAAATGGAGCTGGCAATGTGGCAAGATACAAGGCTAAAGAAGGAAGCAGAAGCTGCCTCTTATTTTAAGACAATTGTTCTCAAAGTAATTTAGCATTCATCTGCATCACTTGGAGGGCTTATTGAAACCCAGTGTCCTGGAGCCCACACCCAGGATTTCTGATTTAACGGATCTGGGATGGAGCATGAGAATTACGAGTCTAACAAGATTCCAGGAGATGTTGATGCCTTTGGCCCGGGAAACCTCACTATGAAAATCACTGCCCTGAGATGCTTCTTAAAAAAAAAAAAAAAAGATTTTATTTTTTTAAATTTATTTATGTGTGAGAGACAGAGAGAGAGGGAGGGAGGCAGACACACAGGCAGAGGGAAAAGCAAGCTCCATGCAGGGAGCCCGATGTGGGACTCGATCCTGGGACTCCAGGATCACTCCCTGGGCTGGAGGCAGACTAAACCGCTGAGCCCCTGGGACTGCCTCCTGAGATGCTTCTATGTTAACTTCAATGCTTTGGAAATAGAAAGGAGTGGAAGGCTTCTGGAGATACGTCATAGATGAACATTGCTCAGTGCCTGCAGAGGGCAAGATTGTGAACCAGAGTCAGAAGGGTGTGCAGGGGCCTTGATGGTGAAGACATTTTGAAATAGTTGAGGTGGGAAAGAAGAGAAAACCCGGACCATGGGTTCGTAGGTACACAGCTGGTTATTTTAAAAGCGTGGATGAGATTGGAGATGATACTCTGCGGTGGCTAAATGTTATCAGTTGTCTGACTTTCCCTAGCAGGATGAAGAAGTATAGGGGTAACAGAGAATGAGAAGCAGTGGTTTAGGTACAGGACTAGAGTTTTCCTAATAACTGAATAAAAAGAAGGGGGTAGGATGCCTGAGTGGCTCAGCGGTTAAGTGCCTGCCTTCAGCTTAGAGTGTGATCATGGGTCCCCGAATTGAGTCCCACATCAGGCTCCTTGTATGGAGCCTGCTTCTCCCTCTGCCTATGTCCCTGCCTCTCTCTCTCTGTCTCATGAATAAATAAATAAAATCTTTAAAAACAAAAAGGGAGGGTGAGGCAAAAGGAGGTGAAATGTTGGACAGTGTTATGCTATTGTGACTTATAAGAAATATATATTAGGTCACTCAGATGACCAAAGTATATTTCTCATATATACCTGGACTTTGTCCGAGGTTCCTAACAAATCCCAAAATCCTTGGAATTTCTTGAGCAATGGGAGCATTTTTAAAAAATAATATTTGGTCTCCTGTCCTTAGTTCCTGAGAAGCTTCAGAGCCATAAAGTTAAATGTGTATCTTGTTATTCGTAACAAGTCCCTTCCCACCACCATAAGTGGGTTTATGTTAATGAGGTGACTTTTGAGAAGCTTCTAAGAATGAGGGCTGGTAGAAAATCAACCCTGGGGACAGCTAGCTGGCTCAGTCAACGGAGCATGCCATTCTTGATCTCAGGATTGTGAGTTCAAGCCCCAAGTTGGGTGTAGAGTTTATTTAAAAAAAGAAAGAAAGGAAAGAAGAAAGAAAGAAAGAAAGAAAGAAAGAAAGAAAGAAAGAAAGAAAGAAAGAAAGAAAGAAAGAAGAAAGAAAGAAAGAAAGAGAGGAAGGAAGGAAAGAAAAATCAATCCTGAATAGAGTTTGGAACATTTACTCCCACCCCTGAATTTCTGATGAGGAGAGAGGTTGGAGGTTGAATCAATCATCAATGGTTGAATCAATCATCAATGGCCAATGAGTTAACCAATCATGACTGTAATAAAGTCTTCATAAAAACCCAGCATGAAGGGGTCCAAGAGTTTCCAGGTTGGGGAACGAGAACCTCTGTGCCTGACCCTAGGATAAGCTCCTCTGTTCAGGACCTCACCCTGTGTATTTCAATCAAGCTGTTGATTCCTAGCTTTCAATATCCTTTGTAATAAACTAGTAACCTGGTGAGTAAAAGGATTTCCTGAGTTTTGTGAGCCACTCTTGCAAATCAACCAAACCTGAGAAGGGGTCATGGGAACCTCCACTCCGGAGCCCATTGGTCAGAACTACAAGTAATAGTGCAGGCTGACAATTGGCATGTGAAGTGGGAAGCAGTGTGGTAGGACTGAGCCCTTCACCTGTGGGGTCTGGTTACCTCTCTGGATAGATTCAGGATTGAGTTGAAATGTAGAACACTCACCTGCTGTCAGAGAATTGTTTATTGTCAGTGCAAGGGAAACCACACCCCCACCACCCCACACACTGGAATTGAATGTGCAGGACGTTCTGTGTCTTAACTACTTGGGAAAGGAAATTAAGACCAGTGTGTTCTGATACACTGATAGAAAAGCCAAGAGCAGGAGTCTGGAAGTCTTGATGACAATGTGTAAACGTGTAGTGGTAGTCATGGAGGGACGGTTGTAACCATAAGTTGTGACTTCAGAGTAATAGGTAAGCCAATGAATCTCAGAGTTAGAGAAGTTCCAGGCTAGGGCAGGAGTGAGTGGATGGGCTCCACGGGCTCTGAGAACCCCTTGAAATAATGGAAAATATTATGTGCTCTCCAAACGATATGTCTCTGAGGGGCCATTCACTGCTTTCATCTAAATTTCAAAAGACTTTCTGACCCATAACTGTTTAAGAGTCAATAGCAGAAGAGAGTGACAGAAATGGACTGGAGGTGATGGTGTCTGGGTTTGAAGAGTTCAGATAACCATGGAGCAGAGCATGGAGAGAAAAATGTTACAGAACCATCTATCACAGCCACTAACTCAGGAAAAGAACAGGTGAGCTCCAACCCCAGGGAACCAGAAGGGGGGCTGGACAAATCGAAAGCCTAGCTCCTGGCTCTGTTTGCCAGCACTGCTGATGAATAAGCTCAGACAAAATCTTCACAAGAGAAGCCAATAACATGAGGAAGGGGGGTTTGGACAAAGAAATTTATTTCAGGTGCCAGCAGCCAAGGGAGGTGGCAGGCTCAAGCCTTAATAACCGACCTTTCGGCCTGCAAGATGGACAACTAGAGTTTTATAAAGAGGTTCAGGCAGATACATGCAAGAGAGCAGTCAGGAAGCATGTGGTCATGGGTGGAGGTTGGTATGTTCAGCCCACTATCAACGTCAGAGAAGGGAATGTGTGGGATGTGGTCTTCTAGGCATTCCATTGCTATCATGGCTTTTCTGGCCTGGTGGTTGGTATGTTCTGGGTCATTGCAAAACACCTTCACCAGTGCCTCAAGAAAGTGTGATAAGAAATAAGAACAATGAGTTTCAGTTAGAGCACGAATGAAGCAGTCTTCTCTATTTCAGGTTTTAAGTGTTGGGGTCTAGAGTGAAGCACGAGGTCTCACTAACAAAGACTATAAAGCTGGAAACCAAAGAATTAGAAAGCAGAAAAATCACAGAGTAGACAGGTGATTGTGGTGGTCACCAGAGATAGCAGTTATAAAAGCACTTTGCACACAGCCAAGTACTTCTAATTCTATACAGGTTATTTATTATTTTGATTTTATTTTCTGATTACTAAAATCAAAATTCCCACTTTGGAAATTTTTGAACATACAGAAAGGTTTTAAAAAAATTGAACAAATATGACAGAACTCAGATTAGATTATTACTGTTAATTCTGGTAGCTTTATGGTAAAATGATGAATAGCCAATGTACCAATGTGATCTTGGTATCTGGAAAGCCAAAAATCAGATTAAATCAGCCTAAAAGAGGAAAGCCCTCTCTGTCAGGCAGCATTCACTCACAGGGGCCACTCAAACTCACTACTCCAGCCAGATAAGCTTGTGATTACAAAAACATTTATTACTATTATAGAGTCATGCCTACAAATAGTGAAAAAATGCCTGCAGATCTCCAGACTCTTGAGTTTTCAGTTGGACAGATTTCCTCTATAGCTCTAGCCTTTAAGTACTGACATCTAAATTTTACATTATATTTCTATTCTCAGCCCAGAACCCCACTTACAAATTTAAAAATTCATTTAGGGGGTGCCTGGGTAGCTCAGTCAGCGAAGTGTCTCACTC